>NC_067428.1:30632470-30941561 GCF_009764475.1 Pristis pectinata | reverse complement strand
AGTCTTGCTTGGCTAAATTGGTTTATTATTGTCACATGTATTGAGGTACAGTGAAAAACCTTGTTTTGCATGCCATCCATACAGATCATTTCATTACAACAGCACATTGTAGTAGTCCAAGGGAAAACAATAACAGAATGCAGAATCAAGTGTTACAGAGAAATTGCAGTGCAGGCAGACAATAAGGTGCAAGGCCATAACGAGGTAGATTGAGGTCAAGAGTTCATCTTATCATACTAGGGAACCGTTCAGTAGTCTCATAGCCACAGGAGAGAAGCTGTCCTTGAGCCTGGTGGTACGTGCTTTCAGTCTAAGCAAAGACAAAGGGAGCGTTGGTCACAAACTCTGAAATAAGGAAGTTACATTATCTTTCTTCATTTTGTTACTTGACTCATCAGACTACCCCTGAACTCCAGGAGGAGAGCATCAAGCAGGGAGGGAAGGGGCGAAAGACGACATTTAGAGCACTTTTGCTTGTGTTAAATTACTGGAACTGGCGATGGTGTTACAGGTAGTATGCTCATCTCTAAAATTAGATAATTCCCACTCCAGAGACATAAATTTAGGCTTGCACTGAAGTACTGTAGAAGATGCTGTCTTATTAATGAAATGGTAAATATAGCCACTACTTTCCTTCTCAAATAAACAATCCCAAGATACCATTTCAAGAAGCTGGCTAGTTCATCCCTGGCATCTTGGCCAATACTAATCCCTCAATCGCTGGAACACTTGGTCTGGCCTTTTTCATGTTGTCATTTGTGGGAGCTTACAGTGAACAAGTTTGCAGCCACTTCTTCCACAAGTGACTTTACTTCAAAAGTGCTTCATGGGGCATAATGCATTTTGGAACATCTACAGGTAGTGACGGGCACTACCTACATGCAAGTTTCTCTTAGGGCAGGCACGGTAGTGTAGCGGTTAGCGTAACGCTTTACAGCACCAGCGACCTGGGTTCAATTCCTGCCGCTGTCTGCAAGGAGTTTGTACGTTCTCCCCGTGTCTGCGTGGGTTTCCACCGGGTGCTCCGGTTTCCTCCCACATTCCAAAAGACGTAAAGGTTAGAGAGTTGTGGGCGTGCTATGTTGGCACCAGAAGCGTGGTGACACTTGCAGGCTGCCCCCAGAACACTAGGCAAAAGATGCATTTCAGCGTTGCGATGTACATGTGACTAATAAAAGATATCTGATCTTAAATGTCTACCAAGCTGGAGATTAACTAATCAGGTTTCTTGACCTAAACTGAAGGCAAGCCACTCTCCCAAGTATCAGAATGATTTGAGAGATGATATTACAGTGCAACATCTTCGGCTGATACGACTTCATCCAGGACATTTTCCACTCAGCTTGCAAACTGAAGGGTGCAATGGGCGAATGTTCTTCGCTGCCCTACCCCTGGAATTCATTGAACCTCCCTGTAAATTCATTGATTATTCAGGAAGTGTACTTCAAATATAGATTCTCTTCTGATCACAAAACTCTCCACCAAGTGAGCAGACAAGCCCCATGCTCCAGATTTCAACTAACACATCTGGTCTTGAGTGCTTTCTACAGGGATCCTATTTTCACAGACCCCACACTGCAAATGACTTTATATCTGTTTCATCTCCCAACTGCACATCCGGATGGGACATTATGTGCTACGATGCATCAGATGATTGAGGATCCAAAGCATTCCACCCTTTTACAAAATCGTTTCACAAATTTGCATCCAATTTAAAGAAAAATGCATAATGCAAATGTAGCGACATGCTTTATAATAACACAGGTGCACACTAACCACTGTAAGTTTCTTGAGGCCGGTTAAGGTCTGACAGTGCAGTGGACTGTGATGGCAGTACACAGTTGGGCAGAACACTAGGGTTGTTAGAGATTCCAGAGCCTTCTTCATGAGGTCCAACCTGGATCAAAAGACAACAGCATGAGATACAAGTGTCTAGCACTTTCCAAAAGCTTACAACTGAAGAAACAGAAGAGTCTGTCTATATGGCACCTCGTGGATCATCTGACCATGGCCTCAGCTCCACTTTCGACTCTGCTAAAGGACAAAGTTCTGTCCCTCTGTCTCCTCTTTGGATATATTCAAAGACGCCACCACCTCAGTTCCTAAGGTTCACACCCCCTGAGCAGAAATTCATTTATTTTAAGAAGGTTCTTCCTTTATTCTGGAACTATGCCTCCTAGTTCTAGACTTTTCCAGGAGAGAAGCATCTGTTCAGCATCTGCCAGTCAAATCCCTCAGAATCTTGCATTTTGATGAGATCACCGCTCGTTCTTCTAAACTTTGAGCAGCAAAGCCCAACCTGCCACTTGCTTAACCAATGTTCCTTTGCAAACTCTCCTACCTTGCTTTTCACCCACCTTTGAACTGTTGGTTAATATGGCTACAAAATACCCAGTCTCTAACTCATAACTATAAATTGTAAATAGTTGAAGTCCGTAGCAACCCAGTTACAGATCGCCAACTGGATGTGACCCATTTATCCAAACTCGGCTTTCTCTTAGCAAAACAAAGTAGCACTTTGTTGGATTCTACTGTTTTTAGTAGTTTTTTTAAAATATAAAAACGTGTAGTGTTTAATACACCAAGTGGCTGCACAAGAAATGGCCACTTCTTAGCTTACTGGTTCATCCATCAGGCGAATGTGTTTTTTCATTGGTTGGCTTTGTCACAGGTATCTAATAGGTTTCCTGATTGGAAAAAGGATCTCAGGTATAAAAGGTGTCTGTTTTTGCTAATCTCTCTTGCTCTCTACCCCACCCCCCCAGCTCATTTAGCTACATTACAACATTGATTGTACTTTCCAACAGTTACTTATCCGGCTAAGGCATGCTGTTAAATACTCCAAGGTCATGAAGGATGCTGTAAAATCCACATTTTTTTCCTTCTCTTTTAATTCAGTAGTTTAGTTACACTGGAACACAACCCTGACTGAACAAGATGCCAAGGCTAGCCACCTCTAACAGAATGCCAACTAGCAGGTCTCTCTGCCCTGTCCACACAGCTACAAGGCTATGGCTCCTACCTACAGTTGCACATTGTCCATTTGAGTGAAGAATGCCCATTTTAACGATTAATCCATTCTACACCGATGCCAGGGAGTGAGCCAACTAGCAAACTGAATCACTACTACTGGCCTGTCACAGTTAATTCACAAAACTAGGTTTCAGCTCTAAAATAATTTCAATTCAAAACAAATCCATACAAGTGAGATTGATGCTTTGTGGATGCTGTTGATAGCTGTTTACAGTAGCTCAGTAGACTCTCTCAGGTCAAGAATTTACAGCAAGCCTAGTTTGGAATAGTTTATACATTGCAGGAAGTTACATGAATTTGTCCTGCTTATTTTCTGGATGTATAAATTTATATCTAACTTTTGTTAGAGACTAAGCAAGATACACTGTGATTGGCTAAGGGTGACAGAAGTTGGGGTTGACCACTATACTAACTGTATCTTAAGCAAAAAGGACAGAAAAAAGGTCGAATAACGAAGGACAGATTTTTAAAACCAAAATATTGATTACGCCGCTAAAGAATTAAAAGTGAAATGAACTGAACAGTGAACCTTAGAACACTTGCGTTGAATTATTTTCCCCTCCCAAAGAGCAATGTCTGAGACTGGGTTTCCGAAAGTGATGAAAGGACTGGAGACTGGTTGAAGATCTTTAATGTACAAGGCTAAAGGTTGAGGGACATGATGTGGAACAAATGGAAGCAGTAGTTTTGTTTTCAGCTGGAGTGGACACAGGTGCTATAAATTCCAATGTATTGACCAAGCTGTGGGAGGAACTCTCAGCCAGGAGGGCAACTCAGATGTATTGAAGGTAAAAGGGTCTTAAATAGGACATTACTCTGCTTCAAACTTTGTGGAATGGGACCAATGCTGAAAACCAAAGGAAGAGTCTTAACAACAAATTACAACTTTTGTTCATAAATTACAATGGTTCCACTAGGACAGAATTAAGCAGCCAGATCTGTAGTCATCAGTTTTCTGCAGCTACTTTTAATCAATATATAATGCACCTTGGACGAATCAGTTCTTAGAGACTTCATGTTTGTTGCAAGTGTCCCAACACCCCAGATCTTGTAGATAACAAGATCTAGATTAAAAACTGAAAGACTCGCATACAAAAAAGTGGCGATTTCACTTAGAAGCAAGCACCGCAGTAAAATAAACATTCGTGCAACAGACCAACTTAGATTGTCGTCATTACTGAGAAAGAGCAACGCTCACCATAGAATGTCGGTTGGCTGGCAGCAGGACTGGGGGTGTAAATCCGGTGCTTATACCTCCAACTGGGCCATTGTGCGACGGTCCTATTAATACATGCAAGTCACCATGGTTACCAGGCATGGCTGTTGCCGATCCAACAGCGTGACTTCGCAGCACGTGAATGGCATCGTCCAGTCTGTCTAGCCGATCTTCCATCTTATTCTGCTGCTTGGAAAGGAAATGAAATGCTCAAACATGTCTGTAAACAAGTACAGCTCTAATGGCTTGCATCACTGCAGCTAACTAACTGGAATTAAAAGATCAAATATTTTATTCACTGGAAGTGCGGGATTTAAAAGGAATTTTTTTTTAAACAGAATTCCATAAAGATTTATTAAACTAAAATTGGGAGTGATTGCACCTCAACAGGACCTCAAGTTTGTAAAAAACGTTTTGGGGTGTTCAAAGGTCACTAGAGAAAGCACAAAGCAAGAACGTTTTGAAACCAGATTAACAAAAAGGGGCAAAATCAAGAGGGAAGAGAACACTGTAGCCTAACAGGCACTGAATGCAGGAGAACTAGCAGCAAACACATGCCAAGATTTAGAGCCAGGACATTATTTGTTTTCCACTGTGTGGTTGGTGAACATTTCAGAGATAGGGTGGATCTTGGACATGAACAAGAAGTGATCCATCAGAGTTCAGGTGGTGATGCTGGGGATGTGGCAATGTTATTACCAATGGTGATGTTTGTTTGGGGGGGGGGGGTCGGTGGTGGAAGTCCAACAAGGAAGGTCATTAAGTTATCAGACTCTGCTGAAGGCATGAGCTTGTGTCTCAAGAACAGTAGGTGTGTACATGGGTCGTGAGGAAGATGGTGTCATGGGTGGCAAAGGGGATATTGTACAGAACTGAATGGCGAGGAAGAAGCCCAACTCAGGGCCAAGTTAGTCTATTAGGCACTTCTGAGCCAGGTTTGAGGTGGTAGCAAGACTACCAGAGTCACTGGCAGAAACGCAAATGGTCAACTTCAGTTTTAGCAAAATAAAACTGAAGATGTTTTAATGTCCTTCAGCTGTACAGAGCAAGATTTGTGGAGTACTCTTGAGTGCTGAAGTCAGGAAAGATATACTGGTCTCACAGGGGACAGTGCAGGATCACAAGAAATGACATCAGAACTTGGACTTAAATTATGAGCCCAAGTTGTATAAACTTGGCTTTTCTTCACTTGAAGGTTGGGGAGGCTGAAAATGAAAGTTTTGATTGGGAAAGTTTTGAACAGTCATGGGACTTAACAGGGTTAATAAAAGGGCAACTACTTCTCCAGCTGGGAGAATCCAAACAAGAGCTGGGCTACTTAGTAGTGAAGTGAGGTCACAGTCACTCTGTAACAGGAGATGTTTAACTTGAAAGCTGTGGACAATTAAAAACCTTCAATACGAAATTTAGGGAATAAATGTACATAGAAAAAAGTAATTGAATAGAAAACAAATTTGTGTACGTTTTGTGGTATTTATGTTCTTTAGTACAAAAATTCCATGAAATCGTCTGGCTTTGTTTTACTCCTTAGGTATCATTTTAGCAGAGATCAATAATTTTTTATGAAACTAAACACTTAATGGATAGTACAGGTCATACATTCTCTTTGAAGCTGTTATTGTCGCCTTGAAGTTATATTAAATAAAAACGACAAAAATCCTACCAGGTTATGTAGCGTCCCTTCATAACTTGGTGACAACGCACCTTGGCCCCCAGTTCTAGACCACTGACCGGTACCTGTAAAATGACAGAGACAACCAGTCTTATTCAAGTAAAAAGCCAAAATAAAACTGCAGTGGGCACGCAGTTTTAATCTTGAACACTGGGTGGTGCAATAGCACCATCTACCTCAAGAATAAAGCAGCTGTACTATTTATACACACAGCAATTAACAATTTGGAAAAAAAACAGCATTTCTGTACGACTACGTCTTAGACCACTGGGAAAAATAACAAATACCTGCAATTGCCTGTGGGGAGCCAACTGGTGTTGATGGATTTGAATGGAAGTTATTGCTGGTATGATCTGGTGAATAGATCTGGAAAATAGGCAAGTCCCAATACTAAAGTTATTTGATTGTAACATAAGAGCACTATATACATAACTGTACCTTCAAATGTTAAATTGACACTGCATACTGATTCTAGAAATGTGGATGGTAAGTATTTCAAATATTCTAATTTTAAGCTGCATAAAAAATTCTAATCCATGCAATAAGCCGTATTCATGTCAATTAAAGGGTGTTAATTAAACCCTTACTTTAATATGACTTATTACATAAGCTTACCGAAGCTAGAGCCTTTCCCAGCGCATCACAGGTTTGTGGGCTGCCAGCTGAGCTTCCTCTATTAGCTGAAACCAGAAGAGATACGTTAACAGGAAACCTGGCAGTGAATATAGTTAATACTTCGTGTCATGGTAAAAATTGTAAATGACATTCAGGAAAAACAAAACAGTAGTTTCCCTCCCTTGTCCCCACCCACCCAAATCTTTAAAAGCAGAAGCAAGGGTGTCACTGAACTGCTGCAGAGCATCCCAGGGGGAGGGTGAACAACCAGAAGATGTGGTCTATGGTCTACTATCCTAACATGTTGCATCATGGTCTGGTACAGCAATTCAAATGTGCAGGAACGCAAGCAGCTGCATAGTAGTGGACTCTGCCCAATACATCACTGACACGTCGCTCCCCACCATCGGTAGTATCTACAAGGAGGCACTGCCTCAAGAAGGCAACATCTATCATCAAAGACCCCCACAACCTGGGGCATGCCATCTTCTCGCAGCTACCATCGGGCAGGAGGTACAGAAGCCTGAAGTCCCACACCACCAGGTTCAAGAACAGCTTCTTCCCTTCAACCATTCAGTTCTTGACCCAACCTGCACAACCCTAATCACTACCGCAGTGTAGCAACATTATGACCACTTTGCACCACAATGGACTTTTTTTTGTTCTAACCATGTTCTTTCTTGTATAATTTTGTACAATTTATGTTTTTATTGTGAATGTTGCATCTCTAACGCTATGTGCCTGTGATGTTGCTGCAAGTAAGTTTTTCATTGCACCTGTGCACACATGTACTAGGGCACGTGACAATAAACTTGACTTTGAGATGTCGAAATATCTCAGTAGATTTTACGGAGCTTGGAACAAGGCTAAAAAGCAGGACCTCAAAAGATAGAACTGGGAGTGCTCCTGGGATTAAGTTTAACTAGTATAAAAGATCAGGATACAGCAAGTGTGTGGAGATGGTGCAGGTGGGAGGGCTTTAGATTTGATGCTTTGGGGATGTCCCTGTGGCACACTTGTAGAAAGCAGAGCAAGGGTAATACTTCAGCAAGGGTGGCGCCAATGTCCCAGCCTGAGAGACTGCAAAGGGTTTAAAATCACAAGAGACTGCTGACCCTGGAATCTGGAGCAGCAAACAATCTGCTGGAGGAACTCAGTGGGTCAGGCAGGATCTGTGGGGGGAGATGGACAGTCGACATTTTGGGTCAAGACCCTTCATGTGGACTGAAAGATAGAAGGAAGACAGGGAAGGGATGGAGCCTGAGCTGGCAGGTGGCAGGTGGACCCAGGTGAGGGGTGATAGGTGAAAGCTACAGATGACCGAATCTGAAGCAGGAAAGTGGCGTACGGAATCAGCTTGGCAGGGCAATGGGAATCTTGCAGGGAACACAGGAAGCGGAGAAACGAAGCAGGAAGTGCAAGATGGAAGTACTCAGGCGAGAAAGATGAGCAGCAAATGGGGTAAAGAACAACGTTAAAAGGAACAAATTAAAATTTTGTTTTTGCATCCAGCCTTCGCAGTAGGTAGATGAATTACCAATACAAAAGGAAGCAAATGGGTATGATCTAATTGTTATTACTGAAACGAGGCTTAGGGTGAGTGAGGCTTGGAGCTTGATGTTCAAAGGCATTCAACATGTAGGAAGGACGGGCAAAAATGGAAGAGGTGGGGTCGCATTTATAAAGGAGCAAGATCAATACAGTGATGAGTGATCTTGGCAGATCACAATCAGATCAGTTTGGGTGGAGCTTAGAAACCACCAAGGGCATAGAAGATCAGCTGATCTCACACACAAGGACCCAGATGGTTGACTTCTGCGTCTAATTCACATGTTCTTAGTCACACAGAAGCATTCATTTATTTAAACGATGTCTCAACATCCATTTTTAAAAAAAGTTTATCCCATTAATAAATTCAAACCATGTTTACTTATCCAAATAGGGCATTCAAAAACAAAGCAGTCAATTCGGTTAACCAAATTTTACAAAGCACCAAGTCTGAAGAGTTTGTTTAGATTGCTTTGATCCATCCTCACCACTCGATTCACATTCCTGTTTAACTGCTCAACATTAATTCCTCATTACTTTTAACCTTAGATGGCTTTTGCAAGTTTAATTGAAAATAATGCACAAATTGGAGGTAAATGGGATGTACAAACAGAAGCAGGAGACAGTCACGTGTTTCCTTGTTTATTCTCCTGTTTACTGAGATCGTGGTTGAACAGATTATAACCTCAACCCCACCAACCCCAGAAACCTTACACCCCCTTGTTTATCAAGTATTATCTTTGCCATGAAAATTTAAAGATTCTGCTTTCACTCACCACCCTCTGAGGACTCTCAATCCTCAGAAAAAGTTTCATCTCAGCTGCCTTAAATGGGCAACCCCTTTATTTTATTTTAAAAGTGACCCCTAATTCTAGGTTCTCTCAGGAGAGGAAACATCCTCTCCATTGCCACCTTGCCATGATCTTGCAGTACCTTATGTTTCAATCAAGTCCCCCCTGCCCCACCCCTACACTCCAACTGATACAAGGCAAGCCTGCCCAACATCTCCTCTTAAAACAACCCACTTAATCCAGGACATGCAAAGGATTCTGCTGACGCTGGAATCTGGAGCAACAAACAGTCGATGTTTCGATACGCCGACTGTTTATTTCCCTCCATAGAAACTGCCTGAACTGCTGAGTTCCTCCAGCATTTTGTGTGTTGCTCCACTTAATCCAGGTGTTTGTCCAGTAAACTACCTCTGAACTGTTTCCAATGCACGAACATTTAATAAAGTAGCAACGCAAACACCTACACATAATGAATCCTCCTACAAGTTATAGACACTGGAAAATGTACTTGTAGTGAAAGTACTCAACTATGAAACAAATCTTCACACCGAAGGTCAAGTGCTGATCTGACAAAGAGAACACAAGTGTGTTTGGGGGATAATGCTTCATGCCCTGTGAACAATTGTCTTTACACAAAGTTTATAAAAAAATTTTTCCCATTATTGAGATCCAACAGCAGAGGGCATGCAGTTAAGGTGAGAGGTGGTAGGTTCAGAACAGACATGAGGGGTATTTTTTTTTACTCAGAGTAGAGGATGCCTGGAATACGTTGCCTGATAGGGTGGTGGAGGCAAACCCATTGGGGGGGCTTTTAAGAGGGGCTTGGATGGGCACATGAATGAGAGGAAAATGGAGGGATGTGGGCATTCTGTAGGTAGGAGGGATTAGCTATGTCGGCACAACATTTTGGGCCGAAGGGCCTGTTCTGTGCTGTTCTATGTAACATTAATAATTGGCAAGCAGAATGGTTAGATTAACACTGGATGGGTGTTTGCAAGTATGGCCACTCAGCACTTTGGCAATTGGAGGAATCATATCAATGCCACAATTTTTAATGGAAATAGTTCAATACAACCCCATGTAACTATCTCTAAGGGAACCACGTCATTCTATATAATGTACAACCTGTGCGACGCCCCATAAATCCAAGAGGAATCTTCCACCCCCCACTGCTGGCTGTTCATGATCAAATCATTGGGTGGCACAGTAGGGTAGCGGTTAGTGCGATGCTATTACAGCACTAGCGATCAGGGTTCGATTCCCGTCACTGTCTCTAAGGAGTTTGTACGTTCTCCTGTGTCTGCGTGGGTTTCCTCCGGGTGCTCCGGTTTCCTCCCACATTCCAAAGACGTATGGGTAGGTTAATTTGGGTTTAAAAAAAAATGGGTGGCGTGGCGTGGACTCGTTGGGCCGGAAGGGCCTGTTACCACGCTGTAAATAATAAAAAAAAATCAAAAATCAAATCAACCTCCTCCAACGATGAACTCACTGGCCACAGAAACGTCAACAAATCTATCTCACTAATATGGAAAGTAGTACTTGCATTTGAAAATTTCTCTTTGGATTCTACATTCATACTTAACTGACTGAAGACAACAGGCTTCCTTGCAATTTCTACAAGAGATATACAACTAAAATTTCAAATATTGCACTTGTGGACATATTTCTGTAACAGACAGATGAATTTGCAAGCTCTCATTCCTGTTGAAATTCAGACATCTTCTGGTGAAAAAACAACCAGGGATTTATATTTTGCATTAAACTCAGGTGGTCTTTGAAGTTAACCAGATCTAGCATTACATACGCCTTTATCTCAGTCAAAAGATGTCCATTATGCCAAAACAAGAGATTCTCTCTGCATGAACACAAATAAACCAGGCTCGATTTATCCCAGAGAAAGCTGGATCTAATAGCCTGTTTCAACTGGGGTTAAATTTAAAAAAAATACACACACAACTCCTTCAAAATGCAAAACTTAGTTTAAAGAAAACATGACTCACAAACACAGTACGAAGTACTTTTGTGGGAGTTTTCCCCCCACGTTTCCTTTCATTTCCAAATGAGTTAGCCCACTGATTTTTAACTGAACTCCATAAACTTTATCATAACTTTTCGGCCAGCACCAAGAAAATAGGTATTGTATTCTGTAAAACAACTCCACTCAAAGAAAAACAGAAATAGTGAAAAGTTGAGAGAAACTTTATGATTACAGAAGTAACAAAAGAAATAAAAGTTCAACAACCTGCATTGCGAAAGCTGCCGGAATAGAGAATGCCACTGCTGGACTTTCAATGACACCGAGTTTCAAATCTTCAAATAACTTCATTGACCACAGAAAGTAACTAACAAGTCTGCTTCATTCATGAAGTATGCTCAAGTTGGACACTACTTGGATACCCAACTGAATGGAGGCAAAAGGACTTCAAAACCCCCAACAGACCAAAAGACATCCTGCACTAAAAGCCATACGTACTCATGATGGTTTCTGTCCCACTGATTGGCGGTGTGTGAGATGAGACGCCGTACGCAGTTGAACCTGCATTATTGGAACAGTGGAAACCCGACAAAGAAGGAAGACTCCCGTTAACTTCTGTTGATGGCACAGTGTGTATTGGATAGCCCTGCAAAAGAGAAAAATAGTTGCACTAAGTTCTTCCCCACTGCTGTCTGACACCTTGTCACCTCTTTCCCATCCCCTTCCCGGTGGCACTGCCACATTCTCAAACCCTTAATTCTACCTCTAATTCTACCTCTTCTGTTACTGTCACTATTTCTTTTTGCACTACCTCAGTGTGCACTTCTGTACTTTGTACCACTTGTTTTGTACTCGCTGTATGTATTGTATTTATTATTACCATGTACACTGTTTACTCTGAGCTTCACGCGAGCAAGGGCTTTCATTGCACCCTGGTGTATATGGCAATAAACCAATCAGAAATTACCAACTTTCTAAAATTTGATGTTAGGCTAAATGCAGAGGAAGTACTACACCTGGATCTTTATGAAGCAAATAATAAAATAAAATCAGAGATGGAGCACAATTGGACACGTCTTTGAATAACGCACACTCTCTAATCTTATTCCCCCTATCTTAATCTCAAACACAACAGGTACTGGAAAAGCTCAAAAGGGAAAGCTGGTTGAAAATTATCCCTTGTATTTATAATTATTAACTGAACCATTCCCACTTATTCAAACCATAATGTGGCCACAGGACTCTTTGTGATCAAAAGAAAAACAGCGGAATCGTTCATAAACCAGTGGAGAGGGTTAATTGGACGTTGCCCCAATGTGCCAGAGTGGTAGAATCTGCGGAGTGTCAGTTACAGGGAAAACCAGTGGGAAATGGGATTCCTCCGAGCTGGCAGGGACTCGATGGGCTGAGGTGGCCCACCTCCACAATGTAAGCAAATGCAATCTGACCATGGCCCCCAGTTTCCACAGCAAAATGTTACAGATTAGGCCACAATTTAAGAGAGGTTGAAGTCAATATAGAGAAAAAAATTTAAGCATTTTAGCCTCAATTTATAACCTGCTCTGATAAGATTCATATTAATGGGTGGTGGTGAAGATTTCTAACAAAACTTTCTCAAAGTGACATAACTAACATTAGAGCTGACCTGTTTGGGGGTGCTGTCATGAAAAACTTCTTCACATTAAAAAACCTGACAACTCCTTTTTTCTCTCTATATTTCCTACAAAACTATAAAGGTTTGATCAACTGATAAGTTCAAAACAGAGACCAGCAGTTACAGCAACACAAAAAACTGGAGGAACTCAGTGGGTCAGGCAGCATCTATAGATGGAAATAGACAGTCGCTATTTTGGGTCGAGAGCCTTCATCAGGACATACGGTTATAGTTATATATTGGTACTAAGTATATGGAACCAAGCTGAATTCAAGATCATCTACATTCTGATGAAGAGGCTCAAAAAGGACCAAGTGGCCTACTCCCATTCCTATAATCTATGTTCCTATTTCACAATAACTTCAGGACATGAAACTCTCAAAAGACAGACTAAATAAGATGACTCCTTCCCAATGCACCAGGGAGACTATTTGAAATAAATCCAAATTATCTCTACTTTGTTGCTGATGGATACGAGCCCATCACATGAGTAGCAGCAAAATTCAGACCCAATCAGCACAGCCATTCAGATGTACGATAGGATGGTTCTTCTGCAGTTATAGAAGATGCAGACAGCACAGCAGGAATAGCCCTGGAAACTGGAGCAACTGTGCATCATTGGGTAGAGTTCAGAGACTACTATACTGGATCTGGCCAGATTCCATCCTGCTTCGGAACACTTGGCACGGCCATCCCAGGTTTCCAACAGTCCTGTACCGTACAGGACTTCCAAATGTAAAAGTTGGTTGCTCCGTAGGATTTTGGCACATGCACGAATTCTCCCATGTAACTGGCAGAAGCTGAGGGGGGCCTGGAAAATCCCAGCCAGACCAGACGCTAAAGGTAAGCAACTGGTGATGTAACCACAGTTTGTGGCAAATTTAGGAGCCCAATGCAAAGCGGAAGACAACCAGGAGGAAGTCTGTTTTTTTAAAAATTACTATTATTGCTGTCATTATCAACCTACAGTGCTCCCTTGACTGTAAACCAGTGCCCCCAATGTCTAATGATCATGGCCTGGTAGTTGAACTCCAGGGGCTCCCACCATACAAGGTCCCAAGGAGAAGGCTGGGGAAAGATGCTCAAGATCTCTACTGGCTCATGTCGGCACTGCCTGAAACACTGGTAACAAGCACTGGGAGTCAAGGTACTGGCAGAAAATCTGTGCCTGTACCAAAACCATATGAAGCAACCAAGTTTTAAGTATGGGCAGACAAGAGACTGCAGACGCTGTGAATCTGGGAGCGACACACAAAAAGCTGGAGGAACTCAGTGGGTCAGGCAGTATCCATGGAGGGAAATGGACAGTCGACATTTCGGGTCGAGACAGTTCCCCTGGACCCTTTGTCAGTCCAGGTGAAGGATCTCACCCTGAACTGTCAACTATCCATTCTCCTCCATGGACACCACCTGATCCAGTGAGCTTCTCCAGCATTCTGTGTATGGGCAACCTGCAATTTGCCCAGAGAACCTTCTTGAGACCCTCACTGTGAGGAATCTGGCCCTGGGAAAATGGGAGAACATGCACACAACCATTCAAATGTTGTCCAGGTGGAAAAGGCTGCAAGTTCTGGTAGCTGGGGAGATGACCAATGACAGCCCTCACAAGATCGGCTCTACAGGAACAGAAAAGGTACTCCAGGGTTTGAAAAAAAAGCCGCCCACAGCAAGTCTCCTGAGAAATAAAGAAAAAACAAATCTGATTTTGACAGTTTTTTCCTCTCTCCACTGGCTTGCTGGATACATTCAACTGCTACGAGGAACATTTAATAAACAAAAGCATAATCACCCTCTAACTGCCCCAATAACCCATTTGGTCTGAACTTGCCCCAACACAATCCCCATCCACTCCTCCCACAACTTAAAATGACCTTTTTATCTCTCTTCTAGTTCTGACAAAGGGTCTTTGACCTGAAACATTAACTCTGCTTCCCTTTTCGCAGATACTGCCTGACCCGCTGAGTGTTCCCAGCGATTTTTGGATTTATTTCTTGGGAGAAAACATTGGCTGCCTTACCCAAGTATTACACTGTCCAACACGTCACCTTGGGCACAAAATGTGCCTTACTGCCTTTCAGATGAGGGACTAAAATTAAATCTACCTTAACCAAGAGATTTAAAGATTCCAAATTTATTCACCAAAACTGCCTGAAAACCTGGCTCAAGTTCTGACAATGGAATAAGAATCAGATCTGCATTCCCATCAGTCACAGACTATTCCAGTATTCCACTATTCCGAGACTACTTTGCTTCTATTTCCCAAGCTGTTCCTTATCAGGGACGCAGTCTGCTATAATGAGTGTTTGGGGCCACAAAAGAGGCAGAACAAAAATATACTAAAGGTTTTTCTAACAAGAAATTCTTAATCCATTCACAAAATGAATCAATTCCAAATCCACCACCATATGCAAAATTCTTTTTATTTAGGACTATTAGTTGCTCTAATTTACCAGAAACAAACAGGAAAATTCCAAGTATTTCTGTCTTATTAGTACCAACCACAACAAAACCAGCCTAATCACACGATCATCTTTGTAACGCTTGAGAATGTTGGCTTGCACTACATGCAAAGTCATGAGAGAATTTATAGTCAGAACCAGAAAGATTTAAATTTTGTTTTAAACAAATAAAGTTGTAATTTGTTACAGAATCAAAGCTTGATCGCAAAGACCAGAGTTGATAGCGTATAATAACTTTGTGGTATAGCCAAAATGCAGTGAAGGAACATGGCTATTGACTTGGCTACTGGATGGCATACAGCTTGTTCCAACTCTCCAGTTTCCCAACTCTGGGATTTTCTTCAAATGATATTCAAAACACAATTTAAAAACAAAGAAACTGCATTAGTTCTGAGTGCATATTTCTAAATGGGGAAGATCATTTCTGGGTGTGGAACAGAAAAGATGGCGTTAAGGGAAAGAGTCCAACTAAAGCAGCTGTTTTGGCTTAGAGAACCAGCATTGTTTCTGCATCAAAAAACAAGATGCTGGAGGAATTCAGCAGGCCAGGCAGCATCTGTGGAGGGAAGTGGACAGTCAATGTTATGAGTTGAGATCCTTCATCTGAACTGAAAGACGGGGGGGGGGGGGGGGGGAGGAAGATAACCAACAGAAAGGTGGGGCAGGAGCTGGCAAGCAATAGGTGGACCCGGGGAGAGTGGATTTAGTGACGGGGGGGGGGGGGGGGGGGGAGGAAGATAACCAACAGAAAGGTGGGGCAGGAGCTGGCAAGCAATAGGTGGACCCGGGGAGAGTGGATTTAGTGACGGGGGGGGGGGGGGGGAACCAAGTGAGGGAGGTAGGGAGCTGGGGAGGGCAGATGGGAATGGGGTGGGGGGGGGGCGAAGGGGACCCAGGGGGAGGGGTGTGTGGGTGATAGACAGATGGAATGGGTGGGGGGGGAAGACGGTGCTGGGGTGGATGCAGGAAGAACTTGGAGATCAGGAGGAGAGAGAGAAAAAAGGGACAGAGGGGGAGCAGTTTACAGGAAGGAGGAGAATTCTTGTCTCCCTGTTATCTCCATACTACGTCCCTTCAGAAGCTACTGTGACAAGCATTTTGCAGGGAGATGCTAACGTTTTCCCCCATGTGACCACTGACAGTGTGGAAAAAAAAACTGCTAGTGACAGGGATTTTGAAGTCCCTGATTTTGAAGTGTAATTTCTCCGATTGTGCTGAAAATCCTTCCTAGTTAGTGATTCCCACAATTTATTGTCAGGATTCTGCGTGGCCTCATCAGGTTGGGCTTATCTGTAGGGACTCTGCACCATCAACTCCAGTGGAAGGGAGCAGCTGTAAGAGGTATTCAATTCTGGTCGCCCCATTACAGGAAGGATGTGGAGGCTTTGGAGAAGGTGCAGAGGAGGTTCACCAGGATGCTGCTGGATTAGAGGGAGCGTACTGTGAGGAGAGGTTAGATAAACTTGTGTTGTTTTCTTTGGAGCAGTGGAGGCTGAGGGGAGATCTGACAGAAGTCTATAAGATTAGAAGAGGCATAGATAGACAGCCGGTATCTCTGCCCCTCTCCCCTCCCCTCAAGGGTCAAAAGGTCTAATAGCAGAGGGCATACATCTAAGTTGAAAGGGGGCAAGTTCAAAGGAGATGTACAGGGTAATTTCTTTTTTTAAAAATGAAGTGGTGGGTGCTTGGAATGCACTGCCAGGGGTGGTGGTGGAGGCAGATATGATAGAGGTGTCTAAGAGGCCCTTAGATAGGCACATGAATATGCAGGGAATGGAGGGATATGGACATTGTGTAGGCAGAAGGGATTAGTTTAGTTAGGCATTGAAGTACTAGCTTAATTAGTTTGGCACAACATTGTGGGCCAAAGGGCCTGTGCTGTACTGTTCTCTGCGACCAAGGATTAGTTACACTGTAAAAGAAATAACTGCCTTAAGTGGCTAGCAACTTTGCCAATTCTGGCTAAGCCAATGCTCATGGCAAAAATTTTAAACGTGTGTTCACGGCTTGTTCTGACCACTTCACCCAAGACTGGACCCCATTACAACGAAAGGCCTTTAGTCACACAGGGCCTGTCACGAGGGACCCAGTCTCCCCTACAAGTCAGTGCTAACACAGACAGATGACACTATATAGGTAAAAGTATTTTACTAATTAACAGATGATGATACAAGTTCTTTACCCAGCATTATTGATGAGGGAATTAGAATTCAAAAAAAAAACATGCTTTTGCAATTAGACCCTACAGAAAGCTTCTACGATCCCCATCATACAACCCCTCCCCTGCTATGCTACTTTACAAATACTTTGCATCTTGTCTCAGAGGTGACCCAAAATTCATTTAAGCGTGACACCAGATTACACATGCAAAATGTAAAGTGAAACATTCCAAGCTAGACTGCTCAGCCAGAAATGCTGTTAAGTTGCCTTTTTAAAAAAAAGCCATAATTTTAAGCAGTTCGTTAACAGCAGTTCTAAAATTGCTTTGGCTCACTCAGAGCTTATCTGAAAGAACTCTGAATAAATTTGTAGGAGCTTATTCATTTAAAACTATTTCCAGAAGGTGATCGACACCAAATTTAAACACCATATCCACTATAACTTGTGTTACAGTAAGCACGCACTCAGCAATGGTCAAACGATTTAAGTGATAGTGCAATTACAATCCAATTAACTTGCAGAAATAAAATCAGTTTTATCGCTTTTTCCACAATGCAGGAGTTTCTCCACATGCTAACATTCTGCACAACCAATTTCTCTCGAAAATTAATTGGAACCACCCCACTTGCCCACCCCCAGGACTGCTGGCTTTGAACTAGCACTCTGGAGAGAAAGAGCATTTACCAGGCGCTCCTGTGGATGAAGGTTGCTGTAGCCACCCGCTTGAGACAAATGGGTTGTAGTATTTCCCATCAAACCTCCATAACTTGGCTGACCCATTCCACTGGACGAGTTCCAGACATCGGGACCGTTGTGAATACCATCTAAAATTTAAAGAGCCCGTTTAAATTTCTGCAGTCCTCTAGAATGAAAGTATGTACTTATTCATACTGTTATCAGTATACAAATAGATGACTTTAAAACCCAGATTAAAACAAAATGAAAATAGATCAGTTACTTTGGCGTGAAGCAATTTTGAGCAGATTCTTTACACTCTATGGGTAAATCTCCCCGCTTTAAACTGGTGCAAGAAGACGACTTGGTGCAGTGGATTAGACGCACACTTCACCAGGGAAGTGCTGGTTGAACTTAGTCCAGACTTACAAGATAAAAGCTTCCTCTGCTAAGAGTCAGAGGAATGCGTGTTAGTTCAGCTCAGGGTGAGCATGAGCCCGCAGCCACGTGTCCCTAATTCAGCAATAATTGGACAATCTCAGTTGGATAAATGGCAGGATGTCTTGGAAAAATACAACCAGTGCTGTGTGGGGAGCTCTTCAGGGATTAGGTTAACAATATGTTGTTGGAGAGGACTAGGTTTTTTTTAAAATCTGTATCTGATAATCCCTCTTTCATCTCAATACTTGCTGTTAGCACTAAATGGCCATAAAGGAAAGAGTTCCAATTGTCTTTTGGAGAGGACAATATTTAGTAAAAATCACTTCTTTTTAAAAAAAAAGCCAAATCTTCTATCCCCATTCTAAGTCACACCCATTACCACACGACAGACCAATTTGTTTTTAAAAGGAACAATGGCAGGTGAAGAATTAAATAAACACTATGCAGTACAGGTGAACACCATGTTATTTGGGGGGGGGGGGGGCGCGGAGTTGTGTTCCTTCAAAATGGGCAGAATCACAATTTTCCGTAACGTGAAGCTGTGTCACTTGTGTACATGTCGAGAAAGTCAAGTTGAAAACAAAAAGATGGCGTTGATTTATTTACTCCACCCACCCCCCCCCCCCCGTGAATTTTGTAAGGAGGGCAAATTTCCACAACTCGAATGGCTGTAATGTGGGGGCTGCCTGTACACCTTTTCTAGGTTATTTAAAGTCTGTTTCAGAACAGTTACAACAAATTAGTTTCAGAGAGTAGAACAAAGTTTCCACTAAAAATTGATCCAACATTTTCAGTACAAGTTATTAAACTATTATATTCCATCCTTGTGCAACCGTAAAACACAAGTACTATAGCAGAAGCTATTGAGCATTTAACAAAGCCAAAAGGACATGCCCTTCCTAAACAGGTGTATGAGGTCTAGGTAAACTTTGGAGACTGCTTCTTAACCATGTTTTACAACAGGAAATGGGAGATGCTGCATATTGTAGAACCACCTTCCCTGACCTCAAACCAAAATACATCCTTTCAATGGCCGACACCATACAGAATGTCGACAGTTGGGTTTATGCCTAACAAATACTCTGGATAAACATCAAAATATTTTGAGTTCTACTGTATGTCAATTGACTAGCAACTAATAGATGGGCTCACTGGAGACAAGATCTGGAGCAACACGAAGTGCTGGAGGAACTCAGCGGGTCAGGCAGCATCTGGGGGTGGGGGGGTGGTGGGGGAAGAACATTGACTTTCCATTTCCCTCCACAGCTGATGCTCAACCCACTGAGTTCCCCTAGCATTTTTGTTTGTTGTAACAGATGGGCTGTGTTCATTTAGAAGCCATTGCACTGAGACAAAGAACGTGATGGACAATTCAATGGTAACATCTGGCTTATTCACCTCCTATAACAGTTGAGGGAAGCAGTGATCATGGCATTTAGTGAGAATCGCAAGCAACCCAAAATAAAAAACTTAAGGACCTACCAATCTCGAGGGAATTGTGTTCCATTTGAATTATGTATGGACTCAAAGAAAATTTGCAGAAGAAACTGGCCCCTGGGAACTCTAATCTTGTTGCACGTTAAGTGGCTATTTGGAACTGCCCAAGATCCACAAGCAGTTGAAGTATATTATGCTGCAGGTTCCTTCAGTGTACTCTGGTGGTTTTCCAACCAGGCAACTGCCCTAATACGTCCAAGACCGCTGCAATGTAACCAAGTCACCTTGACCGCAGCCCTGTAACTAAAACTCAGCTCAAACTGCACAGTAGCAAACTGCGACAGCAGTGTAGCATTTAGCGTAATGCTATTACAGCACCAGTGACCCAGGTTCAATTCCGCCACTGTCTGTAAGGAGTTTGTACGTTCTCCCCACGTCTGTGTAGATTTCCTCCGGGTGCTCTGGTTTCTTCCCACATTCCAAAAAACACGTACAGATTAGGAGCTGTGGGCATGCTCTGTTGACACCGGAGGAGTGGCGACACTTGCAGGCTTCCCTCAACACATTCTCAATAACGCAAAGAGAAGCATTTCACTGTGTTTTGATGTACATGTGACAAAATAAATAAATATCTTATAGATGAACAAATTCAACTCAAACCACAAAGTTCCCAGGTCTCATCAATGTAAAAACAAAGTCTACATTCAGCACTCTAGCACAATGCCGTAGGGATTCTCCAGAGAGCAGAATTAGTACAATTTCTAATTTAGTCTCTCAAGATGCTACATCTTCATGAATCAAAACACTATTTTACAGCTGTTTTAAAAAATTGTAATTGCGTCAAATCCAATATTCTAGTACACCTCAAAATATATTCAATTTCTATTACTATCATATTTTCAATGCTATTTGGGCAACATTCCTGACAGTGTTTTGAAGCAATAAATGAATAGAATTAAAACTATACAAAGTAAAAGCAAAAACACTGCAGATTCCTCAAAAAACATCGTTATGTACTCGCAAAGTTGCTACATAAGGTGCATTTTCAGTTGCAAATCAGGAGTCATTTGCCGAGTTTGAGAAAACAAATCATTCTCTACTTCAGTCCTACTTCTGGTACACGTAATTAACCTTTACCTTGAATATAGAAAGAGCCTGGAAATACAGAACCTGAAGGTTTGGATGAAGAATACCCAGCTGAGTCTCTACTGTATTCTTCACTTGATGTTGATGCGTAGACCTATACAGGAGAACAAAATAAAGTTAGTATAATACTGGTGTTAAAAATAGTTCAATGCCTTTAAATCAGTAAGTAGTATTTGTCACCATTTTGAGAATGATTCATTTTCTAATTATTTCTTATGAACTTTACAAAAAAATTGACAATGAGCAAAAAGACTTGCACTTAAGATTGTACCTTTCACAACCGAGATGATCCGAAGTATGTCCAAGTGCTCAAAGTACACATACCCTTATAAAGTTATATCAGTATTAAGACTCCTTTAATACAAAATGGGGATTTCATATCCCTCAACTTAATTGCCAATCTCCATCACACAAACAATTGTGCAGGGCCTGCACGCCCACAGATGTGCAACATCAAGGAAAGGGCCGTCTTAGAATTTGCTGTGCCAAAATACTTTTCCTCAATTTTCAAATTTTTCTTACATCCAATGCCATGAAAGGAAAAACCAAATTCAGTTTTCCACTGCATTTCAGTTTTTTCTTAATAACTTGTGCATTTTTTTTTGGCTATTACAGCCCTTCACTATATCCATTAAAGCTTGTAACCCCAGGCTCAAGGACAGCTTCCATTCCACTGTTGCAAGACTATTGAATCTTGTCTTCTACAATAAGATGGACTCTTGACCGAGTCATGGCCTTGCACCTTATTGTCTACCTGCACTGCGCTCTGTAACTGTGACACTTTATTCTGCATTCTGTTATTGTTTTCCCTTGTACCACCCCAGTGCACTGATGTGATGAAATGATCTGTATGGATGGTTTACAAAATGAAGTTTTTCCACTGTACCCCTGTACACGTGACAATAATAAACCAACTTAAAATTTACCAATTTCATGATTATGAACAATGATTCTTGGTGACTGAAATGTCATATTTTGCTTTATGAAAAAGTGTTGTGTGTCATTATAACATTTTGGAATTATAAATTCAGATTTCCACCTTACAGAAGTTCAAATCAATGACTGTCATGAACTAGTCATGCTGGTTGCACCAAACAAACTCTACATTTATCCACTTGTGACCAACCAGAAGAAATACATTTGCTGTGAAACATTTGGGATGAAGCAGATTATGTATTTAGATGCAGCTTTTAACAAGTTCTTTTTCTTCCCCAACTCAAACATCTGCCTCATTTCCAACTGTAGTTTGGATGAATTTCCCCAACTGTAGTCTGTGGAGATTTTCGTTACCAAAAATCAAAAGGGAGCGTCAATATTACAGCAGACAAAAATCAAAATCTTTCCAATATTTAACTGTATGCTGGAGAAAATACAAATGGATTCATTTTTAAACACATGGCTTGTTCCATGGGTTGAAGTTCCAGCTAAGAATATTCAAACCACAAAGCTCTAAAAACAGTTGTTTTCCCCTTTTAAAGAGTATATTCTTCCTAAAATAAGAACAGTTGACATGTACACAGCAGCCTTAACAAAATAAACCCTCCCATAGACCCCACAGACAGGTTCAGACAAAATAGGACTGCTACCAATGGTGGATTGATTAGAATCGGGATTGCACAAGAGGCAAGAAGTGAACGAATTCAACCTTCCAAATTCATTTTAAGAATGTTAGATACTGGAGGATCTATTCAGAACTACTAACAATACTCAGAAGACTTCATCCTATTTTTCCCCCCCAGGACCCATGATGGCACAGAAGTTCCTCACTCTTCAACTTTTGCAACTAAAATGATAACAATTCTCAGTGAGCAACAAGAGCTGCTGAAGCCAGATTAAAATGTGGTTTATATATAGAGTACAATTTTTCTGATCGGCAACAACTTGCGTTTAAATAGTGCTTCACACTGTGTACTCCAAAGAAAATACTATGCTGAGGTACAAGATAATAGGGTCCTCATACTTGAATGGGAAACTAATGGCTTTATAGAAGGTGTAAAAAAAAGAGCAGAGCCAAGCCAGGACTGATGCAATCTCAAACAGATACCACGCACAAGCACCAAATTGCTCACAAGTATAAAGGGTTATATTTCCAAGGGCGATTAGATGAACAGTGGAAACAAGATTAAAACATCTATATACTGGCTATAAATATGTTTCCAGCTAGCTCATACCATACAGTAGCGATGGTCATTTGACCCATGAGACCATACTTGGATAGAAGAGTTATTTAGTAATCTCCTTACTCTTTCTAGTAAAAGAACCCTAATCCTTTAAGATTATATTTCCAATTCGGTTCTGATGGCTGCTGATAACTCTGCTTCCTCCATTCTTTCAGAACCTTTACACCATTCAATCACATTTTCCTCTCTACTACTGAATCTCCTGTAGGTCACCATGTTAAACACTATCAGTTCACACTGGTGCCAAGTAAGACCCCATTGTCTTTAACTGCAAATGTAATGCAGTTAATTTGTAACCAAATCAAAATTCACTGATTAGATTATTAAGACTAGAGCATTGAATGGGCTTACCAACTTTCCCCATAGTGCCTGGTGACAGCATATTATCTTTACATATGCACATCCACGTCCTCTCTCTTGAAATGCTTCAGGTTCCTGGGCATCAGCATCTCAGAGGATCCATCTTGAGCCCAACACATTGATGCAATCATGAAGGTGGCAGCATGCCAACAGCTCTACTTTATTATGAGTTTGAGAAGATTTGGTATGTCAAAAGACACTTGCAAATTTCTACAGATGTACGGTAGAGAGCATTCTGACTGATTGCATCACCACCTGGTATGGAGGCTCCAATGTGTAGGATCGAAAGAGGCTGCAGAGGGTTGTAGACTCAGTCAGCTCCAAGGGCACAATCCTCCCCACCAGAGGACATCAAGAGGCAGTGCCTCAAGGTGACGTCCATCATTGAGGACCCAAACCACCCAGGACATGCCCTCTTCCTGTTACTACCATCAGGGAGGTAGGATGTAGGAGGTACAGGAGCCTGAAGACCAATGATTCAGGAACAGCTTCTTCCCCTCTACCACCAGATTTCTGAACAGTCCATGAACACTACCTCATTATTTCTCTTTTGCACTATTTATTTTTGTAACTTAATAATATGTCTTGCACTATACTGCTGTTGCAAAACAACAAACTTCATGACATATGTCAGTGATAATAAACACGATTCTGCTATGAAGTCAGCAGGACACACAGACAAAGTATCTAATGGATCTTTCATTTCTCTCCACACAGATGCTGCCTGACCTGTTGAGTATTTTGAGCATTTTCTGCTTTTATTTCAAATTGCCACCATTTGCAGTATGCTTTGATTTTTGGATACAGTTTCTCATGTCCAGACAGAATGTGCATGGAATGCTATGGGACATGGTCCAAATAATGTTACAGCAAGACCAGTGTGCCATCAAGTTATAGAAAGCACTGGAGTTAGTTTACCTCCTCCCCACAAGTTAACAATAGATTAAGTGCTCAAACTAGAATATTCAGAAGAAACTATTCAGTTTGCCAGTGAAGTTCTTCACCCCAAAGATACAAACAGAACATGGAATACAGAACAGGAACAGGCCTTTCAGCCCATCATGTCCATGCCAACCATAATGCCAATCCAGACCAACCCCATCTGCCTGCACATGGTTTAAATTCTTCCATCCCCCTGCCTGCTCATGTGATTGTCTAAATACCTCTTAAACGTTGCAGCCACATTTCCCTCCACCACACCCCTGGCAGTACGTTCCAGGCACTCACCACTGTGGAAAAAGAAACGTGCTTTGTAAATCTCCTTTAAACTTTTCCCCTCTTAGATTGAACCTTTGCACTCTAGTATTTGATGATTCCACCCTGGGAAAAAGACCATCTACCCAATATAAAGCTCTCAATTTTATACGCTTCCATCAGGTCACTCCTCTGCTTCAGAGAAAACAATCCCAGTTTGTCTAACCTGTTCAATCCAGGCAATATCCTGGTTAAAAAGAACACAAAAAGCTAGAGGAACTCAATGGGTCAGGCAGCATCTATGGAGGGAAATGGACAGTTGATGTTTCAGGACGAGACACTTCATCTGGACTGTCCATTTCCCTCCACAGATGCTGCCTGACCCACTGAGCTCCTCCAGCTTCTTTCTATTGCTCCAGATTTCAGCATCTGCAGTCTCATCTGTCAACATCCTGGTAAACATCTTTCCTGGAATGGGTGACCAGAATGCAGCCTAACCAAAGTTTTATACTGTTGCAACATGACTTGCCAACTTCTATACTCAACCAATGAAGGCAGGCATGCTGTGTGCTTCTTTCCCACTCTACACACTTGTGTTGCCACTTTCAGGGAGCTAGACTCGGACCAAGAGATCCCTCTGTACATTAATGCTCAAGGGGCCTGCCATTTACCGTGTACTTTCCTCTTGCATTTGACCTCAGTGCAATAACTCTTCCAGTGATATTTCTCCACTCACATTTTCAGCTGCTCTCCATCCTGCTGAATCCTTTGACAACCTTCCTCACCATCCAAAACTGACAATGTTTGTCATCTTACTGAACAGCCTACCTGTATTTCTGTTCATATCCACACATGTATACAGACACACACAGTATCACAAGTAAGGAGGTCACAGCACTGATCCCTGCAAATACACCACAGACCTCCAGCTGGAACAACCCTCCACTACAACCCCATCCAAGTCACTGTGGATCCCGCACATCTTTTAATCTTCTGGATCAGTTAAAAAAAACTGTTCCCGTTCGTAAAATGCTTGAATGTTGCTGTCGATAAGCATAATTAGAAGTAAAATATTTTTGCACCACAATGCATTTTTCCAAAACCTATCCCACCACCCCCCCATTAGCACTGGGATTAAATGGTACAGGTTACCAAGCTGAATATTAATCTAGCAAAACTGACTTTTTTTTTATAATCTGATTAAATAGCAAGCATCATGATGGGAATTGAATGATGCACATCTAATAACTCTGCCATCTGTCCATTCCTGGCACCTGCCCAGCTTGAACCACAGCTGTGCAGGAGGTATGCATGCATCAGATTCTAAATAAACTTGATGAGTCTAGTAAGTCTCAACTTCCAGCAGCAAAATTTGTGAAAGGCTTCAACTAAAGTAGGGAAAAATAATCCTGAGCTACAAGTTTGGCTTTTGTTTTCCAGAGGCATCAAGCAGAGACTTGGTTATGAGGGGATCATAACAGTTGTTTAGGTTTCTGAGAAAGGCACGAGAAGTGCATTAATAGACTTCCACCATGTTCCGCTGATTCTTACTATTCCTATCAAATTCATAAAAATGAAATTAAAAGCACGTTGGAGGCTATTTAACCTGTGTCCATCTCAATCAAATGAAAGGTCAGTGCAGGTAATCTCACTTCCCAGTTCTTAGTGTGTTACAGCTCTTCTTGTGGTCATCCAGATACTTTAATGGAGAGTTTCTGCCTCCACCATTCTCAGAGCCACACATCTCCTGTGGTGAAAACATCACAATGTCTGCTTCGTTCCATTAAAATGTATGCAAAATTAGGAGGGCTATAGATGGGGTGAATGCATGCAGGCTTTTCCCCCTCAGGTCGGGTGAGACTAGAACTAGAGGTCATAGGTTTAGGGTGAAAGGCGAAATATTTCAGGAGAATCTGAGGGGGGGGGGGGGGGGGGGAGAACTACTTCACTCAGAGGGAGGTGCGAGTGTGGAATGAGCTGCCAGCAGAAGTGGTGGATGCAGGTTTAATTGTAAACATTTCAGAGAAGTTTGGATCGCTACATCGATGGAAGGGGTTTGGAGGGACGTGGTCCGGGTGCAGGTAGATGGGACTAGGCAGAAAGATAGGCTGGCATGGACTAGATAGTCCAAAGGTTCCTCTAATCTTGCAATCAATTTCCTTAAATTCCCTTGTCCTGTCCACCAAGGGAAATATGCCCCTCCCTGCTCTTCCTGTCTAGACATTTTACATGTTTCAACTGAATCGCCCCTCAATTTTATATTATCACATCCCTGCTGCAATGTGGTACACAGAAACATACACAATATTCCAGTTGTGCTCCAACTAGACTTTTCTCCTAGCATGACCTCTGTTCTATATTATAGATCTTGTCTGATAAAGGCAAGTGCCTCATACCCCCTTATTCATCCATCAATCCTGCTACCTTTCCAGTTCCGTGGACACCCAAGGTCCCTGTTCTCGTTTATATTGTACCATTTGCTCTCTTCCCTGGGCTTGTTGTTTGCCCGCTCCATGTTCATTTGGAAGGCAATTTTAAGAGGACTACCTCACTAGTCCCCTCTCTAAAAATTACCTTCTAAATTCCATACTTCCCACTTAAACAGCAGATGAATTATATAATGAAGATTCTGGTTAAAAACAAAACAAAGTAGTTTTAAGAATATAAAAGATCTTGCTGAAATTATGGCAGAAAACATCTAAAACCTCATCTCTTCAGCACCAGGATCTCTAATTAGATACATTGTTTCAGAACTTTGGATAATTGTCTGAAATAGTCCTAATACCTGTTGCAAAAGGTACACAGGCTTAAAAAGGCAAAAGTAATAATTTAATTGCACTATCCCTTCTGAGCAGGTAACAAAACTGTGCAGAGCATGTACTTCATGACCAATGGTGAAAATGCCAAACAAGTTCAAAAGGAGATTCAAGGGTCTCTGGCAACCCAATTAACATGTCCAACTCAAGGTGGACCGTTAGTAAGCAGCACAGATGCTATGGGATATTAGTACTGATATAGTTTCAATGTTGCATTCAACAGAATAGAAAAGGGACTTCAAAGCACAAGTTTAAAAAAAGATGCCAAATTTCCAGAGTTATGGAAATACTGTCATGAAAAAATGAATTTGCGCTTCAAAAGAGTCACACTCACCATCACTTAGCCATTAATGATTTTCTAGAATGAGAGCTAGTTATGTTATTAAACCAAAAATGCTCACTAAACCCCATCACAAATTTAAAATGCATGTTACGAAGTGTTTCTCCGTTTACCAGAGGAAAAGCTTAAATGGACTGGAAATATGTACAAATACTGCATGATACATTGTGGCTTGGCTAGCTTAACTTTGCAGAATGGAAAGTTACTTACCCATCTATCCCTTTCTTGTTCTTGCACCAAATTGGAATCTATAAAGTTCCACCTGAGGCAAAATTGTAGTTTTTGGCTCCAAAAGGTCAAATATTTCCATGCAAGTATCCTTCAAATTCTGCATCATTTCTGTATCTGTCAGTGTAACACTTCTCCTGTATCAAGAATCTCACCTTGCATTTACCTCTTGTCTACATAGCTTACATTCCAGTGTTTGTCAAAAATCAGCATTTTCCATTGGATATGAATTCCTTTGTACACATTTCCAGTAGAAGTGTGCCCATGAATATTTGTCACACTACAATTAAAATGGTGGCAGTGTTCAAATGCTATAGTTTTGCTCTTTGGTTTGTACCACAAAATACCAATATTCTAACCAGTTACCCACCGGTTTCCAAAACTGCATTTTGCCATTCAGCCTAAAATATGAAAGTAAAAACAAAATCTAAACACAAGAATGCAGTTCCTTTTAAAAGAGTGTCTATGTTGGTCCAATTATTGCAGCTCTAATTTCATTTTACTACCCTGCTTTAGTCCCCGATGTGTACACAATCTTGTATTTTATGAATCCCTCTCCAACATGAGCAAGATGGGCTGAAGGGCCGCCTCCTGCGGATTTCTACAATGTTACTTCAGCTGGCTTTGACTTGCCTTGTTCAATACTCCAGCAGGTACTAATAATGTTTTTTTTTCTACATGAACAGCACTGAATTTCAAAGGTTGGTGAAAAGTCAATATTTGCAAGGGGAACTCAAGCAGAAAAGTTTGAAAATGACACTTGGATAAGTAATATCTGGAAGGCTGTAGGTTTCTACTAAAACAAGATAAACTTCTTCATACCAAAGTTTCAGCACTTTCCACCAATTTCCAAGTGTATTCAACCATACTCCAAGATGATATTTCACACCAAATATCAGAAATATGATGAGATCAGAAATACAAGATCAGAAATATGATGCTACTTTTAACACAAAAAAGCCAGAGTTGATAAATGCTCGACATACACGAAGCACCATTGTGCTTCAGCTTGGAATATCATGTTAATGTACTCACCAGGGACCGATAATGAAAGATAATCTCGCTTCTATCCTACTCAACCGTGTCACCAGAGAACAGCATAAAACAATACCTGAACTGTAACTGCACGTCAGTCCACTTTAATTGTCACTTCACCCAGTTATAAAGTAAACATGCAGTTGCATGCATACAAGAGGTTTTGGTGGTGGTAGGAGCATATAGAAACAGGGTCCCTGGGGCACAGGAGTGCCACATGGCATAAACAAAACAATCATTAATGCTGGAACAGTTAAGTGAAACTTCTCGTGCCAAGCATTTTATACACTTAAAGAAACATACAATTTACTGATTGTTTTTTGAGACTCACTTGAATGTAGGGCTGCAAATAAAAGTCTCAAAGTCTTACAAATGGAAAGATTGTGTGAATTTAATTTGGTGTCCATTTTCCAGGTTAAACAAACCAGCTGCTATTGACCTGCATTAAACAGTTTGTGCTTAAAAATCACATCATGGTCTGGTACAGCAATTTGAATGCGCAAGCAGCCAGCAGAATAGTGGACTCTGTCCAATACATCACGGGCACATCCCTCCCCACCATCGGCAGTATCTACAGGAGGCCTCAAGGCGGCAACATCCATCAAAAGATTCCCACCATCCAGGCCGTGCCATCTTCTTGCAGCTCCCATTGGGCAGGAGGTACAGAAGCCTGAAGTCCCACACCAGCGGGTTCAGGAACAGACTTCCCTTCAACCATTCGGTTCTTGAACCAACTAGCAAAACCCTAATCACTACAGTTCACTAACATCATGATCACTTTACACTAAAATGGGCTTGTTTATTTTGCTCTAATTGTGTTCTTGTAAAAATTGTGTACAATTTATGTTTAATTTGCTTTTTGCTTGTGAATGCTACTTATATTTTGCCATGTGCCGGTGATCCTGCTGCAAGTTTCTCATTGCACCTGTGCTTGTGCATCTGACAATAAACGTGACTTTGATCACATCATTAACAAGACACATCTGATCTAATTTTTATTTGTGAATACTAAACACAACACGAAAGTGGCACTTTATGAATGCTCTAAAATTCTTAGCGAGTCATGCTAGTATAGTCATTGGGAGTTATTTAGAACAAGAACGAACTTTAAATGTTCAGAAATCTAAATCATTACACAAATGATGCCCACTTACAATTGAATGAATTTATAAAAGTTTCATGCTTCCTGGCAGTGCAGACCAGGATGAAGGGATGCCTGTTCCTCTAACCCGACATGCTGTAACACTGGAGTCCAAGATTAGGGGGCATAGATTTGGGGCAAGAGAGGACAGATTAAAAGGAGCCCGAGGGGCAACTTCTTCATGCAGAGGGTGGTAAGTAAATGGAACGAGCTGCCAGAGGAAGTGGTTGAAGCAGGTACACTAGTATCACTTAAGCACTTGGATAGATCCATGGAGGAGCAGGGCTGGGAGGGTTATGGGACAAATGCAGGAAATTAGAACTAGCTGGGTGGGCACTGTGGTCGGCATGGACAGGTTGGGCTGAAGGGCCTGTATCTGTGCTGTATTGCTCTATGTTTCTGGTCCATGTTACCCACTCAACTGAGGAGAATGGAGCCCAAAGATAAAGCAGGTAGAATGGAACGAAAATTGCTGATTTGTACATAAAAATGATACGCAAATAAGACAAGACAGAAACAATAATGACTCTCAAGCCATATGGGGATGCAAAATAATCAAAAAAATCAGTAAATGCTGGAGATACTTAGCAGGCCAGACATTTGAGAGAGAAAAAACAATTTCTAGTCGACAATCTTTCATCAACCTGCTCTCTCCATAGATGCTGCCTAACCTGCTGAGTAGTTCCAGCAGTTTTTATTTCATATTTCCAGCAATGCAGTTTCTTTTCGAAGAAAGTGTTGCATTGACCTAAGTGTTGCAAAGACACTATGCCAAAACATACTATTTTATTGGGGTTTAACAATGTTTTAGGATTAATACATACCCGACTGCATTGTCTTTCAGAACATGAAAGCATTTAGGAATATTATCTAGCTGCAGAATTGTGAACAAGTGTGTAAATAAGAAATGGATAAACACGCCTGTCACTTGCAATGCTTTGCATCTTTTCTGGAGCTTGTGCAGAAGGAAAGGGACCTCGTTTGGTTCAATTAGACCAGTTATATTGTTCTTTAAGCAGAAACTTGTGATGGTTTTCCTCTTTCTAACTCAAGCTACAGCTGTTGATGAAAAGGTTTTATCACAGTGGTACAAAGGAATACCACAAAGTGACCTTTCAATTAAAGTCTGCAAGGTTTAATTTCTCTAGATATAACCAATGCCAGAGAAAAACGGAGCTTAACAGGATAAACCATGAACTTGCAAATATTCTCTAAAATGGTATTGACTGCTTCATTTTTAAGAGGTCAGTCACCTTGGGAAAGAAAGTAATGAGTGTGAAGAAAAATGTCAAGCAGCACAAGGCAAAGAAGAATGCCAGGCTGTGAACAACTTCCACTGAATATACAACATGCTCCATTATCTAGGCTTTAGCACAAATTCTTTCCACTGCTCCTTCCGAAAGGAACCAACTGCTTCAGAAAAATGGTTAGTTTTCCCTCTATTTTCTCCATGATCGGCTACAATACAGCACTGTTTTAATGCAGGTATTTCATTTACGTTTCAGTGTGTTGATACCAGAGACCAGGAAATGTCAGAGAAGCTTTTCTTAAAACAAAACCCAAGTGCAGTCGATAGAAATTATGAGGGGGAAAGTGCATCAGAAATTGGATGAAAAACAGTCGGAAAATAGGGATTACTTTCAACTACGTAGATTTAATTTTCCCATTTTACACACCTAGGTATTAGAGTCAAGATCCATTTTAAACGCCTTTTGCCCTCCCCCTTCACAGAAATGAGTACATTTGTCATCTCCATTATCAAGTTAGAAATGCCAATTTTCAAATTCAAATGCACTTACAAGGTTGCACAATAAAATATTTGGGATTGGTCTTTAAACCTTTACAATGGCAAGGACTACATTCAATAATAGAGGATATCTAAAGGTATCAAAATGTCTCAGTGCCAAACGGAAACTGAATGAGCCCCACAGCGAAATATTAAGGCAGATGAACAAAAGTGAAAGTAGTAACTATTGAGTATTTTGTTTTGGAAAATAGAGCAATGAAGAGCAGTGGAGAGGTCTAGAGAGTAAAGGCAAGGGTGGAGCGATTAAATTAGGAAAGGTCAAGAGACCAGAAATCCCAGAATTATAAACTTGTGACCAAGAGACTACTTCACCTGTTGTGTCCGTGCTGAATGATAGAGATGGAGGATGGGAGACGGGACACTGTCATGGAGGAATTCGAAAACAAGGAATTTGGTCCCCTTCACCTCATTAAAAGCCATCGAGTTAACTCCCTAGTTCCCTCAGTTCTGCTTCCTTCTGTAACCCTACTGATTTTAGCGTTGTCATCTGTCAATAACCTAAACCGAGTGTCACAAAATACAGTTCTCGTTTCTTCATTAGGATTTTTCATTTTAAACAAAGTCTCCATCAGAAATTTTGCGAAGTTTTGATAGTCAAGATTCTCTTGTAATTACCCCCCCTTTCCCCAGAAAATAATTTTCAGTAAAATTACTGAACATTACAGCAAAGGTAGTGGCTGTTGTGGCAATATTAGCCATGTGAAGCAGCTATCTAATTAGTTCCATTTCCCACTCTTTCCCCAAACCCCATAAAATGCTATATTCCCAACTATTTATCAAAATCCCTCAAATTACTGAATCTGCTTCCACCATTTTTTTCCCCCCAGGAAAATGCATTCTAAACATAGTCATGCAAAATAAATCCACCTCTCCTCTGGTTCACTTACTAGTCATCTCAAAATAAACCACCAATATACGATCCAGTAGTAACAAACCATTGGACTACCATCAATAAAAGGTTCTTTAAAATGTCTGCAACAATGAGATTGAGAGAAGCTCTTGCCCATCAATATACATAATCTAATATGGCTCTTTCCTCCATTGCAGCAAACAAAAAAAATCATTCTTTTGAGGGATTCAGCAGCTCATAAAAGTGTACAGCTTTGCTTTTCAAGCATAGTGAGCTAGTTTAAACAGTTTTATTTAAAATTCTCACAAAAAACAAAATTTGACATGGTCTAGAAACCACAATTGTCAAGAGGTCAGGGTATTAGATTCCCAATATAACATGCCTAAACAACAGAATATTAAAAGAAAAACTTTGCTTGCCTCCTGGGAACATGTTCAAGTCACAATCCATTGTTCAGTCTCCATCTCTGGATAGAAGCTACTAATGCAGCTTTCAGTAGCATCTAAACTCACCCGAGTGTACTTGCATATCCAGGTTTTAAGGTAGCAGTGACTTAGAAGTTTATCTAAATAAATACACACTCACTTCTTAAAGGCAGCTACCTTCCTCAATGTTAAGGTTTCCCCATTCTCTTTACTTCAACCAAGCACCACAAACCAGGCACTTTGCAGAACATTTCTCTAGCTCAATACATCTTAACCAATCTTAAAAACACAGTAAAGGGATCCAATATTTTCCACGTGCTTTTATGAGACTGTCAAGTTTTGGTACTACAACTGCAAGAAACAGAAACAAACTAAGTGAAAAAATTACCATTCATGCAGTCTGCTAATGAGCCACACAAGAATATGTTGAAGATCACACAATTTTATTAAAAACATACCAGCAGAACTCAGTATTGCAATTGATCATGTATGTGTCAAAGACATTTAGCAACTTTTCTTGCAAGCAATTGAGATATTTTCAAAATTTTATAATTCTTTACTAAAATAATCAACAAAAGGCTTACCGAAGAAGGGAGGCCAGGAGGCACCTTTCGTACTTTCTTGGGCTGGGATTCTAAAGAGGGAAAAATGTGAATCAAGATCCGAAATTAAGCAGCAAAGGAGAATTGAAATTTTTAGATCAAATGAAAAATGAAGAGTTCAGAAAACAATCCATCAAGTTGAACAAGAGGTTTGAGGGCAAGAGAATCAGACACAGGATTACTGACTGTCATGATGCACGTGTCAGCAGACTCAAGAGAGGACAGAAATAATAAGTGCAACCAAAAAGAAATTAAATTTATCATTTCAATCAGCAAGATTTAAAACTATATGAAGTTAAGGAAATGTACTCCAGAGAGAACAGATCTCCAGGAGTGATTACAGGTTTGGCAATCTGATCTAGGAGTTCATGATAAATCACAACTCACTTCAAACAGCTATAACATCACAATCCAAAAAACATGGCCCTTTTCCCTTGTAATTATTTACTTAACTAAACAAAACTGGAGAGACAATGGAGCCATATTTAAAATTCTAAACGGAATTAATCAGGTGGTTATGTAGGGACACCAAGAACATGATATACAGCACAGGAGACACTTTGGGGATGTTACCCAGATTACTTGGTTCTTGCACTGGTCTTCTGCGAGGATTGCTGGCAAAGGGGTAATACTGGGAGCCAGGTTTGACTCCAGTTGGCGACATTGTTCCCGAATTGGCCATTCCCATTTCAGAATTCAGAAAAGTTCCCTGCATTGTAAAGTAAACAAATGCACAATGAGCCCAACCATCTAAGTCTATATAACACATTTAGAAAGATTAAAATTGTTGCAACTATTTTTAAACACCTAACAATTTCTGTTTCTCACCACACCATTCTAAAGTTGAGGCTCCAAAATTTAACTTCAAAACCCAGGTCTGGGAAATTCTAGAACACCCAGACATTGGTGCTGGATAGGAATTTCAGCAACTGTGATCACCCAACACAGCATCTGTGTGGTTGAGGGGAACGGGTGGAGCCAAAATTGGCAGGTGATAGTTGGCTCCAGGTGAGGAAGGGTGATAGGCAGATGGAGGAGGGGAGAGTGGGAATAGCAAGAAGCTGGGAGGTGGTAGGAGGAGGCATCCTTGCCAGCTCTTGCTGCACCCTTTTTCTTTTAAAATACTGGCAATCTCCCCTCTTATCTTTCAGGGTCTAAACCCAAAACACTGACCCCCAATTTCTCTCCAGGGATACAGCCCAACCTGCTGAGTTCCTCCAGCAGTCTGTTTTCTTGCTCATGTTCACTTATATCAGGATGAAATAAAGTTAATGCTGGCCTCCTGATGGATACTGCACAAAGACTACAATTAGCATTCAAGTGGGCAAGAGAAGTTTAATTTCACCCACATCTTTGTGCATAATATTCAAAATAAAATTACAAATGATCAAAATCTGTTATATTTGGTAGTTTATGTTATTGATGAAAGTATGCATCAACTATCAAGTTAACAGCTGAGAATTTAACCATTAAGGAGCTCCGAGCAATGAACTGACATTTAACCACTCAATATACTTAGGAATTCTCAAACCAAATCTGGTTTCTGACTGTAGACAGCAATGTTTGGAAAATAAAATTAAATTTAAGCTGCATTTGGGAGCCACACAGCATATACCTTCAAGAGGCATAATGAAAGAATTAAATCTTAAAGGTTAAAAAGGATTAGCCCACCTTCAACTTTCCCATTGTACTGCCTATAGAAATAGGCACAAAGTGATTAGGGAAGTTAATGGAATGTTATTCTAGGAGAATCAAATACAAAAGGGAGGTTATGCTTCAGTTACACAAGGCATTGGTGTGACCACTTCTGGGGTACCATTACAGTAGTGGTCTCGTTACTCAAGGATGTACGTGTGTTTGCAGTTCAGAGAAGGTTTACAACTCAGTACCTGGAATGGGCAGCTGTTTAATGAGGAGAGGATGGACAGGCTAGGCTTGTATTCATTGGAGTTTAGAAGTGGGAGAAGGGGCCTGACTGAGACATACAAGATCTGGAGGGGTCTTGACACAGCAGATGTGGAGGGGATGCTTCCTCGTGGGAGAATCTAGAACTATTCAAAAGGATGGTGGAAGCAGAGTCCTTGAATTTTCTTTTAAAAGAGGCAGAAGTAGAGAGATTCTTGATATACAAGGAGGGAGGTGGGTGGCAAGGCTGTTATGGGGAGATGGGTAACATGATGTCAAGGTTACATCCAGATCAACCAGGATCCTACTTAAGTGGTAGAGAAGTTTCATGCAGCCAAATGGTCTATTCCTGCTCCTAAATTATTCTTAAGATTTACTGCAGGGGAACAAATACAAATTAAGTTTCTGCTGGTGACATTTCAGTAGCAACTCCAATGTGCAACACCAACAATTCTTTTTAATTATGTTACAGTGAAGTGTGTTCTTGTTTTGATACGACAATGTTTCCATTCAATTTAATGGAAAATATTTAATTGAACACTTAAGCTAATAACCATTTCTACATCAATTCTACTTTAAATAATATTATTCAAATTTCAAACGTGACAGTTTGAGGAGAGTAAGCTATTCTGTCTGCTATTTCAAGAAAAACTTTGGGTTGATAAGGCTGGAAGTATGTACCACCAGGCTCAAGGACAGGGTCTATTCCACTGTTGAAACTATTGAAAGGTCCCCTTGTATGATAAGGTGGACTCCCGACTTCACAGTCTAGCTTGTCATGGATTTGCACTTTGTCTGCCTGCACTCTAACTGTAGCACTTTATTCTGCACTCTTATTGTTTTCCCTTGTACTAACTCAATGCACTGTAGTAATGAATTGATCTTTATGGATGGTACATGTGGCAATAATAAACCAATTTAAAAGAATACACATCCACCTACCTGATTTAATGCTGGCATGGTTGATTCTCTTCCAAATGGTGGAAATGTAACTCTCTCAGCATTTTTCACTATTAATTTAAAAAAAAAGAGCAATATTCAGGTCACAAAATAGGTTAAATGACTACAACTGCATTCTTTTCATTTCTGCACTCATACACCAATAGCATCTGTGCATCCAATCCCATAATTAGGGCTGATAGTGGGTAAACTGCTCACACAGTAAGAACACAAGCAGAAAACCTCTCCTTATGCACAGAATGGAACATTTCATTTAAGGCTGCGATCCTGAAGTCCAGTGTTTTACAATTAGCAACTTCGTTCAATCTATATTTAGAATCTTCAACTCAGCTTGGGTTTTCAAGGAATAAATCAAAGCAAGTTTATACAATTAATTCCAAGGAACATTTTTAGGATTTTAAAAAGGATGGTTCCACATTTCTGCCTGCACTGCACTCTCTGTAACTGTAACACTATTCTTCATTCTGATATTGTTTTCCCTTGTACTACCTCAATGCACTGATGTGATAAAATGATCTGTATGGATGGCATGCAAAGTTTTCCACTGTACCTCAGGACATGTGACAATAATAAACCAATCCACCAATTTTAATGGGGGAAAAAAGAACGAACAATTCTGGAGATGGACTGTTTTGAGAGTCACTTAGGGACTCCACCTCGCGACTGTGGAATCCAATCACAGACCAGCAGGGCCTGCTCTAAAAGTTCTCTGGTAGCCATCTAATCCACCTGGGTATTTCATTACCCAAGCAGAGGCTTTAATCTTTCGGGAAAATGGCTACCCCTCCCTGCACTTCAAAGCTTTCACTAAAAAAAGTTGACCTTCGAAGTGGAACCCTTACATGTGCAAGCACGGAGCAGTAAGGGTACAATTCACACTGGGTAAAGCTACAGGACAACATGCAACACCTCAAACCACAGTTAGTAATCTCAAATTTGTTCTGCAATGCATCAACAGTTTAAAGATTTCCACATTGCATGTATTTCCTTAAAAAGTTTCTTTAATGTTGACTAAAGATCCTCACCATAGTGTTTCATCTCCTTCACTCTGTAGAAAAGAGCTACTTGCTGCCCCAGCTACATTAAGAGGGGTTTAAAAAAAAGTCTTCAAGTTGCATTATAAAACAATACAATTGACCCTTTAGTCACCAAGTAACCTAAAATGATAAATATCGCGAGATGTTGATATTTTCAACAATAGTTCATTCTTCAGGAAGCAAAAAATTAAATAGATCAAAATTTCAAATCATACTTGCCACTGTATAAGCAAGTTGCACCACTCGACTTTAACACTTGTTTGAGAACATTTTCAACAAATACATTTTATACGTTTAAGTAAAACCTGAAAACTAATGACTGAGGGAGCCTGGATGTTAACTGCTCAGTTGTAGGTCAATAACTCCCATAATCTGGTTAATCAGAAATCAGATTCAGCCAGGCACTAAAAACATTGTAACGTGTATTTTATTACCTCCAACTATTTCCATTGCAAGCCCACTTTCAGTTTATTTGGTACAGCTCACACCTCTGGGTCAGAAGGTGCTGGTTCCAGCCCCATTCAAGGTCTGAACAAATAATCAATGCAAATCAGTGCAGTTTTGAGAGAAACAAATTGGCAAAAAAGTGCCACAACTTCGATGAGATGAACTAAGATTCCTAAAAATCCCATTGCATTATTCTAAGGAAAGTTTTCCTGACACTCCTACCAATCTTTACTTTCATAACCAGCATCAAACAGATTCACTGATTAATTTCTGCTGCACATGGGGCTAGTTTCCTCGTGTAAAAAAAGCATTAATAACATGCTCTGACAACCTGCCAACACACAAATGCACATTGCATTCCATCAAGTTCTTTTAAACCAGAATCACTGAAGTAAAGCAGAAAAACTTGCAGCTAATCTGAGACTAACAAGGTCCTGTACACAGTAAGTAATCATAACCAGATAAAGTTATGCTAAAGATGGAGTGATAAATATTGAGGAAGCCACAAGGAAAATATCTTTCTTCATGCAAGAGCCATGGGACCTTCAAAATATATCCAAAACCAATGGGATGCTGCTTTACTGTTTTGTCCAAGAAGTGGTGCCTCTTTGTGCAGCATTCAAATCTTGTACGGAGGTCCCTGGAAACTTGACCCAAGACAGCAAGTACCTTTATCATATGGTTATGCTGGGCTCTGGTTCAAAATCAATCATGAAACAGATTCAAATCTTCCTTAAAATGAAGAAGAGATTGTTTAAGACTCAAACTTCTTGAGATACGTGGAGGGGAGAGTAACAGGTTCATGGTCACTTTTACCAGTAAAAAAAAATCAAAATTCTCAAACTGACATGCTGGGATTGTAATTTTTTCCTCTGGATTACTATTAGATATTAGCAGTGCAATGTCCAAGCCTCAGGACACATTTTCAATATTTTGAAAATCAAGTGGTTCCTTACTGATTTCCATGCACCCCCCCCCCCCCCCCCCAAAACAAACATGCAGCTCAAAGACATGTCCTCAATCTATCAATCTCCAGATGGACAGTCCTAGACCCAGCTGCCTCTTCCTGTCAAAGGTTTCAAACAGTCGGTATAAACTAAAATTAAGCATATTTCAGTCCAACAGACCTGACAGCTAACAAGTCGTTAACGCCAAGACAAATGAAAATGTTCTTCATTTTAATTAATTTTGGATATCAAGAATGGTAACAGATTTTTTTAATTTGAGAAAATGAAAGGGACAATAGTTTTCTTAGATGCATTGAATAGATTCAGAAAACTCCTTTCTATTCTTGGTTGAAATTTAAACTATGAAATTGAATGGTTTAATCCCAATGAAATACCAGATCAGTAAGCATAACAAAGATAAATGCACTTCAGGACTGGAATAAAGGAGGTAACTTGGCATCATGAACAACTTCAGCTTGCTACAGCAATTTCCTTCTTGATATATTTATTTTATCTATTTCTCTCCATTCTCTCCTAGTGCCACTGACAATAAAGATTAACTGCAGCTATGGTACCTAATGATTGGACATGAATTAGTACAAGGAATCACAGAAATTGAATACTGCTTAACAAATCAAGATTATTGTATAATGACATATATCAAAAACCTAAGAGCACAAACCACCAAACTCAAGGTCAGCTTCGATCCTGCCATTATCATCCTCTCACACATTAAAGGATGAACTCTTGATCTTCTAACCTGTCTGTCTCAAGAAACAAAGGTCTGCAGATGCTGGAATCTGGATTAAAAATACGATGATGCTGGAAGAACTCAGCAGGCCAGGCAGCATCCGTGGAGAAGTGAAAGATGGGATGATGCTGGATAGTTGATGCCAATCTGCCTTGTTGTGGCCCTTGCACTTTTTCTACCTGCACTGCATTTTCTCGAACTGTAACACATTTTGCATTGTTTTCTTTTTATTGTCTTGACTTATTATGGCAATAAATCTGGATGGCATGCAAGACAAAAGCTTTTCACTGAACCTCAATACAATGTGACAATAATAAACCAATACCAACACTTAAAATGGGTATTCTGGTGGCTTGCTTGGATTTCAACATTTTCAAGCAAAAAAAATTACTCACTAAATATTCCAGAAAGGTCATGCATGAAGCATGCATGCATTTTTTGATTTTTAAAATTAGTTCTTTCCAAAGTACAGAACATGACTTATCACAACCTTTGCCAACCCTAGCCCCAGCCTCCAAGCCCCCCACTCTGATTCCTTGATCTTCAGATGCATTTCTTCAGCCCTGATCTCGAGCAGTACCATAAAACCTCCAAGCTGATCCCAACTGCCAAAATGGCACATCCATGACGAGACAGTCGTGTACATGACATGCAACGACCACTTGGAACAACTATATGCCCACACTATAATTTCTAAGCCTACTTGCCTCTTTAGTCCATTTTTCTGCAAACATTTTCCTCCAATGACAGAACTGCTATCACTGAAGTGTGGTTAGATAATCCTGGGCAACATACTGCGAGACATGGCACAACACAAGTCTGATGCAAATCCACCATAGTCAGTTCTGACGACTGGGGAGCTGGAGAGTCCAGTACAGGAAAGAATAAAATACAGGAAATATGGATGAAACAAAGCCAACAGTGGACAGGAGATGAGATAATTAGAACGGCGGAGTCCAGACGACAAGGCATGGATGAGGTTGAGGCATCAAGGGAAGAGAAACACTCAACCTAGATTGTTCACCTTGGATTTGTTCTACTAATTAGATCTAAAATACTACATCCATTAGCTGCCATCTTATTTTGTGATCTGAAGATTATTTCTCTCCTTTAAACCTGAACTCTATTCCTTGGTGACCCATGTAACCATTATCAGAGTAATCTTTTCAACTATTTACTGAACAATCTAAAGAAAAAAAATCTTCAGCCCATTTTGATCAAAAAATCTAAGTTTTTTTTTATGAACAAACTTATACAATAAAAATTCTTCCAGATTCATGAATAAAATGTAAACAGAAAGGTGAGCGTACTCCTAGGTAAGAAAATGTTGAAGGCATCAATCGCTGACACACAAAGAGAGGTGCAGCTGGTGTGGAAAAATAAGAGGTATGATTAATTTCTCCATTCTTGGCATAATATCAATGACTCAGCAGAACTTTTAGAGCTTGTGCTAAACTGCCTGCCAACACTTGAAAGCAAATATAAGCAGGCAACTACAAAATGTTTATGTTAGAGTCCAGTAACAATTCCCCAGGCAAATCCGCTGCTGGGTTTGGTGCTTGGTCTCACTGATCAGGAAGATTTCAGGACTACACCAAAGCGCACCAGCTTGGCATCCAAGGACCTACAGCCAAATTCAGGAATTGGATCCAGGAAGGTCCCCAACTCCTGGCAATTTTCTTTCTGGTTAAAGCCAGCATGAACAATGGTTGAAGGTAAGGTTTGATCATCTGTGATGCCAAATCTTTCATTTCTCATGTTAGTGATGTTTCAACCGTACTTAGCCCCTTCCATTTTAATGACCTCAAAAATGGACACTGGTGTCAGAATGGAGTGGTACAGCACAGAAACAAGGCCTGCAGCCCACTGAGATGCCCATCCATGCTAATCCCATTTTCCTGTGTTTGGCCCATATCCCTCTATTCCATTTCCATCCTGTACAAATGTCTTTTAAATGCTACGACTGTACCCACTTCTGGCAGTTTATTCCATAAACCCATCACCCTGTGTGGAAAAACCTGCAAGTAAGATCTCCCCACACCCCCCCCCCTCCACCTTAAATCTATATCCTCTAGTTTTAGACTCCCCTACCCTTGCAGAAAGACCATCCCTATCTATGCCCTTCATAAGTTCAAAAACCTCTTTAAGGGCACCCCTCAGTCTCCCAAGTTCCGGAGAACAATCCCAGTTTATCCACTGTCTCCTTATAACCAAAGCCCTCCATTTCAGGCAACATCCTGGTTCAGAACACCTCTTCTGCACTCTTTCGAGGGCTACCACATCCTTCCTGTAGTGTGGTGACCAGAATTGCATACAAATTCCAAGTGTGGCCTAACCAATGTCCTGCACAGCTGCAACTCCAGCCTGCAAGTTATGTAATAAGTTCCAACTTGTACTCAACTCCTGCCCAAGGCAAGTAAGCCAAACACCTTCATTACCCTATCCACCATTTTTTGGAAGCTATAAATCTGCACCCTTCTGTTCATCATGCATTAGCTCAACACAAAAGGTCACAAATCTTTTAAAGAATAGGTAAATAGAATCAGTTTTAAATTTATAATATTTGCATGTATGCTGGGGCTCTCTTTGGATCAGTGAAGGCTGTTTGTTTTCCACCCCTCAATTATCATTATGGACAAAAATTAGATATTTTTGGTTGTTAGAAGCACTTTTGGGCAAAAACACCTATTTCCATATTAGATGGTTACTAAAATTAGTAATGGCAAAAGAAGTCTATAAATTCAAAGCTGTCTATTGTCATGTTAACTTTTACAAATCACCCTGTTTCCCCAAAGTTACCCAGCATCACCGCTGACTAGTGCATTCTATTTCACAGCCACAAACAAAATGCGATTGGTCAACACTTCATGCAGAATACTCTCACTGAGAACCACATTCCGAAGGTAAAACACATCGTTGACGTTGAAGTACTGCCAGAGTTTTAAAGGTGTATTCAAAAATACAGACAGACTTTTGGATTAATTCAAAATTCAAAGTTAAATAAAAGCATTTTAACCATACAGGATGTTATACATATCTGTGTCATACAACTTTTTGGTAAGAAGTTCCCATATCAATTACAGTAAAACTCTATAATCTAGTAGGCCCAGGGCCTTGGTGGCACTGGACTAACAGAAAAAACATCCAATAGTCTGGAAGATCTATTAATACCTTACTTTTAATTCAGCTCCCACCACCCAAAGGTTATGGTATTATAATAGATGTTGCAGTGAACCAGACACAGTGGGAAGAGTGGGGAAAACAGGATCTCTGGCTAAGTACAGCAAACATTATCCAGCGATCCAGATTTTCAAATAACTGCATAGCAGATTGGAGTTTTACTGTAATTTGTACAGTACCTAATGCAATGACCTGTGATGTATTGGTCTGAATATCAAAATTATTTGAATGCTGCTTATATTGCTCTGATATTTGTTTTACTTCTGAACTCTATACCATCCTCAAAATATTTTGCTTGGTTATTGCAAGATCCTGTCATTCATAAGGGAGACTAACTGTAACCATCAGGCAAGCTTGCTTGCCATGGGACAGACTGTCCAGAGCCCGATTGTCTGTCATCCTTTGGGCATCATTAGCACCCCCCTACCAAACAGTTCGCAGAAGCAGGGAACAGCTCAGCTCCACCTTATTGTTCTGCTTACACAGGCGTAACGCAACTGGAGTGGAAGGGCTCATCACTCACACTGCTTCCAAGTTGGTATTTAGTTGTGTTTTAAATTCATTTTTCAGGACATGGACACCACTAGGAAGGCTGGCATTGCTCGACTAGTCTGTGGGACCTCTCCCACAATCTGGAGATCAGTCCCCAGATAGCTTAAAGGAGGGATGAGCAAGGTTGACTGGATAGGAGGGATGGTGCCATGCAAGAATCAAGCTGGGAGTTCATCAGCTTTATCTCGTGTTCTAACACAGCAATTATGAAGAAGCTGAAGTGGCCCAGCACATCTAGAAGTCAATTAAAAGTCAGCCACTAGGCCATGAGTATGGAGTCATGTACAGCCCAGAGCAGGAATGGACAGCAGTTTTCATCCCCTGAAGGAAATCAGTGAACCAGAAGAATTTTTACAATACTTCAATAGCTTTGCCATTATAGAGACTAGTTCTTTTAAAAAAAAGCATCAGATTAGTAACAGAATTTAAACCCCACAGCTGCTGTGATAGGACTCAAACACTCTTCTCTGGACCATTGATTTGTCTGGACACCTGGGTTAGTAGCCTGAGAACTTAAACCAATGCATCAGCATCGCCTTTGTTCCAGGAACCTCCCCAATGTGGCAGGGACATGGATAGATGTTGATACGAACAAGGTCTTGCCATACAGAATGCTATTGCTAGTTGGTTACACTACAACCTGCTGTCACCAGGCTATGGAATTTTCTTCATAGTTTCCATTCTGGTCCTGCTTCATTTCCTAATTCCAAGCTCATTTTAAAAGCAATTATAAACAGTGGCACATTTTTATCTCCTGTATGTGACATCTAACCTCTGCTATTAATTCACTGATACAAAAACTTAAAGGCTTCTGAAAATCCAATTTTCACTGCGTGACCCATCTATTACACCAGTCACATCATCTCCATGGGTAAGCAGGTACACATCAAGTGGTATCTGCAACAGAACAGCTTCACTACTGAGTAAACTATTCATAAACCATTATGATTCTTTCACCAACTGAAAACAAGGTCAACAAACATCTCAGGTGCATTCACCATTATATGCTAGATAAAGTCATGAGAAAAACGATGGTCTAATTTAAAGGATTCCAAAACTTTTCCATTACATATACAGGCCCTCCCCAGGTTACAAACACTCGACTTATGAACACCCTGCAGATACGAATGAGCTCCCATAAATTCAAACGATCAGTCTTGTAAGAAAAACCCATTTCTACACTGCAATAATCAGATGCCATTGTCTCTTAAGAACACAGGCTGCCAGGTTTCACCACAGGAGACCACTTGAGAGTTGCTTCGGAAATTGACAAGCCATCTCTTCTATTGATGCTTGTGCATGATACTCTCTTAATGCAACACCTACTGATATGTTAAGCCCACTGAAACTAGCCATTGGACGTGGGGTATCCTGATTCTGTACCATTTGTAATGAGGCGGGGGTAAAAATAAAAGTATATTATTCATGTTGATTGGCTCTCATCAACACCATTCATTACAATACTGCAGTGGTATGGTTACCGTATCGAGTGATTGTGTTTTCTTAATGCAAGAGCAATTGAATTATTCTGAAAACACTACAGCATACACTCATCACTAGTTAAACATTAAAACAAATGAAGTGATTTTATACATTTGACTAGTGGACAAAGATCAACTTATGTCTATTAACGGAACCATTTGTAACCTGGTATAGTCTGTACAAAGCACCATTTTACTACGATTAGTTTCACTTACTCAACAGCTCATGTCAACGCACATCTATTTTGGTATGCTTTTGACTGCATTCAAAATGACAAAGATCGAATTGCAGTGTAGCTTGTAAACAGAGCTTTTACACAGTCAACTACACGTTTCATTAGTGTTTTTGAGGTAGGACAATGCAGGAATCGCCACACTGTTTTAAAACTAGTTTTCTACCTTGTCGACTGAAGGGTAGAACCTTCATTTTCCCCCACATTATACAGCCCTTGCAACTTTCTACCATGTCCCTTGTCAGTTGCTGTCTCTTCACCTTTTCCACTTTTCTTTGCCTCAGCATTCTTCTATACAACACGTCATGCCCTTTCAGCCAAAGCACTAACTGGGGTCAGCTGAAGGCACATGACCGATCACCAAGACACACTGCTAGCTACAATCTGCCGACCTCAAAAAGCACAACTTATTCCCAAATTTTGTGTCCTTTTTCTAGCAAATATCCTCACCTTGGAATCAGAACTTTGTGGGTCACACACTGAGCACCTGGCCCAGGCTACCACTCCCGGGCAGTGTTGAGGATGCTGTACTGTCTTTTAGATGTGACTGCAACCTGAGGCCTCATCTTCTCCACAGGGCAGATGCATCTTCTCCACACTATATTTACTAAACCCAACACAACTATCTCAAGTTGAAACTTTTGTGGTATCTTGTATTTCTCAGCACGGATAAGCAAAACATTGTAAAAATATGAAACATTCTAAAGTACACACATTTTACATTAAAACTGGGACAAATTTAAGGTAGCCAACTCAGCAAAAATAGCTTCCAGTGCAAGGTCCCAGTACAAGCAACAACATTTAATGAGCATTGTGTAAAGATATGGCACTCAAGCTGCTAGGCAGCAAATGATTTACAAAAGACCTGTTAATTTTCCTACAAATCCACTGAAAAGTTTCCAGTTGTTTTATTCTGAAATGTAATATTTTCATCACAAAGCTGCACTTAAGTGTTTCTGGCAAGCTTGTCAAATTCTGTGCAAGTATGTGCATAGATTTCTTTCCCTCATTATCACAGTAGGTAACACAAGAGAATACCTCAAAATAAATCAAAGAGACAGAAGAGGATGAAAATGAAGCAATGGCAAATCCCTTTTCATGGCACAGCAGAGACAGAGAAGCTCCGTTAAACTTTTGGTTTGTTCATTAGTTAAACATTAAAACAAATGAAGCTCAGGTAATAGTGCAGCAGGAGAATGCTAGGGGGTATTATACCAGATGAACTAACAGGGCAGTTAGAAAATACCAGTTGGATTAGACAAAGTCAACATGGAATGATGAAAGGGAAAGTGTTTGACAAGCCCAGTGGCGTCTTTGAGGATGTTACTGGTAAAATAGGAGGAAACAGGTGTTGTGTACTTGGATTTTCAGAAAGCTTTTGATGATGCCCCACACAAAAGATTACTGTGTGATCTTTTGTGAAACTCCATCAAATTACTAAAGCAATCAGCAGTAGGGATAATGTCCATCAGGAAGCAGTTCATAAAGATGGACCTTTATCAGGATAGCAGGTGATAACTAGGCAGGTATTGCAGAGAATTGGTGCCTGATCTCAGCTACTTATAAACGCATGATTTATATAGTGGCAGAAGTGCAAAGCTTTGAATTTTGCCAACTCTGAAGTAGGTTGGATTATGAAAAGCAAGGAATTTGCAAAATGGACTTCAAGACCAAGTTTAAAGAGACAGATTATATTCAAATAACTACAATTTTATGCAAATGCTGAAAGCTATGGTTTATTTTTAATTACAAATATAAATCACTACAAAAAAGACAATTGATCTATTCCTTTTCCAAGTGGTGTTATGCACCATAGTGTAGCTGTAAGCATAATGCTATTACAGTGCCAGCGACCCGGGTTCAATTCCGTTGCTGTCTGTAATGAGTTTGTATGTTCTCCCCATGTCAGCATGGGTTTCCTCCAAATGCTCTGGTTTCCTCCCACATTCCAAAGATGTGCAGGTTAGGGGCTGTGGGCATGCTACGTTAGGGCTGGAAGAGTGGCGACACTTGCGGGCTGCCCCCAGCACATTCTCAGTAATGCAATAAGATGCATTTCACTGCATGTTTCGATGTACATGTGACTAATAAATATCTAAAAATACCTAAAACCTGGAACTTAAAGCTTTTTGATGCCCACTTTTAATACAAAACTGATTAACATTAACTCGAGGAAAAATTAGTTCCTATTTTTCTTACGGTATAACAGCAGTCATGTGTAGCACACACTGCCTTGACTATATTCTTTGATCCATCTTGAAAGGACAAAAACACTGGAAAAACCAATCCATTTGTGCTTTTGTTCCCTGAAAACTATCCCATCCTCCTTATTCTGGTGTCCTGCTGGGATGTGGACCAAATGCTAGAAGATCGGATTAATGTGGATGGGTGCCCATTGGTTAGTATGGATGTGATGGGCCAAATGGCCTGTTTCTGTGCTATACAACTCCATGAGAAAACCTGGCCAAGGGATTTAGAAGTTAGGGTCAAGGGTAAAGGCAAACTGACATGAGAAAAATAAGAGTGACAGATGAGGTGAGCGAAAGCAAAAGCAATGAAACCAATTTAGAGTTGATCACCATTCTGTAGGAAAACTAGAGCACCCAAGAACAATGACAGGCAACTTCATCTGCAAAATTCCCAACCAAATAATTAAACTCTCAGATATCCAAACTTGTATTTACTTAGGAAATGGACTTTATTGCCAGACTTCAACTTGGTATTACACACTGTACATTATGAAACAAGCAACATAGAAAACTGCTAGTGTTCTCAGTAACTGACACATGCAGAAATCTCCAATGCTGGGACACTTCTGTGCTATTGTTTGAAAGACATGAACACCTGCAAGATTTGTAAAGTTCTTGATTACATAGTCAAGGATTGTAACCAGAGCACATGCTTGCTTTCAGGAATAAAGTGAATGCAATGAGGGAAAGAGGTTACACCCTTAAGAGGGGCCTCAACCTCATCCTGGTGAGGTTGCCTGTAACAGGAGAATGGGAGAGCAAGGTTTGACCTCGTCTAGTTGGGATTCTTCAGCAAATGCCACCACTACTGCAAGGTTGGTGATAATTTCACTAAGTGTTACTGTGAGGACAGGAGCTCACAGAATCTCAACCTTTAAAAATGTGACTTTATAGAGTTTGTGATGGATGTTCTGTAGATTCAGTAAGAAATGCATCATTTGAGCATTATAGCAGCTTCAATAAGCAACATTTGTCAACATGTCAAATCTGTCACTTATGTAACAAACAGTTTTTCCAAACTCAAAAATCCATTTTTTATATTTTCAACTTTATTACAATTAACTATGGATCTTCTAGGTGAATTGGAATTGGTTCATTAGAACATAGAACAGTACAGCACAGTACACAATGTTGTGCTGACCTATGCAAACCTCCATGATCAACGTAACCCCTCCCTCCTACACAGCCCATAACCCTGCATTTTTCTTACATCTACGTGCCTATTAAACTCTTAAAATGTTCCTATTGTATCAGCCTCTACCACAACCCACAGCAGTGTGTTCCAGGCACAATTATTGTCACATACCAAGGTACAGTGAAAAACTTGTCTTGCATACCATTCATAAATTAATTCATTACACAGTGCATTGAGGTAGTACAGGGTAAAGCAATAATAATACAAAATGTGTTACAGTTACAGAGAAAGTGCAGGCAGGCAATAAAGTGCAAGGTCATAATAAGGTAGATTGTGAGGTCAAGAGTCCCGCTTATCATACTAGGGAACCATTCAATAATTTTATAACAGTGGGATGGAACCAGTCTTTGAGCCTGGTCATACATGCTTTTAGATTTTTGTGTCTTCTGCCCGATGGGAGAGGGGAGAGTCTGGGGTGGTTGGGGTCTGATTATGCTGCCTGCTTTATCGAGACAGTGGGAAGAATAGACAGAATCCATGGAGGGGAGGCTGGTTTCTGTGATGTGCTGAGCTGTGTCCACAACTCTCTGCAGTTTCTTGCAGTCCTGGGCAGCATAGTTCACTGTACCAAGTTGTGATGTATCCAGATAGGATGCTCTATGGTGCATAGTTAAAAATTTCTTTCCCACTTGGCAATGTTTTTCTAGAACAACAGCTACCTGCATTCCTACATTGAGGGTGCTACTACATACATGTACAGATTGCTTTGCAGTAGTGTTATCACGGAAAGTATGATAAAAATATTAGAAAGAATGGGCAAATCTTGGTCACAAATGTAGTTTTAAGCAGCATCTCAAAAGGGAGGAAAGATGTAGAGCAAAGTAGTAAGCCACTAGGACAACTGAAGAGTTTGATAGGAAATTCAAACTTCAGGTAAACAAGTGAAAGAACAGCAATAATTTTGGGACAAGGAAATCAGAGATGCCAGAAACTAGGAGGACAAAGTTCAGAGATTTACAAGTTGAATTAGCCACAAGAGGTTGGGCAAACACACTGAATGATTAATGAAGGAAAGTTTGAGTGACTGCAAACAGGTGATGCAAAGTGCAAGTTAGGAAAAGGCAGAGTTTTAGATGGGTTCCAATTTGCAAGAGGAGGAAGATGGAAGGAGGGAGGAGTTATTGAGTTTAGAGAACAAAAGAATGGACAAGACTGATGTTGAGAAACTGATAATGATTACAATCCAGGTGATCAGTGGAAGTTAATTAAATTGAAATCTAAATTGAAAAACTACAATTTACTTTGTCACAAAAATCATACAACTTTTTTTTGCTGTGCACGAATTGTTAACTGTTCATCTGCTTTTCAATCAAGATGCCAATCCATAGGAGAGATATACCAGCAAAATATCCTCCCCAATTCCTTCCTCTACCTTCACTTGGTAGAATGCCTAGAGGTTGAGATTACCCGCTGAAATAAACAAAATCCAGTGCATGAAGGCCCAAAAGATATTTTCCTTGAACAATACAAATTAAGACAGTGATATTTAAAAAAATCTTCCCCTTGGCATAACAAATTAATCACTCAAGGGGAGCAGGTGCAAAGCAGCCACATGGCACTATACAGTCTTCCTAATCCACAGAGAATTCACACATGGATGCTCATGAATTACTCCCTGCAAATCCTACATGACAAACATCATTCACACATCTTGTATTGTTGCCTGCAAGTTCTTTGCCTATAATAACGCAGCTAAACTCTGGAGAAAAGATACTCCAATGTGGTAGGGGTCCTATACCCTGAACTATTTACACCATTACAAAAAAGTTTACCCTTGAAGTTGTTACCTCCACAGCAATGCCATAGAAACATCTCTCTTGTTAATTACCCTAACGGGTTCTTCAAAGATCCAAAGCTCCAGCTCACACTGCCTCCAATCCAATTGACTGGTTGGGTTTGGGAGGGTGGGAAGAGTAGTCAGCAGCTAGATTGGGGGATGGGGAGGAAGATGAGCAAATGATGGGGGTGGGGGGGGGGAAAGAGAGAAAAAAGGGTGGAGGAACGAGAAGGATTTGGATGCAAGGGGATCGGGTCTGAGTGCAGGAGCACATATGTACAAGCTCATTCTGGGATCCCCTTTGGCACTGGATCAAGAGCTAGTCTTCAAAACCGGTAGCTGGTGTGCCACAGCCAAGAATTCACGTAGAAGCATCTCCCACTCCTCAGAACCAGAGAGAAAACATCTCTGATCAAGGAACTGCCCAAGAAGAATCTTCAAATGAAGACTTTTCTAACATTTTCCAACCATTCTGAAACCATAGCTGCAACTGAAACAGTTACGGTGTGTAGTGGCAGTAACTAGTTACAAGCCTCAGAATACACAACAGTAAGGAGGTTTTATTACAAACTTAAATATTTCACTAAAGATTCACATCCTAAAAGAACTAAACCCTTATACTATAAATTGGTCAATTTGGCAAATAGTTTGCTGGACTGGTCCCAATTTTCCCTCAAGTCTCAACACTTGATTATTTGCAGATAAACATCCAATTAAACTTGAATACCCTTTGACTCAGTTTCTGAAGACCTCTGCTTAGCCCATCTCACTAAAATGGTTTATACTACACACTGATAAAGGTACTGTGAAATAATTTAAAAACCATAGCCAGAATACTTTGCAAGAAAGGTCATGCTTTCAGTTATAATTCCATGGAGTATATAAAGGCAGCAGTATTATTGTTTTCAGGCTGGAGTTCCCCTCAGTTGGCGTCAGTTTCTGATGTAGAACAATGTTTGAAAGTAGTCCTTGTAAATGAAGTACTGGCAGTGATTACTTATACACTACATTCTCCCACCCATTACTTGTGGCACAGTTGACAGCAGACTTGCCTCAAAAACAGAAGGCTGTTGGTTCATGTCCCACCTTAGAAGTGAGCACAAACATTCAGGCTGACAATCTAGCACAGTACTGAGGAGGTGCTACACTACTGGAGATATGGCTCTTTCAGATGAGATGCCTGTGGTTTCAAGATGCTATTTCACAGCAACTAAATTCTCTCAGGTGCCCTACCAATTTTCCTCCTTCCATCAACATCCCAAAACAGATCATTACCACTACCACGTTTTTGTTCATGGAAGCTTGCTGTGCATGACATTTCCTACACTTCTAAAATACTTTCTCAGCTCCAAAACATTTTGGGGCATAGAGTTTGTAAACAGTACTGCTAAATGCAAGCCTGCCTTTTTACTTGGGTCACTTAAGACGAGAAGAAACAATTGTATAGTGTTTCTCCAAATTCAAAATGGAATTATTTTACCCAATTAAGTCCTGATTATGAAAATCCACTTGGCACACTCCCACCTCTCACCCAATGTCATTATCTTAATGCAGTTTGTGGTTATATCAAGCACACTGGAGTATTTATATACATGGCCATCACAAAAACAAGCTACAAAATCTATTGGAGTACAAGTATATCACAATAATCAACTTGTGATCATAATAAAAAGGGCAGTAATTTCAAACATTCTACTTGCCCTTCAAGCAGTTTGCTTTAATTGCAAACTATTGTACTCCCTGGAGCCCATTTTGTTTTAACAAACATTAAAAAAAACCCCAGTAACAAATACCGTATTTGTTCCAAATTATTTACTGTAGTAAAATAGCCTTTTCAGCAAGTCCCTGAAGGTGTTCGTATGGAGCACGTGAGGATTTGGTCCTAAACCACTTGACTCAGTGGGAAAGTGCCAGATTCCCAGTTGGCAGTAATAAGTTTCAAAAGGAGTTGCAAAGCAGAGCAGCAGCTCATTAGGGAAAGCTACAGGGCCTGAAAAGAGATAGCAGACACGTCGGGAGTGACTAGAGACTAAAAAAATTCTCCGTAGAAACTAGATCACAGAGCAGATGAAGCTGGTTCTGATTTGTTTCCACTGATAACACGAAGCACAAATGTAGAATGGAGATGCCACTTCAGGGGAATTTTACAAATAAGGTACTTGTAAAAAGGGGAGGATGGGGGGCAAAATGAGTACAAAATAATAGTGCAAGACATTTAGAGTGTATCTGGCAAAGATCAAAATACAGCAAAACACTGGGGATGTCAGTGCAGATCAGAGCCAAAATAGCTTCTGGGGGCAGAAGGCAGCTTAGGGCTGTCTAGAGAGATTTTTCATTTGTCATGTTTCATGTATGATGGCATGGAAGTGAATTCAAGTAGAAAATTGCAAGAATATATACCTCTGAGGAACTTTTCCCATGAGAAACTAACTGCTCTCCCTTCCCAAATTAGAAGGCATTTTCATATTCTAGAATTTGCAAGATGACAGTGCGTCTTTGACATGTCCCATTGCATCAAGCCTACAGTTAAAATCAGATCTTTGCTTTTTGTAATGCAAGTGCTTTGACAGCAAGAACAAAGTACATCATGCCAGCCGAGGCTGGAATTGTTGGACATCTAGTCCAGATACTCCCAAAAAACAAATGCAGCCCAACAGAAAATGTTTATGCGCACCTCTAATTACATGGTCAACTCTGCACCATTATCTCCTGCTTAAGGTTTCTAAAGATACATCTTCAAGCCCAAAATTGCAAGAGCCAACTTTTTTTGGAGTCTTGGAAAGCTTAGACAGGATGATTGTAGATTGTATTCCAGAAAATGGTGTGTCTCTTTTCACCACCTCCAAAAAGTTCACCAATTCCTTGGTCTGGATGTAGGGGGAAAAAAAGCTTTTTTGTCAAACTAAATCTCCCCCATTGGTGTCCTGAATGTAACTCAAAACTTTGTTATTTTCTCCAGTTCTTTATACATGGGGTTGGCTACACTACAAGTGGCAGTGTGTAGATCTTCAGAGGTGGATACTTAACAGCACAGTTCAAATGACTTGGATAAATGTTAAGGCCCAGAAAGCCAAAAGATGTGTCTCAATACTTGGATGCTTTAAAAAAAATAACAGAATGTTTAAGAGCTGCTTTAGCCAGAAGTTACACCTATTGCTGCATAACTCAGGCTATACAAAACATGAGGCATAAGCTGGCAGAATGTCAAGGCAGAAACAAATCCTTTAAGGTTTTGTAAGTACTAAATGCTTCTGGCTTTCAACCTGCCTCCAGGTTACCACCTCAGGCTTAGCCTGAAGATGTTAATCTTTGCAGTTCGTGGACCCCGACCTTAACTTCCTCCTCCTCAGTCAAGATAGTTTATCACCTTGGGAAAGCTGCCTCCACCATCCCTTTCCAAAAGCAGTGGCCAGACTTTGATCATCCTGCAGCTGCTTTTCTCCACTATTTCACCTGCTGGGTTCTAAGTTCTACCATTATAAATGGCATGCCATCCAGAGTGCTGTTGATTTTATTTTGGTGCACCTTAAGATCACAACCCCATCATCCCTGACCTCACCAAGAGTCAATTACCCACAGCCAAGAGAATCCAACAAGAGACCCATTGTTACAGCCAAATCCCTCTTCCAAATCTCATCATTCATTTCCATGTTCCTATGAAATTCTTCATTCCAAGCTCAGGTCCAAGGATCTATTCATTTTTAAATAAACCAACTAAAGTCAATACAAGGTTAACCCCTTTCATACAGAACAAGATTAACTTCCTAATGGAAAAACAATTTGACAAATCAAAAGACAATCAAAAGAATCCAGTCAGGAAACAAATCTTGAACAAGATTTTAATGCTATTGGGGCCATGAAGGCTTGAAAAACGTCAAGAAAATAGTCCTAAACCACTGAATATTGTGTTTCCTACAAGTACTACCATGTCACCCAGCCAGAGGAATTCCTTATTCAGAAGTGGTTTGTTGAACCTCTGCATTGCTTTAGAGGGCAACAGACTTTTAGAAAAACAGGTACTCTGTAGACTTTGAAGCCCAATTTTGGCAACTGCTTGTAGATGTACAATTTGCCTTCTAGAGGGAAGGAGGCAATTCAGACAAGCTTTAAAGAATTGTGCACCCAGCCACCTACCAATGAAAACAGCAGTTACTGGAATATTTATTGTTTTGGAATGCCAAAATGTGCATAAAAAAGAAATAAAATCCATAGCAATATTACTACACCCCAGAAATGTGAAGTTTCTCTTCCAGGAAGTTTACGAACTAAAAGATCAATCTTTTTCCCCTCACCAACAAGGCCAGAGTTCATGAAGGATGATGAAGAAATGCCATCATTTGACGACAACTCTCTGTTCGATGCATGATCACTGTAGTGGGAACCTTCGCCGTAACTCTGTTTTAAAAAGGAAGAGAGAACAGTTGGACCACACACAATAGCAGCAGCTTTCAGAAATGCATATCTAAAACACAAGCATAAAAGTTTTAAAAAAACATTTGCATCCAGGAACAAACTTATGTGCCAATCATTTATAACAAGATCTTCCATTTTCCTATTCAGGATCAGCAGAGCAATGCACCAAGGGGACACAGAATGCAGGTACCAGAATCTGGAGCAACAATCTGCTGGAGGAACTCAATGGGTAGAGCAGCATTTATTTGGGGAGGGGGCGGAGGGATTGTTGACATTTCAGCTCCAAACCCTGCATCTGGAGGGTACGATAGTGTCCCGAAGCAGGGTTTTGACAATTCCTTTCCTTCCACAGATGCTATTTGAACCAAGTTCCTCCAGCACACCAATACACAGACACTGGTCACTTTTAGTCAAAACCCCTTGCCAAATTCAGAATCCCGAGCCACAGCAGAAAGGGTGTATTTCACCAACTTGGGCAAAGTTCCGAGTGAGAATTCCTACAAGAAACATACAGAAATACTGGGAGACAAGAAAAAACCTTAACACTTTGAGGCTGGTTTACACCTGGCCACATGTGAACTACCCAAATATCCATTTGGATTGAAAGAGTCACACCTAATCTTCTGCATTAGGTGTCATTCTGGACTGTAATATTCCACTTTTGTAATATGATGCTTTTTAAAAAAAAATTTGTATATAATTAACATTGTCAATTAAATGGCTTCTTCTAGAGCATCATTTCATTCCAAAATTGAAGGCTGGAAATCCCCTTGGTATTGCAGATAACTCAATGAGAGCAGAATTTAGAAAGGTACTAATCACACCAGGTCAACTCTCCATGCATGGTGAATGCATGTAGATCATGCATGACAAAAAAAAGCAAAAACTAATACTTCAAGCATTTAGGATACATTAGAGCCCAACCCCCAAAATACATGATAAAATTCAGCATCAGTACTAAACTAAACCCACTTTGGATAATAGAACATTCTAGAAACACTCAGCAGGTCAGACACTTATCAGCTCTGACAATGGATCTTTGACCCAAAGCACTAACCCTGTTTCACACTTCACAGATGCTGCTGGATCAACTGAGTATCCCCAGCATTTCTTGTGTTTTTATTTTGGACATACACAAAATTAAGTGAAAATGCTAAAGCATCTCCGTGCTGCAATCCGGAAGAAAGTCTTTTCTGATTTAAAACTGTATTGGGTAGATTATTCAGTTCACCTCGTGTTTGTGTGGACCTAGCAGAGAAAGAATTAGTGATGGACAAGGGCAACAGATTAGGAAGGGTCACACAGAAATGGACCCTTTGGCCCAATACATTTATATCAACGTTTTTTTGCAGATAACTCAATGAGAACAGAATTTAGAAAAGGTACTGATCACACCAGGTCAATGTGGAGGAACAGAGGGATCTTGGGGTCCAGGTCCATAGATCCCTCAAGGTTGCCACACAGGTCGATAAGGTTGTTAAGAAGGCGTATGGTGTCTCGGCCTTCATTAGTCAGTGTACTGAGTTCAAGAGCTGCAAGGTGACGTTGCAGCTCTATAGAACTCTGGTCAGACCACGCTTGAAGGTGTGTGTTCAGTTCTGGTTGCCTCATCATAGGATGTGGAAGCTTTAGAGAGGGTGCAGAGGAGATTTACCAGGATGTTGCCTGGATTGGAGAACATGTCTTAGGAAGATAGGTTGAGCAAGCTAGGGCTTCTCTTTGGAGAGGAGGATGAGAGGTGACTTGATAGAGGTGTACAAGAGGCATAGATCGAGTGGACAGTCAGAGACATTTCCCCCCAGTGCGACAATGGCTAACACAAGGGGACATAATTTTAAGGTGACTGGAGGAAGGTACAAGGGGGACGTCAGAGGCAAGTTTTTTTTTAAAAAAAGAAAACAGTGGTGGGTGTGTGGAATGCACTGCCAGCAGAGGTTGTGGGGGCAGATACATTAGGGACATTTAAGAGACTCTTAGATAAACACATGAATGATAGAAAAATGGAGGACTACGTGGGAGGGAAGGGTTAAATAGATCTTAGAGCAGGATAAAATGTCAGCACAACATTGTGGGCTGAAGGGCCTTACTGTGCTGTAGTGTTCCATGTTCTACAATAAAAGGGGGAAAAAAAAAGCCAGTCTTACCCTTGGTTGTTCGTAGGTTGGACTACTGTTTTGTCCACTTCCTGCCCATGGACCAGCACCTGTTCGCTCATCCAAGCCTAAAGGGTTAAAGGAAGATTCAATGAGCAGGATATTTACACAAAATCAAATACTGCTCAAATCACCAAACCAAATAAAGTGGAAGAGAAGGCCACTTAGCTTGATGAGGAGTCCATACCAATTCTACACAAGAGCAGCCCAGCTAGCCCCATCCCACAGCCGTACAAATTAGAAACAATAGAGAAGTTTGGCCCTTTGAGCCTGCTGAATGCAAACATGGGTGATCCTTGATATCAATACCATTTTCCTGCTCTCTCCCCATGCCCTTGGATACCCTCTGGATCTGGAAATTTAGGTTTCCTTCTTTAATACAAGAAGTGACCTGCTTCCTATAGCCCTCTGTGGTATCAAATTCCATGGGTTCACCAACCTCACTCATTCCACCCCCACCCCCCCCCCCCCAAATTCCTTATGTTGGGTTCCACACTACCGATGTCTCAGATACCTGTCTAGCATCATTTTGAACGGTACAGTTAGAATCTTCCCTCTCTCTACCACCCGTCAGACCCCAACCTCAAGTGTGCAAGTAAACACTCCAGTCTAAAGCAGAAGTGATATGTCAACATTTAGTCATTCTAAACAAAAGGGAGAAAAAAAACTGGCACAAGCTGGTGCCCTTTTGAAGTCGGTGCCATTTTCTCATGCATATCAGAATGGGTGGGTGTTGTGGGATTTTGAGTACAGATTAAGAGTCTAATACTGCATGGTATACATGTGATTTGCCAAGACTGGTAGGACACTATAAAACATGGCAAGGGAAAATAAACGGATTTTGTGGAATCCATTGCAACAAACTGGTAACTTTATATATCAGCCACAAGTTTCCATAGGATAACATTCCATGGATTAGAGCCAGAGTCATACAGGCCTTTTGGCCCACTGCCTGTGGGGAGCACCAGACACCACTTTATTCTCCCCACCCCATCCATTCCCATCAACTCTCAGGTTCTACTGCTTATGTACATGCCAGGACCAATTAACAGTGGCTAAGTAACTCTATTTTCCAGTCCTAATCAAACTACTCAAAAAGGTTAAATGGAACAGGGACAGTAGACATCAACTTAAAAAAAATAAGAGATTCAAATCAGCAAGTTAACCCAGAACTCTGTAGTCAGAGAAGTTGCATGCCCACAATGAGCAAGGATAGGGACAGGCCTAAAAATAAAAGACAAGCTTATTTTTATAATATCACCACACCCCCCCCCCCCCCAAAAAAAAACAGGTTAACATGCCTTTTGATTGCCTTTCCTTAGCAAAGGGACAGGAGTTACTTGTAGTCTATGATATTAGTGTATTTTGGTCATGGCGTAACTACTCAAGTGTCTGATCAGAATACAGAAAAAACAACCTCCACAGCAGGGCACAGGAACTGGATGTGGATTCAAGTGTTCTGGCAAATCTCCATTTTCTAAGCCATGTTTACATACTCAAAGTACCAATCAATACTGTTGTTAGAAGGATAATTGTTAGTGGATTCAATCTTTGGCATTTAGCAAATAAATTCTCAAATACTTTGACAAAGGTCCTCAAAGTCAACCTACTCTGCCTCAGACTACAAAAACACCAGTGAAGACAATCCTATGGCAGTAAACTCAGTGTGAAAAACCATATTAAAAGGAGTGTTTAAGCATAAAAGGAATAAGAATAAAGCAAAAATCTAAGCATTCCAAAAAAGGTTTGATAGCACATTAAAAATTGTAATATTGTGTTTTATTAAAAAAGCAATGCACTGCTGATACCCGTCAAATATTTGACTGCATTTTTCAGCCCTCTACAACAGTAACACAAGTACTCTCAGAAGTTGTAAGATTTTCCTGCAAGCCACCACCAACTCACCCAACCCACCCCCAACTCTCCGTGCATTTGTGGTAACTGGGGACAGAGAGAGAAGTGGGGGTGTGAAGAGAGCAAGAAGCTGGCAGATGCAAATGGAGGGGGGGGGGGGCGCAGGCAGGCAAAGTAAAAATCAGACTTGGTCAGTGGGTGGCTGGTCCATCAAAACAAGTGCATGCACAATGAGTCACTGGGAAGTGTTATCAATGTACACAGCAAGGGGGTGGGTTCAGACTGGGTCATTTTACTGGGAACTGGTAACCACAACACATGCTGTTAATTTTAACTCCAGTTGAAATCAGTTTATAGACAGTATCAAAACACTCCAGTGTTATTTCTGGAGACTCCTGGTAAAATCCATGAACCTTTTACTCAATTGTAAATGGCACACCATGATCTTTTAACCTTACAGTAAGCAGCAATCTGAAGGAAACACCAATGCTTGAACTCCATTTCCCTACCCATTTTCTCCTTTAATTTGAAACGTAAATGAGATTTAACAAGATTAAGCAACCTTGAAGTACCACAATAAAAATAGCATTGCACACACTCCAAGTGTCTGCAATTTAATCATCTTTCTTCACTACATCTTCCATGGGTTGCTTCATGTTGGGACCACTCCCACTGCCTCGGGAAAGCAGCCAACATAATCAAGGACCCCTCCCACCCCAGTCGCTCTTCTCCCCTCTCCCATCGGGCAGAAGATACATGTTCTCACGCTTTTATACCACCAGCTTCTATCCCACTTAATCAGACCTCTCATATGTTAAAAGGTGAGCTCTTCGACTCACTCTACCTCATTGTGGCCCTTGCACTTAGTGCAATAAAGGTGGACATTCTCTAACTGCAACACTATTCTGCATTTGGTTTTCCTTTTTACTACCTAGATGTACTCAAGTATGGAATGATCTGTCTGGATGGCATGCAAACAAAAGCTTTTCACTGTATCTTGGTAATAGTGACAATAATAACCAATTCAGTCAGCTTGAACTTGGAAAAGCTACGAGTCACAAACTTCAGACTTCAGCTTAGAGTTCTCTAGCTAATGAAATATTTTTGATCAAATGTAATCACCGTTTTAACAAGGGGAACATGGCAGCAATTTGCCCAAGCATTTGTTTAACCAGATGCATCAGACTGCTTGCAACCCACTCTTGACGTCCACCCATTTCAAGACTCAAGCTGCACAATGACTGGTATTGTCAGTGTTACACAGGGGCTTAGTTAAATCAAAAGATCAAACACCTGCTAGTGACACATTTACGGGACAAGGCCGAATCCACTGAAGGTTCTGAGACTGCAGTAGAGGGAGAGATCTTTCTAGCAGAAAGTCCAAATACAGAGGCTTTAATGTTTACTTGGGCACCAAGTGTAGGCAGCAACAGAACACAATGGCTTGCAGCTTCTAATGGATAGGAGTCCATAGTATGAATGGGGTTAAAGAGATGCCAGAATACATTTTCCAGGACATTTCTGAAATAGATTGGTGTCAGTTCACTGAAAGATCTGACAATTAACAGGAAGTATCAACATTAGAAGACTTTAAAAAAGCTTACCATAATCACATTAGGAAACTTTCCATAATGCAACATCTAAATCCAAAAATCCTTCTACAAGTATAAACAACTAGCCTGCAGCAATAAAGAATACAATTTCCAGTACAGATTTTTGGAATGCCATTGCACTCAAAAGTCCATGCCAAGTCTGGCTGTTGTATGATTTTTAACTCTATGCAGTTCAATGAAGAACTTCCAAGTATAAAAACAAAATGCTGTTAATGCTCAGCAGGTAAGGCAGCATCTGTGGAGAGGGAAAGAGTTGATGTTAAGTCTATGGCCTTTCATCACTCCACTGCTCAGCTCCAGGAAGGCACATCCCATTCTTTAGTGAGAAGCAGCAAAGATCACCAAACATGAACACTGTCCATATCGCAGGACAACATTAACCCTCCCTCCCATTTGCTAGTGTAGTCTGTGTTTTGTCTTCTATTACTTCCCAGCTGCACTCTGAAGACACCAAACATTCCCATTACTTAGACTTGATCACATCCTCAAATGGTAAAGAGACTAGCTGGGCTAGTTTGGTTGTTCAATCATTGACAGATCTTCCCTGCTCTTCAAAATAGTGCTATTATGATCTTCAAACTGAAGGAAGACCTCAGTTTAATGTCTCATTGGAAAGAGTTCATCTTAGACGTACAACATTCTCCCTGTATTGTGCAAAAGCACTAGCTGTGGAGTTGGTTCTTCAGTGCAATGTGGTCATGCAATCTACCTTGGAGACGAGAACGCCATCACCGACCAAAGCCCAAAAACTCCACTGCAGGATTTCACAGGAGGTTAAAAAAAGATTTAAAATGTCTTCAAGAGCTTAACTCTGTGGAAAGATCCTAGCCTGGATTTTCAAACAACTAGTGCATTATAACAAAAATTATGCACTGCTCAACTAATCCAAATTGAGTTGCAGAATACATCACAATGTAATTGTGGCTATACTTTAATCCGTTTCTGCCATCACAATGGTGAACTGTGTAATCACCACCTACAGTTACTGTCTCAGCACAGCAAAACTCCAATAACTGCTGTGTGATTGTTCGGAAATTCCAATGATTCAGCATCTGACTCACAGGGTGCCATTTCCTGCACTCCCTCGAAACACATCCAGGGCCCTGCTCCACATTACCTTGCAACCCATTGAATTAATGTCTCCCTTCTAATCCACCTGGTTCTATTCCCTGTGCTCCCCTGAAACTTGCTTGGTTCAGTGGAAAGTTATGCGATTGTACAATATCTAAAAGGTGAATTAAGTGTGTTGGACATCTTTCCAATAAATACTCCAATAGTCCAGAAAGAAAAAGTCAATCCAGCAAAGTTTTGAGCTGGATTAATGGAGTTTTACTGTATCAGTAACACATGAAACTAGTAATTGTCACAAAATACATCTGGTTCACTAATGACCTTCAGGTGATGTAATCTGCTATGCTTATCCACTTGGACCAGAGTACAACTCCAGACCCACCAATGTGATTGAACCTCAACTCCCTCAGTTCAGGGGTTATTAGGAATGGGTAATAAATGACATTGCCAGTGTTCACAACCAGTGAACAATTAAAAGGCATTTTTAAGATACAAGCCCATTATTGGTCAAAAAGTGTACTTATGGGTCCCAAAGAGATTACATCTGTTAATTACTCCAATACAACCAAAATGAAAGTGATTTTGAAAATTTGGCAAAAACTACCAAAAATGAACTGGCTGTCAAAGTATCAGTTACTTTCCCCTCCCACCAAGTCTTTTGCCCAAGGAGGATCCACTGTGGAAACATCAGGTGCCAGTCCTGTGTGATCACCAGGAAGGGATCACGGCAATCTACTCAGAAGATGCAAATTGTACCCCAGACAACAAACAGGCCTCATTGGTAAATCTACCCAATTAAATCTTTAGCAGAACTAAAATACTCCTACTTTAATGTAACACTCTTCTTCCTACAAAATACCTGCAGAAGTAAATATTCTTGTTGGAAAACTTTCAACCAAAAGGGTCTAAAATTAAATCCACAAATTCCTGACCTGTGGAGTGTTTCACTCAGAACTGTGCAGTTACACTTACCAATGACTATTTCTGAAATATCTTCCTACCCACCTCCCACTAAACAGTCCACGTGATGCCAATATAAAAGGTGTGGTCCTATCATGCTTTTCCAAACACCCTAGGTTATTAGCTTATTTAAAATATTTTAATAACTCCTCAAAACTGTGTCCCTTTGTCTCATACTTCTGCAAAGTCTGTTCTAAAGAGACAAGTTATTAAATATTACTAATAATTAACTTGTGCCAGTGTAGAGTACATCTTCTGCCCTACATAGCTTCAGTCTAGTAACTTGTTGGCGATTCCCACTTTCGTATAATAAATTGATTAAAGAACATTTAATCTTCACTACATTAAAGTTTCTCAATGCCATGCTTTTTCTCATTAGCACCATTTACTTTGGGACTATGTTTTCTTATTGGTTTCCATCTTCATTAGCTTAGATTTTGTTTTAAATATTGGACAATAAAAGTGACTAACAGTTGCTCATTTTAGTTATTACCCAGGTTAATAACACTGACTAAAAAAAGGAGCAGAAATAAGTCAGTAACATTGAATCACCTACAAGACCTAACAGGTAAATGGAGCCACTTCATTAACCATCCAAACTAAATTCTAGAGGCAAGAGGAACTGTTTTGACCAACACTGCTCCACTAGTAAAAAAAACTATGCTGATAAGCCTTAACATTTCAATACCTCCTCCCACAAGTACTTCCCGATTGCCTCAAACATAGAATAAAATTGAAAAAGCCTTCAAGAAAAAAAGCCTTCCCAAAAATAAATGGGAAATGAGAAAATGCTTCTCCTTTAGAATTAGGAAAAACACCTCAGTTTTTCTATTTGCTGTCTGGTCTGTTGACAGGTCACAAAACTGTTGCCAAGTTCAATTCTTGGCAACTGGTCTCACCAATCGCAAGTCAGTTCTGGCGTTTAAGTGATCAGATTCCAGCTGCTAGCAGTTTGTGGGGAAATTCATCTGTGGTATTGGGCAATGCTGCAATTTGGTTTCAGAATAGTAACTTGTTACATCAGTGACAGAAATATTCAAAAGTCAGATTTCCCAAAGTAGCAACACTCAAAAACCAGTACAGAAACATGCAAATACCAAAGAACTCCAAAACTGAAGACAAGCTGTGGCAGCGACAAATACAGGGTACTTTAGTCTGCCCCTGATATATGCCATTACTAAACCAGTACTGCTCAATGCTCCCACAAACCGCAGTTATATTAAATATCGGTAGCCAGTTTCAGCAACAAAATGAACACTTTAAATAATAAAAAATACTCACCATGAAAGCTTTAAAGACTCTTTTCCTCAGGTCTTGGCTTAGCGTTTCCTTGCCATTAGTAAAACTTCACTACAAATTCCTTTTATAGGTATTTGTTGACTTAATCAAATTTCTTCAGGCAGAAAACATTTCATAGAATTAACAACAAGATGGCACTTTAAAATCGAGAAAGAGGGAAAACCTCACCCCAGCAAACTAACTAGGCAATTGAAGTTACTGTGGAAACAAAGGTCAGGATGTGTGACATAATCTAGAGTCACTGGCCAATGATGTGACTGTCCTACACCCCAGGAGGAATCATTTGTGCACGAGCCTCATTAATATTACAGCATCAAAGGCAGCAGTGGTAATAATGTTAGAAACCACAAGTGGTAGCCCCCTTAGGAATTATAAAGCATTACTTTTGAATTTTCTACTATATAGTAAAATTGCAAAAGTTGGTTGAGAAAAAGGTAATAGGTTGTATGTTTACAACATAATCAATTGAGCAGCTTTAAAAAGTGTTGCTGCTACACAGTTTGTCCTTCAAATTTTGGATTGGATCAGTAACACTAATTGAACGAGGGAGATAACTACCGATGGTGCAGACGTGTATTTCCACTCTCCTCCTCTATCTGCCTATCACCCCATCTCAGTTGGATCCACCCACTGCTCGCCAGCTCTCGCTCCATCCCTTCCCTCACCTCTGTATACCGCTACCTTCCCTCTATCTTTCAGTCCAGATGAAGGGTCTCAACCCAAAACATCGACTGTCCATTTCCCTCCACAGATGCTGTCTGACCTGCCGAGTTCTCCCAGCATCTCGTTTGTTGTCAAGAAACTTTGCACATGGGCACAGTCAGTAGTGCCCCTTCATGGCTCCAGGGACTCTTGTTCAATCCTGTCCTCGGGGGGTCAACTGTGTGGAGTTTTGCATGTTTTCCCCATGACCACATCCCAAAAGGAGGTCCAGGCGGGATTTGTTACTGCAAATTACTCCTTGCGTAAATGGCAAAGTCAAAAGTAAAGAGAGACAGTGTTACAGGGAAAGGGAAAAAGTTGGAAAGGGGAGGGGGGGGGGGGGGGGGGGGAAAAGAATGGCATTTGGTCCATGCCTGAGCAATCCCATCAGTAGCAGAGTATCGAAAGCTCTCCTGCTGTAGTAATAAGAAATATCACAAACCTGAATTATAGGAAAAAGTATTAGGTTTTTTTTGAAAAACAATACAGGTTATGCATAGCAAAGTACTTGTCATTTGACAAGAAAACTTACTGACTGCATAAATATATCAAAAGGGAGTTCAAAGTTGAGCCAATGCACTTGGAGAGTTAAAAAAGATGAGGAAATATCTAGATGGCAGCAAGATACTGGAAAAGTGTGAAGAAACAAGAGGGTCTTTGGAGAACACATCCACAGATCTCCAAAGATGCAGGGCAGATAAATAAGGTGTTTCAGTATTGTGTCGCCTGAAGGGAGGGCAGGCATGCTGAAATAGTACAAAACACCCGGGCCATAGCTGGAGCAGAGAACAGCTCAGATCACCACAGTTAGGGGAATGATGAGAGAACACTCTAGGATAAAGGAGGGGGATACAGGAGGACACTACTATGTAGTCCTTGTTATGTGGGAGGAGAGATTTAGTTGTAATGTATAGAATTACACATAGAAAAGGTTTAAAAGATAGTTGGTAGAAGGATGTGGAGGGACCCATGGAGAAGAATTGAGGAATTTTATAACCAGAGATTGGCAGAGGTCTGTAAATACCTACAACTCTGTTCTATGATACTCAGGACACTGAACAGAAAATCTTGGCAGTTTTAGATTAAAATCCAATTCTGCATCACTTTCATAAATATATTATTTCAATTTGGGATGAGATGTATGGAAATATAACACAAGAACATAGCTTTACCAGTGAGTTAGTTGCAGGCAAGTAATATACCCAGCTTTATTACCTGCCTTCTACTGTATAACTGCATTTATTGTCATTAAACATACAAATTCCGGAACAGAATATTTCACTACATTCAATAGGTTGATCCACTGATGAGCAGCAAGTAGCCCAAGTTCAGTTACATGAAAAAAAATCTTTTTAACTGATGCTGGATGAAAGATGAACAAATCAGAAGACTCAATGATTTATATCATTTAGATTTTAAATGGAAAAGATTTGCATTTTGTTTTGGTAAGGTAATGCCAGCAAGGCAAGCATCTATTGTCCATCACCAACTGCCCACAAGGTGGGGCTGGGGAGCCAACTACTTCAACCAACCACAGATCTTCTGTGGAAGGTACTCCCAATGTTGGTAGGTAGGGAATTTAAGGATTGAGACCCAGCAATGCAAGAACTGTGACATATTCTAGACAAGATGGCGTTCAATTTGAAGGGGAACCTGCATGTGCTGGTCTTCTCATACACCTGCTGAAAAGGTCTTGAGCAGTGGAGATCAGCTGGAGACAGGAACCACACACAAAATGCCGGAGGAACTCAGTGGGTCAGGCAGCATCAATGGAGGGAAATGGATGTTGATTGTATTTCCCTCCATAGATGCTGCCTGAACTGTCGAGTGCCTCCATCTGGTGTGTTGATTAGAGATTAGCTGTTTGAGTAAGTGGTATTGTAACAGCCTGAGTGAGCAACCATCCAGTGACATTGCGTGCTGAGAAGTTATTTTGTGAATGAAGACACTTGGTCACCCTTATTCTGTTAGGCACAGCTCAATGTACACCATTCACCAAACCACAGTGGACAAGCCAACAGTGCTTTAAATCAGCAACCAATAGATCATTAAAGCTGCCTCACTACATATGGCTGAGATTTGGAACCAGCACAATTTTATATGAACAACACTTCAAGACTGTTTTCACTGACCAAATTAAATTGTATATTTTACAGCTACTTTGGTCCTCCGAGTACAATCCTGAACAAGCTCAGTTTTAAGCCTATCTGTAGAAACAAAATAATACTCAGTACGAACTAGATAAGGATGCTGTGCTGGAGTTGCTGGTCAAGTGGGAGCACCGTGACTTTAGAGCTCAGTTGAACGAACCTGCCGGAAACAGTTGGTGCCGGTGCTACAGCCATACCCAGTTGGAGCACGGAAATACGTGGCCCACCTACCCCACCATCCCCCCTGCAGCTCAGAATTGGCGCTTTCATTCCCTTATGCCCAAGGAAATCTGAAAAGAAATCCAGCATTATTAAAAGTCAGTTCTAAAGACAATGGTTAGAACTTCAGGTTCCCTGAAGGATGGGGCAAGACCACCACTAGAATTTGCTAATAACAGACCAGAAGCAACTACTGACATTTAAATTGAAAACTGCAAATCTCTCTCACTGGATTCCCAGTACGAACGCAATATTTACTTCAAACAATGCAAAGCACTTCGCTGAAGACTAGTTGCAAAACTTATAAAGGGCACAGCACATGGTCATACTAGATGGATCAGACTCCCCCCCCTTCAACCTGAAGTACCTACACCCTTCCTCCAGTGCTGGACACTAGTCTTGGCTTAGTGCTACACACCAACCTGCACACAATCTGGCTGACGTTTCAAAATTGCAGCTTCCCCTCCAAAAGATTCTGTGGAATTGGAACTAAAGATCAAACAGTTTCCAAGGATGCATTCAGTGAGGACACCAAGACCAGACACAGTAAGGATTTTTGGACAACTCAATATTGTGACAGCAATTCACCTTATGTACAGTTTATGTTCAACTGTCCTCTACCCATTGCATTTTTCTAGCAGAATCACTGCTTTTATGCAGAAGTGTATTTTTAAAAAAAATTGTGGGGGGAAAAACCGCAAAAATTGGAACACGTTTCATAGTTCTGGGGTTCTATAAATATACATCAGCACAATGTTTGATACCTGGCCATTTTAGAAATCAAAACACTTAAAATTCAAATTTCAAAAAAGCTAGCTTTTTTCAAAAACCATATTAAAAGTGCACAATAACCCTCAAGTGGAACTTTAAGTTGCAATTACCTTGCCATTCAATTTCTACTATTAAATACTATCACATTGGTTTAACAACCATGAACCTGCTTATGGCTGAATGTGAGAAACAAAAATAAAAGTCAGAAAACACAGTTTCTGTACAAAGCAGATGGTTAAGTGCCAGTTACTTTACTTACAATGGAACTCCATAAATAAGCTTTTATTTGGGAGATAGGTGATTAACGTGAAATAATCATCCTACAGTCATTGCATCATGAATGGTCAGCAGGGAATAGCAGCAACAGCAAATCTTTCACACGTACTTGGGAAAATGTTGTTTATTTCATTGTGACACTGCTCTATAAACAGACAATCTCCAAAGTTGTAAGCAGAACCTCAGTCATTCCCCCTCCTACTAATAAACCAACATGTATGTACAGTGTATTTAATGACCAAAGCAAATGAGATGGCCCCTGCTATCCCCTCTCACTGCTCTGAAACTGCCACTTGTGGTATTAAATACAAATTGAAGTGCATCTGTGTTACTGTAATATTTAATTAACACTTTAATACATCATATAGTCAAGTTAATTTTATGCACTGGCATCTAGTTTAGTTAAGCAGCAACCAGTCATATTGCATTAACTAGTTTAAGCTCAATAAACCTGCAGCTAAATAAACAGCAGCCTGGCATTTTGCATTTGCTAGGGAACTCCTTGGAAGTTGGTCTGCCAATATAACTGTGCCAAATTGCAGTTTATGCTGAAGTCAGTGGGAAGTCAACTTGAAAATACAGACCAGGCAGTTTGTCAGACCACCTTTAAACTTTGTTAGAGCAAAGACAGAAAACAACCCAGGAGTTCTGTTCCAACACTGGAAACATCAATAGTAACTGCATTGTTGTCCTTTGCCGTTCCCTGCATAAAACCGGTAAAATAAAAAGCAAACCCAGCTGTCAGTTAGGTTTAAGAGCTGTTGTTGAAATCACATCAAGTAAAAACAAAAACCAAAATATGACATTTCTAAGTTGTATCCCTTCCATCCAGTTTTGAATATGGACAACTCCTGCACTACAGCTGTTCAGGTAACAGAATTCACTACCCAAAAGTTTGATACACAGAATAAAATTCACCTTTACAGAATTTATACTGAGTAGTAAATAAACAATGTTTATTTTTTCTTCAACTTGTTTTTTTTGATGCACATGTCGATGACGTGGTATCAGATTACAGAAAATCATGATACAGTTTTCTAGGAACACAACCCTGCTCTGTGTGAGAGAGTCACCTGTAAAATTTTATATGGAGTAAAAATTCAGCTATACTCAAATCTACTTGAATTTTCTCTGATTAGAGTAAAAACATGCTTTACTTAGTGTTTAGACACAAATGGGAATGGAATTCCTTCATCCAATCCTCACCAGTACTGTCAAGCCTCTAAATCAACATTGAGAAGTATGCAAACAAAAAGGAATTACCCCAGCAGAATATTTTTAAACAAATCTTAAAATTCTCCATGGATATGCTGAAATATGGAGTATCCTGACAAATGCCTTAGCTCAGTATTCTACAGATTACTAGAACACTCAGGAAAATAAGTAATCATATTAAGCTTACAGAACAAAATATTTTGACTACACACTTGACTATTGTACAAGATTCCTGGATTGAAGAAAATTTAGATTAGGGTTCTTGTCAAAGACAGACATTTTGTTGCCTTCAAGACATCTAAAACCAACGCACTTTATTCGCCTGGTAATTTATTTGTTAAGATATTGATGCAAAAGATGAGCATCAGAAGTCTAGTGACAACTCCAAGATAACACATTTAAACCAACTGCTAGTCAAATCTTGAAAGGTCTGACTGCCTTATAATGCAAACCTCAATAATTATAACCACTATCATTAAATGCACTTGTCAAATGATGTCACCAATGCTTTAAATCAACAGATCACAAATTGGAGTTTTACCTTATCCCCAATTAACCTTAGAGCAAACCTGGCAACACTAAATCCAACAAGTCAGATGAAATGCTTTTTTGTTTACATTTATTACACTTCATTAATTCAATGGAGAATGCAATCTGATGCAAAACGTCCACTGTAGTCAATCTCAATTACTTCCCAATGAGTGAGTCAAGTCTGTTCCTCATACGATCCTACAATTGCAAGCAGCTCTATAGAACCTGAACCAACCAGCCAATTCTATTGCATCATTGTAAACAAGCTAATTTTCTACTGCACCACCACAGCAGACAGTGATCCAGTCAATAAACCATATATTCATCCTCTCCTTTCCCATTCTCCTGGCCCAGCCGGGATCTGTCAAACAAAAGCAAATGACCCATTTCCATGCCTCCTGCCCAGGAAACAATTGCAGGTCTCCACTCTACACTGTCCCAGGTTTTACCCAACACAAACCTGGAGCTAAAACTGGCACCCCTCATCTGATGTTTAACACCACTGTGCATATACCTCAGCAGACTGCAATACAAAGGCAACTGAAGGAATTCCAATGCTAATCAAGTGATTTTATAGTTTTCTCTAAACCACAGAGAATTTTGAAGAGGAACATGGGGAGGGAGGAGGAAATAAAAGGGATTGAAAATCGCATTAAAAAATGTAGCAGCAGTAAACTTAGAGTTGCTCAGGTTATATTTTAAAAGCTCATACAAAATAATTGTTCCTCGCCCACCCTGGCATTCCACACTATTAAATCCCTGACTATAAACACGCTTTGGCTGAATTTGATTTGAAGGTTTAGACATCTGGATTGTAGGTACAACTCTTTAAAGCCAGGAGGTGCAATTTCTAAAGGTAGCATGGAAATATTATATATCGATGTTATACATTTAAACCCTCCCAAGTGTTACAGGTTATTAATATATAGTAGGATACATTGCTACAGATATTTTGGATTTTTAAAACAAAATTGTGCTGAGAAACTGATGTTGGTAACGAAGAGTTTATAAACTCAGTGCTCCAAACTGAAAGGCAAGACTTAACTCAAATGTTTTCTAAATATCATAATCATCTCCATTTGTATTAGATGCTTGCTCTACAATGATTTCAGATTTAAAAATCTTCAGCCACTTGTCTCAAAATGTGTATTCAAACTCAAGACTGCAGCAGGGATGGACAAGCTCTCCATACAAGGTATGAATGTTCTCTACCACATTACTGCCCTACAGTGTGCCAACAGATTGAGATTGCTCTTAAAGATTTTGACTAAATATTTAATTTGAGGAATTCAACCCAAATCAGGAGACAAGAGACTGCAGATGCTGGAATCTGGAGCAATAAAACATCGACTGTCCATTTCCCTCCATAGATGCAACCTGACCTGTTGAGTACCATCTTGTTCTTTTGGATTCAACCCACCTGGTTACTTTAATGAACTGAGGAGTTGGCACAGTGCAAATCATACACCAAACTCCATTTGTATCCATTATTACAATTTGGCAGCAAAATGCAATGCAACAATTGCAACAGGCAAATTGTTGCATCGCATTTCCAAAGACAGACATTCAATAAGCCAACACTGGTGCATACAACCACCAGCAAACAACACATACCAAATTCGAAAGATAAGAACAATACTCAGCAGGTCAGGCAGCATCTATGGAGAAACAGCTAAGGTTTCACATTGCCCCATGTGGCACACAAGGCAACCCTCCAGGGTAGAGGATGACTTGCTTCCACTCCAGTTCTGTGGGGTCTGAAGTGGCCAATGTGGCACCCACAAGTGGGGCAGGAGGTAGCTGGCAAGTGAGTGTGGGAGATAGGCTGCTCCCTCTATACTACACTTCTGCATACCCCTAACAAATGAAGTCAAGGTTCTTGATGCCAAACTGAATGCCCCCTTTCTATTTTGACCAGTTATGGACCAGGAATTCCCACGAGTCAGTGGGGGAAATTTTACACTTTGAGACAAGGTCTTGCCAGTTGGAGCTTCAGAACAGAGTGTCTGTTTCAAGTCTGGCATCAGGAATGCAAATGACATTCCCAGCCCACTGAAGCCAGCCCACTGAAGCCAGCCCACTGAAGCCAGCCCACTGCGAGAAGAGCTGACCTGGGAGAAGACACTGATATCGACCGGATAAACCAATGCATTTGGAGGGAGGATTTTACAGAGACACTGTTGCTGGTATCTGTCCAGTGCTTTGAGGTGCAAGGTCTCGAGAGTCCATGTCCCAGAGGAATCTGCGAAAGTAGGGATCACTGCAGCCCATGAAGAACAAGACTTCAAACTCTGCAAACATTTTTTCCTCAGTGGGTAACTAAAGGTCACCCAAGATAGAGGAAGTGGTCACATTTTCCAACGACTTTGTTGTGGACCTGTTAGCAAAGCCTAACCTTTATCCTCCTACCCCTTAAATTAAAATTAAATGGTTAAAAAACTTAACTAAAAGATTCAAACAGTTGTGCTAACTACAGGAATTGAGTTGAAAGCACAGTTGTCGTCAATTAGCAATTTTTATTACTTTTCAACAAGGCAACAACCACCCTCTTGTAGTTTCAGTTCATCGACTCCAAGACAAATTTTTACCACCTACAAATAAGGGGAAAGCCCATCAACAGGGTCCACCGCTCTGGGTATTTGATTATCCACCAGCAACACATTCTGACAACCTAACCCATTGGACAGGCTACGACTCCGCACCAACTTTGAAAGTTGCATTTAACTTGCAACTATATCTGTTCATGCAGGAATCCCATGCAGAGCCCGGTCATTGACAAATTTGCTCACATCACTGAACAAACTCCACTGGATCACAAGAGTATAGAGGTGGAACAGTAGTTCCTCAGGAGCTCCAGCAATCCTAGTTCAATTGAATTCCAGTGCTGTCTGTGTGGGGTTTGCACGTTCTCCACGTGACTGTGGATTTACCTGCGGTGCTCCCGTTTCCTCTCACATCCCAATGATGTGCAGTTAAATAGGTCGATCAGCCACTGTAAATTGCTTAGTATGCAGGTGCGTGGTAGAATCTAGGAGAGTTGACAGGTTTACACACCTCCACAGACAATTCCATAAAATGACACTACATCTTTCAGTGATGTCCCCAATACTCCCAGCAATCCTACCGCCTCATTCTAGTTTGCTCTAATATCTGCAAGTGTGTGCAATGACTGCATACACTGATGCAAATTTCTTAAAATAGTAAACCACAATCAGGACAGGAATGGCAGTGGGAGGGCAGGAGTGGAACAAGCAACAACTTGGACAGAACTGCAAGTGGAGCAACTCTAAATCTGAACCCCGACTCTGAATTACTTTGCCATAATTAACATTCAACCTGTACGAACTGGTCCAGTTTTTAACCACATGCAAATACGTTTTGACTTTGATACCATCAGAACAAAGATTCATCTCCTCCCATACAGCATAGAACAGTGCAGCACAGGGACTGGCCCTTTGGTCCAACATGTCTACACCAAAGATGCCAAATTAAACTAAATTTATTCTACCTGTACATGATCCATATCCCTGCATATCCATGTGTCTCTCTAAAAGCCTCAAACACCACCATCTTAAATGATACTACCCAAAATCTATAAAACTCAATCCTTTAATACCCTTTATACAATCTAAATATGGAAGTGAAGACTTGAAAAGTACTTTAAGAATACAGACATAGTAGAATTTTACTAATTGCCCATTTGAGGTTCTCTTTTAATCCAAGGATTTAAAAACACTTTTTAAAAAAAGTTGTTCTTGCCAGGAGGTTTTTCATTTCATCCTCCTGTACTGTTTAAAAAGATCTTTCAGCTGAATAAAATAAAAATCAAATAGAACCCATCCTGCACTGTAGTGGTTATGGTTCCATTCACTATTAATCCCAGGGTACGTTACCACATGACTATTGTTTACACAAGGCTTGATTAGAGTCAGTCAGCTAGTTAATCACACAGAGCAGTAGAGGTAATTAACAATGTAGTTAGATCCATTGCATTGAATTTCTACACATACATTGCTAGTATTTTTAAAAGATGAATAGTCCTGTCTCCTTTCTACTCCACGGGAGTGTGTCGAACCCAATTAAGCTGCCCAAAGTGTGCCATAATTGGAACAAGCTAATTCAGCACAAACCAGGGATTGAACTGGGACTCTAGTCTGTATGACTCAGCTCCTTGCTGGAGAGACTTGCCGAAAAGCTATGCAACTATAATCTATAACCAGCTGCTTTCCCGACAAGAAAAATTGATCTCAGCATTTTATTCAATATCTTAAGACAGTACTGAAGAAACGTGATTGTAGCAAGATACATGACCAATGATTCAAAACAGAAGGCACTGGCTGAAGTCAATCCAACCATAGTCTTCTATAAAAAAAATTTAAAAACTTAAGAGCTCAATTATAATTAATAAAAATTGCCAACGTGTCAACTATCTCCTAGCTACAGTCTGTGTGGCAGCCAGTAATACATTATGAGCCACCAGCTTCTTATTAGATCAAAGAACCACAGATTTGGCAAATTTGAACTTGGATTGCGGCAATGAATCCAGTGACTGAGGTCTCGGGGAAAAGGCCATTTTCTCTGCCAAGAAACTTGCTGGACTGCTGCTACATAGCACAAAGAACTGAGAAACTGTATGGAGTCCAGATGCAGGGGTTCAACCCGAAACTCTGACAATTCCTTCTCCTCATACTCTTCCCCCCCCCCCAACAGTTGCTGCTCGACCCACTGAATTCCTCCAGTAGATTGTTTGTTGCTTAGAAACTGTATGCTGCAAATTTGTAATCTAGCTTTAAATAAACAAATCAGATCAATGTGGAAATCAACTCGCAAGGGCGAGAATTCAATAATGAGTCAAAGTCATTGATATGACACAGCATTTCCTACAGATAATCAAATGACAAATATTAAGAGGAAATCAAGAAAAACATGGCAGTTGAATCAAAAATTTAATGGGAGGTTAATAGCAGTTAATAGTAAATCTCCACAGACTGAAGGTTTTGGTTGGAATTATCTCCAGCCAAAGAATCAAAGCAGGGGCAGCTCTTCAACCCATTGTTCTGTGCTAGCTCATTGAAAAGAATTTTCTAATAAGCCCAACAAATGTTGCCCCATTCCCCCCCCCATATAACCCTGTATCCCCTCCCCCCCACCATTCCTTTCAATTACTGAATCTTATTATTACTGCCAGATGTGCTCCCACCATGCTAACAGCAGTCAGACCATAACTAGGTACATCTTCACGTTTTGTTTCTTCACTAATCACCTTAAATTGCTGCCCCACGGTTACCGATTTCCTTCTTCCAGTAGGCTGTTTCAAAGCTTTTTCCACAGATTTGATCAGCTCCATCAGTTCCCCTCAACCCTCCAAAAGGGAACATGCACAATATCTTCAGTCCCTCCACACAACTGAAGCCCTGTATTCCTGACAATTCCAGAAGTCTCTTTTGCACCTTCTCTCCCTAAAGAACTGCACACCAGCCTCCTGCTGAGGTTCAACCTCAATACAACTGGCTTCTCCATCTGATCTGCTACCTCCAATGTCATCTGCTCATACACTGATTTGCCTGTACCATTGTGACACTGGTTTATATTGCCTGTCACCGTACTAAAATATTTATTACACCACTGAACACCATTTCCAAAAATCTTGTTGCATTTTAACATCACCAATACCCTCCTCAGTATATTTATCAATAAAATTATGCCCTGTATATTCAAGTCCAAATCACTAAGTACACCAAGTGTTATGCAATGACCTCCAAGCCTCTCAAAAGGGGAGATCTCTAACAAACAGCTTTTACATGAGTAACTTTGCTTACTACCTCAATGTAATTATGTTTGGCATAATCTGGATGGCATGCAAAACAAAGCCTTTCACTGCATCACAGTACATGACAATAATAAACCAATAATATGCAATGGCCAAATCATACTTTCCCATGACATAGGAGGATGCCAATTTGGCCCATCAAATCTATGCCAGCTCTTGGAATGATTCTATTTCCACACTTATTTCCCTAGGACCCATCGACTCCATCCCAATTCTCCTGCGAGCCAGCTACACTAGGGATAATTTACAGCAGAGCTCACCAGCGCCTCTACTTCCTCAGGAGGCTAAAGAAATTTGGTTTGTCCCCTTTGACTCTCACCAACTTTTACCGATGCACCATAGAAAGCATCCTATCTGGATGTATTACAGCTTGGTACAGCAATTGCTCTGCCCAGGACTGCAAGCAGTTGCAGAGTTGTGGACACAGCCCAGCGCATCACAGACACCAGTCTCCCCTACTTGGACTCTGTCTTTACCCTCGTTGTCTTGGTGTAGCAGCCAGCATAATTAAAGATTCCAGCATAATCAAAGACCCCACCCACCTGGGACATTCTCTCTTCTCTCCTCTTCCATCAGGTAAAAGATACAGGAGCCTGAGGGCACATACCACCAGACTTAAGGACAGCTTCTACCCCACTGTGATAAGACTATTGAATGGTTCCCTCATACAATGAGAATGGACTGACCTCACGATCTACTTTGTTGTGACCTTGCACCTTATTGCACTGCACTCTCTGTAGCTGTGACACTTTACTCTGTACTGTTATTGTTTTTACCTGTACTACCTCAATATAACTGCACTGTGTAATGAAATGACCTGTACGATCGGTTTGTAAGACAAGCTTTTCACTGTACCTCGGCACAAGTGACAATAATAAACCAATACCAACCAGTAAGGATGGCTCATTGACCTCTGGTGCTGTGTGGAGTTTGCATGTTCACTCTGACTGAATGGTTTCCTCCCCGTCTCTCTCCTCCTCCCCAAAAAAAAAATTGATGGGAATGTACAGAGAATAAAAGTGAATTAGGGTAGGATTAGCGTAGAAGTGGGAGCTTGATGTTTGGCACAGTCTAAGAGGCAAAAGGACCCGTTTCTGTGCTGCATCTCTCTACCACTCCACAGGACATCGGAGGAAACCAGAACACCTTGTGGCAACCCACACAGTCACAGGAAGGATGTGCAAACTCCGCACAGACGACACCCAAGGTCAGATCTGAACCTGGGTCACTGGAGCTGACAGACAGCCACACTGCTGTGCCAACTCAGACCCAGTTTTGAAATTAATATCTACTGTCCCAGAATCACATGTTCCTGCTGAGAGACACAAATGACTGAAATTTTACATTAAAAATTTGTCTCCAATTTAATATATAGCCTTAAACTGCATTAGTGATTTTGCCTTCAAGCAGTTCTTATTCATTTTAATAATGTCTGTATTACGATCTAAATCCACACTTATGCACAGATTTGTGCACTTAACAATTACTCAACAGAAAGTGAAGCTGAAAAAAGATATTTTCCAAGGTAGTTCAATAATTAAAAAAACTTCGATATCAAATATCCTGGTGACGCAGTCTAGTAGAGAAACTGACTAATGTGATACCTGCCCTAATGGAAGAGGTGGTCTCAGATTTAGAGCACAATTGTACTATGTTCAGACATTTACAAATGAACCTTTGATTCCAGCTGTGTGCAAATTTTTTGATGCACAGCAAGGTGCTAACTCAGTGCCTCTAGCAAAGGAAAAAACACTTCACAAGTATCCATCCCCAATACAGGAACTCAAACTAAAATACAATACTTCATGGTTAGACTATGCTTGTGCAACATAGCTTAAAGGTCATGGAAGGCAACCCTCTCTAAATTCACCTAAATTAGACCAATTACTCTATTGCTCTCCACACACACAGGACATAAGTGTTATAAGCCAACAGGGATTTCATAGAATATAGAACACTACAGCACAGGACAGGCCCTTTGGCCCACAATGTTGTGCCAACATTTTATCCTGCTCCGAGATCTGGCTAACCCTTCCCTCCCACACAGACACATGAATAATAGAGAAATGGGGGGGGGGGGCTATCTAAGAGTCTCTTAAATGTCCCTAATATATCTGCCCCCACAACCTCTGCAAGCAATGCATTCCACACACCTACCACTGTGTTTAAAAACTTACCCCTGACATCCCCCTTATACCTTCCTCTAATCACCTTAAAATTATGTCCCCTCGTGTTAGCCATTGTCACCCTGGGAAAAAGTCTGTCTACTCGATCTATGCCTCTTATCTTGTACACCTCTAGCAAGTCTCCTCTCCAAAGAGGAAAGCCCTAGCTCACTCAACCTATCCTCACTTTTTTCACTCCCAATTACATTCACTGACCACCACCTCTAATCCCAAAGCATTGGAGACAGAACCCCTACATTTCTACCATGCAAGAAAAAAGACCCAGGCCAATGTCAGAATATGGTGTCGTATCATCGCATAGTGTGGAAGGTTCTGCAGGTGCTCACCAACTGGCAGCACCTTCTACAGTTTATCAGACACAAGAGATAGTGGTGGGGAATATAGATTGTCTAATTCACAAGATCGATTTACATAGTAATTAAGTAGTGGTGGTTGGTGGGGGGGGGGGGGGGGCAGGTGCGCTAGGAAATAAATGAATTTGAAAGAACACACCGGCATTTTCGAAGTTCCTTGCCAATCTTTTAGATTGTCTGTCAAATGTCTTGTTTAATTGTTGCAACAAAATCTGGAGGAACTCAGTGGGTCAAGCAGCATCTGTGGGGGTAGGGAAGGAATTGTTGTTGTTTCGGGGTGAATCCCTGCAATCAGGACTGAGTGGAGGGGGGAGATGGCCAGTACAGAGAGGAGAGGGGGAGTGGTGAGACAGGAGTGCGAGGTGATGGGTGGACCAGGGAGGGGTGAAGGATGAGCCAGGTAGGGAGAGGGGTGGAGTTGGGGGAAAAAAAAAAACAGGCAGGTGGATGATAGATGGAGGCACCATGGATTAAAAGGAGAGGCGGATAGAAGAAGGTGGAAGGTCAAAAGGTGGAGATAGCTGCTGGAGGGAGGTGATGATCTGGAACACAAAGGCTTCCAGTGATGGAATGCATCTCTAGTGTTTAATTGCTGCAAGGATGCAGAAGCATTTACATTTTGGGATAAGAACGCAAGAAATAGGAGCAGGAGTTGGCCATCTGGCCCGTTGAGCCTGCTCTGCCATTCAATAAGATCATGGCTGATCTGGCCATGGACTCAGATCCAACTACCTGCCTCTTCCCCATATCTCTTAATTCCCCTACCATCCAACTGTGTCTTAAATATATTTAATGAGGTAGCCTCTGCTTCCCTGGGCAGAGAATTCCAGATTCACTACTCTCTGGGAAAAGCAGTTCCTCCTCATCTCAGTCCTAAATCTATTCCCCCAAATCTTGAGGCTATGTCCCCTAGTTCTACTCTCACCTACCAGTGGAAACAACTTTCCTGCCTCTACCTTATCTATTTCTTTCATAATTTTATATGTTTGAAATGGCAAAGTGTCTAGAATAAACTGCTTTATTTTCAGTGATATTTGAGAGATAAAAGTCTATCAAGAACTTGGTCTACTCTTGTCTGACTAATACAATTAGGAATTTTTAGATCCATCCAAATAAGTTTGAGGACTCTGGGTAATGCCCAAGGTGTCAGCTGGAATGTGTGGTTAGGACACCTGGGTATTGAAGCAAGTAACAAGCTTGTAAAAAAAAATGCTCATCTTAAAAGGCAAACTACTGCAGATACTAAAGACTCCAAAATTAATAAATCTTTTCCATAAACTTAGTTTTCTGCTCTAATAAACTGTAGGAACCACCGTGGACTCAGTTTGGTTCAACTTGGGGAAAAAAACTTTCAAATTCCTTGAAGTTTATTTTCTGTAGGCTATGAGAACTGTAGTATGGTGGTGAAGATACTGGACTAGTGATCTAGGTGAATAATCCAGATTGAAAATTTAAATTCGATTCATTAATGGCAAAGATAGCATCGGCAGTGGCGACCATTAAATGTTGCAAAAACAGCTGGTTCTTTAATGACCAAAGTAATGGAGGCAAGTTTCTTTCCCAGTTTGTTTCGAGTGATTCCAACACAGGTGACTTGGTGTGTTTGTAACAGCCTAGCAAGCCATTCAAAAAAAAAATCACTATTCCAAAAGTATAACAATAATTAAATAAATTGAAGGCCAGGATAAAGGCAGATCCATCCAGTCAACTGTGCAAAGTTCTCCTCAAACATCTGGTTCTATAGCAGAATTGTACTGTACCACTATCTACAACCTCATGGCCCAGCATATCCTTCACACTGCCAATACCAGCAAGGCAGGAGGGTGGCTGCAACCCAATGAAGTGTGGAAGAGCATGCCAACAGCAGCACCAGGCATACCAGTGTTGACCTATACCCTCTAGTTCTTGATTCCCCAACTCTGGGAGAAGTGGGTTTATCCCCATGCAACACTAACATTCAGGAACAATGGCACAGCAAACACTTGCTTCACACACGAGCCAGCAATGGTATCTCCAGAACAAGTCTAACCATTTGCCTTGGATACTCCATGTTATTGCCATCACCAACATCCTGGGGTGGAGTGGCGATTGTGGTCACAACAGATCAAAATTCAACTGCATCAGATATGTGGGTACTGTGGTATTAAGAGCAGCACATCCTGTAGCAAGCAACTCACCTCCCAAAGGTAGAAGGTCAGGAACCTTACATTATAGGAAGGATGTGGAGGCTTTGGAGACGGTGCTGAAGAGGTTTACCAAGATGCTGCCTGGATTAGAGGGCATGTACTACAAGGAGAGGTTGGACAAACTAGGGTTATTTTCTGAGGCTGAGGAAGACCAGAGAGAAGTTTAAAAGATTAAGAGGGGCATAGACGAACACCCAGTATCTTTTTCCACCGGGGTGAAATGTCTAATACTAGACAGCATCCATTTAAGGTGAGAGGGGGTAAATTCAAAAGGAGGTGTGCAGAGCAAGTTTTTTTTTAAAAAAAACAAAGTGGTGGGTGCCTGGAATGTGCTGCCAGGGATGAGAGTGGAAGCAGATACAATAGAGGCTTTAAGAGGCTCTTAGACAGGCACATGAATGTGCAGAGAACGGAGGGATACAGACATTGTGTAGGCAGAAGGGATTAATTTGGTTAGGACTTTAATTACTATTTTAATTAGTTTGGCACAACATCGTGGGCCGAAGGGCCTGTTCCTGTGCTGCTCCATGCATTTACAGGACAAACCCTGCCTCCGTTCACTGCCCAACCCCTCCCTCTGTTCAAAGGTAGCTGGGAATAAGAGCCAAATCACGGAGACCAGACCAGACAAGGTTAGCAGCCACAATTCAATAGTTTTATGGTTATTATGGAGACAAGCATTCCTTTTACACGATATCTGGGCTGCCTTGGTAGGATGCAGACTCCCACTTCTGCAGCAACTGTCCAGTAACAGACTGCATGCTAACCGACCTCGCATTCTGATAATCTTCAAAACTGCTTGGATTTAAAATTCAGCACCAGGTTGAAATACAGCTCAGATCTCCTTTCTGGTCAATTCTAAATGTTACCCATATATCCAATTCTGTGATATTTAGTCCACTGTTGCACTTGAAAATCAGAAGACAGCATTAAGAGAAAATCTGGCTCCAAGTACATGAAGTGTTTGTGTTACTCATACTTTACTTCTTTACCGGAAAGTAGTTATTACTGGATGACAGCAATCAAGTACTCGTTCCAAATTAGAGTTCCAGGAAATCACCCTAAAACCACAGAACTACTGAAATCTGCTTAATGAAATTAATTTATAATTGGAGTCAAGAAAAGTTGTCATCATTTCATCATAACAAAAAGGTAAAAGCTCAGTGTTAAGATTCAAAATTCCACTTAGAAGTCTAACTTATAAAACTTATAAAAAAGTAGACAAGCAATGTAAAAATCCATTATCTACCTAAATGGTGTCCCAAAAGTAGATTCCTGGTAATCTATTATGTTATACAGTCAGATGGAGCAACAAATGCTTTGGTTGAGCACTGGGAAAGTCAGTAGCACACAAAGCCCAAGGCATTACACACCACCAAAACAGGCCTTGCCCAAGACTTGTAAAGAAAACCAGGAGGGTCTTGGCCTGGGGACTAAAAAGTCCTAGTCCTGATGGAGGGGTCTCAACCTATCCATTTCCCTCCTCAGATGCTGTCTGACCCACTGAGTTCCTCCAGCATCTTGTTTGTTGCTGAATTAGAATAGAGTTTGGGCAGTGGGGAAAAATTAGGACAAAAGTTGGTTGGTTACTGGGGAGAGATTGAGAAGGAGTGAACTTTAGATGTCGAGGTCACAAGAAAAATCAAACATTTCATGCAAGTGGCAGTAAGCCCCCAAAGCTTTCTATAAAGTCTCATGTTTCTATTGAAATTGAATTGCACATGTATACAATGCGATCCAATTCCTTAGCACAAAATTCGATGCACGTGCTCGTTTGCAGACTAACATCTTACCAAGCCGTCATCACCCAATTCATTTTTCTTAACAGGAGCCTCAGGTAGATACCAGAAATAACATGGAAATCTTAAATCCACATTAAGACATCAAATAGTCCCTGCTGCAATGTTGCAAGCCAACCCAATTACAGTGAAGCAAGCAGAACGAAGATGTTCTCATTATCTGATAGCAGCACAAGAGTTCAAACCACATGAGGGGGCGGCAACTGCAAGTTGCCACCACGAAACCCCCAAAGCCACTGTCTTTCTCTCAGCCACAGACAGATCAGTCATAATACAGGGCACGGTGTATTAACAAATTAGTGAAGTGCCCACTTCATTCCATGCACACTTGTAGAAATCCACCTTGAGCTTTATCTACACATGTATACTGGTGCAGTTAAGCGAACACAACAACAGTATGGTGCTTGCTTTCAGTCAGCATTTACATTGAACATAGTCAAAACATACAATCTAAACTTGGAAGGTGGCAATAAGGGTCAAACTCACTTAAACACAGGTGCGTTTTCTCCAAAACAAAACATTTGGTCTAAGTATATGTCAATACAAGTACACCAAACAAATTCCTTCATTCAATGCACAAAATGAAAGAAGGATATCCATTTAGTAAAAAGGACCACATTAACTAAACAAGACAAATGTTGTTAAGTTTTTGTAGGATAAAGATTCTTTGTGGAAGCACCACTCACTCCCATTCTAATGTGGGTGGCACACATTCACTTACTGCTGAGGGAACTGCTTCTACAAACAGATTTTCCAGAAACTAAATGATTATGGATCAACAGGAAACGTACACCACAATAATCAAGCTAAAGGAGAACACTCGGACATCATCACTGCTTCATTCACGTGCCTAGATGAAACAAAGAAAGAGCACTAATAATTTTGTAGTCCAACCTTTTAACCTTGAAAATTAACCCTGCCATTTTCAGCAAAACTCAAATCTGCATTTTTAAAATCAGAAGTGATGCAAATATACTCCGGCTATTTTACCAAATGCTACACTAGGATTTGTCAACTTTAATAATGGAACTGGATAACTCAGTTTTTTTTAAGCATCAGCCCTCAACTGGTAAACTGAAGTTGTGTTTAAAATTAGTTAACACTGCAAAACAAGAAACCAAATAAAGTTTGTGGACAAAAAAAAAGCATACACACATCCTTGGGTCTTCCACTTTGTTCCAAAAGGAGTGATCATTTAAGTTCAGCAGATATCTATAGTACTGGCACAGTTGACCTTTTTGTCTCTAACTGAACGTCAATTTAATGGGTTGAGAGAGAATTTCTCCTCTCAATGAGAGAAAACCTTTTCCCCAAAACGGGAGGGCTTCCTCACTTTCCCAGCAGCTATATGAATCACATCACCATCAGCGATATTAACTCCAAACTCTGCACTGGTTTTTAAGGAAGTGTTTCCAGCTAGGATATTTATGCACACCTATTCCAAGTCCTGTGATCATATGAAAAATAAAATCCGAGCCCTGTAATTATACAAAAAATAATGGAAAATGCTGCAGCTTTAGACCAATTGCCTAGTCAATAAGCATTCTGGGGCTTGTGTTTTTATTTAGAAACTAATACAAACCAAAAACAACATCCAATGCAAAAACAATTTTAAAATTGATAAAACTGCCATAGTGATGTATTTAATAATGCATGTATTTTGCTTTATGAATGCATTTAAAAAAATTAGACACTTCACAAACCATTTATGGACAAAGAATACAGAGACATCAGTGATGTGACTGGATAACCTGGGAGGTGGGAGGAAGGAATACTCGGATTAGAGAAGTGGTGACAATACCCACACATACAAAAAAAATCCATTATTTATTGTTACCAACAAATGTAGCTGCTATTTATCGTATACCAAAAGTTTATGCATTTGGCTGAAGTTTGAAGATACCCAAATACATCCAAAAATCCCTCAGCTGAACAATAACTGAAAAATTCTCACCTCAAATAATTTTACTGATATATACATCCATCAGCAATCACAGCACAGAATGAATTGATAATTTTAGAATTGAGTGCAAAAGGTGCAACGGATTATTTGAACTGCCAGCAATTGTCAATTCATATAGACTACCTAAAAGGGTCCCATTTTAAGTGGCCTAACCGTGCAGTAAGCAGTCAGTCACAATAATGCAAGAAATGAAATCTGAAGTCAACAAAGTTACTTGCACTCAAAAAAATACCCTAAGAAATCTAATACCCCAGGGCATTTCTCACACACACACACGAGTGAATAAAAAGAGGCCTTACAGAGGGAGCGTTTCATTATCTTTTGGAAATGATTTTAAACTCACATCCTGGCTCCGGTGAACGCAAAATTTTGAAGAGCATCCTGGTTAATATTTGCTCCTCAATCAAGCCGATAAAATCAATTACCAGTTCTTTATCATTATTGCTGATTAGGAATTTATTGCAAACTCTACAATGAAGTGTAGTTACTTTTGTAAAGTGTTCTGGCCAAAACAAATTTTCATAATCATTATAATACATTTTCAAAAAAGAAAAAATCCAGATTTGGGGCAATAATCAAGTTTCCAGAACCTTTACACCACAGAAAGGGTGATATTTATGCAAAACCTAAATTGCTGACTATTATTTCCACAGAACAGTGGAACAGACCACTGGCTTATACAGAGAAATTAATCAGGTGGTAAACCAGTCCCGACTGAGAGAAACTAAACCTTGCAAAGCCCAAGGACTATGTAGTACAAATCGGGCAGAGTTCCATTCCCCCACCCCACCAGAAGATTGCACTGCATGAAGGCAAGGATGATATAGATTGGTGTTATCTAGAAATGCAATGTGCAAAATGTGGACTCCAACAGCAATTCCTTTCCCATTCACCACTTTCAAACATTAAGCTTCAAGAAATATTTTCAAGATTAGCCTCCCTCTGAGCTATTAGAGGCCACCAGCACTGGAGAGCTGGCACTTAGATCTTTCTGTTCATTTCAGTAACACTGAAATGTGCCCCAGTTATAACAAGCATCCATAACGAGTGCAAGAAACAAGAGCAGCCATCCTGCTCCACAATCCATAGTCGATCTCCAGTGCCATTTTCCAGCAACATCCCCATATTGCCCAGAAATCTAATCAGTCTTGAAAAGGACATCACTGAACCATTTATAATGATGTACTGAAGGACCAAATCAAAAGATCGATTTTAAGTGGTCTTCAGTAGCATTGACAGTAATTTTGCTCCCAGTCACAGGATCCTGCAACATCCTCAACAAACTCTGCAAGAACTTCCAAAATATCTGACACCAGAAAATTTATTTTACTGAAACAAAACTAGTTTGCCAGAGCTTGGAGTAAGTTTTTTTTTGTCACATTCATTTAAACCAAGGAAGCAGCCAGGTGCATGAAAACCATAAGCCAGGAGCCAGCTGCAGTGGCAAAAGTCAATGTGAATGTAGCTCACTTTTATTAATAAACTATACCCAACTGTACTAACAATGCACATGACATTGTACAGAAATGTAACCAGCGTGTTTCTCAATCTCCTCTCATTAATGAGAATGGTTTAAAGTTTTCATGGTCTCTTTCACAGGCTGCATTCTAGTTTTCTAGAAGTTATTTCTTTCATTGCAAACTTACTGCTTCTCAAAGTAGATTGTACTGAAACATCACCCCACAAAGTTTATTTGCAACATAAAATTACACCAGCATTGTCTGCATTAACAGGGAGAAGGTGCTAAAAAGAATTAGTTTCTACACAGATGCCAGATTGTTCAACAGCAATTCCATATGTGTGAAACAAGCATTATGACTTAATAGTGTATATAATTTCATTGAAAGGGATGTTTGTGTTGAAGAAAAACTCAGCTGAAGCTCAAGGAATGAATGTAACAGAACACTAAGACTGCTGGAGAGAACAGGTTAATTTCACCAACACAGCACTGCAAAGTAAAACTAGATAAAGCACATCTCTGAAATTTGCTCACAGTCAAGTGATAAAATTGTTTATTTTCATATTCTTGATAACAACAATAAACATTAGACAAACACTTGCAAAACTGTTTACAGCCAACATAAAGCCAGGAAATAGCTCATAAACAATAAACAGACTTCACTGGCCTTGTTTACTTCAAAAAAAATCAGCAAGTGTTTTGGATAGTTTGGGTAGTCAGGAAGGTTAATTCTGTGGAGGTACCTTTACTTAAAATAAAAGGAAAACAGGAAACTTGGAGGCCCACTTTAAAACATTCTGACAATGGGGCTAGTGCTGGCTTAAACACATTGGAACTTTCTCAACCTACCCCATACAGGCATGAGCTTGTTTTTTGCCAACCACTATGTTACACGTTTAAACCACTGGAAGTGAAACATAAAACAGGTAGTGTGACAAGTACATTAGAGGCTTATTATGTGATCAATTAAGTTTTAGAGCAGAGAGAGATATGCCCATTATCTCTAGAGTCAGGCTGTAGCATTCCCAGGGCATGTGTGTTAGTTACTAAAATAACCATCTAAAGCCAGCCATCTCTCAGCATCCAAAGACACTTCTGTAATAAAAAGGCAAACTCTTCAGTATCATTTGTAAAATACACCCGGAGTTTTAGCAAACTGCTTTCACATTGAGGTTTGCTGGTACAAACAGGCTCCTGATATACTAGTAGTAGCAACAACCTCCAACTAAATTTGCCATGTTTAATTAAGTCAGACTTGGGGGGGGGGGGGGGGGGGGGGGGGGGCAGGGAAACAAGATTTCATTCCAGTGAAAGTCAACATTTATTAAATCAGCAACTCAAGAAAAACCAAACTTTTGATTTATTGGAACTTTTGAATTCTTTTGAAGTTTCCAGGTGGCCCATTGAATACTCTTGAATTTTTAATCATTAGTCTTTTTTTTAAAAAAAAGCAGGAGGGAACATTAAGACGTTGTTGATTTTCAGGTGCCATTTGGTGGAGCTCAGTCTTCCCCTAACACCACTGTAAATCAGTGCTGCTGACACCCAGTACCAGCAGAAGGTACAACTCTCACATGGTGCCCAGTATAAAACTGCAACATAAACACATTATGGGATAAGGTAACGCATAAATGGTTTTTAAATGTCTAGTGCTGGTGAAGAAGTCAATGTTTCAGCAGGGCTTAAGTACAGTTAATTAGCTTGTGCTTTCTCTTCGCATCCCAGTCTTTTACAAGTCTTAGAACACTACAGCACAGGACAGGCCCTTCAGCCTACAATGTTGTGCCAACATTTTATCCTGCTCTAAGATCTAGCTAACCCTTTCCTCCCACATAGCCCTCCATTTCTTTATCATGTGTCTAAGAGTCTCTTAAAATTTATCTGCCTCCACACCTCTGCAGGCAGTGCATTCCACGCACCCACCACTAAAAAAAACTTACCCCTGACATCCCCCTTATTACCTTCCTCCAAGCACCTTAAAATTATGCCCCTTCATGTTAGCCATTGTCACCCTGGGGAAAAAGTCTGACTGTCCACTCAATCCATGCCTCTTATCTTGTACACCTCTATCAAGTCACCTGTCATCCCCCTTCTCTCCGAAGAGAAAAGCCCTAGCTTGCTCATCCTATCCTTGTAAGACATGCTCTCCAATCCAGGTAGCATCCTGGTAAATCTCTGCACCCTCTCCAAAACTTCCACATCCTTCCTATAATGTAAAGTCTTACATGGACTTTGCCATAGAATTGTTAAGTCAAAGGAGGTGACCACTGGGTTCTTGGTATCCATGTCAGTTGCTCTGGGCAGTATACTCAGACACAAAAAACTTCCCTTACAAGTTATTTTTGCTTAAATCTCACCTCAAGGCTCCTACTGATTACTTCCACCACTCACATCAGCCTTGAAGTTTCCGATCATAATCACTACATGCATAAACATTTGTTAAATTAAAAAAAGGATATTAAATTCAACCCATGGTTTGAAAAGAGGAAAATGGGAAGTACAATGAAAAGAAAACAGGCATTAAATCCACATCCAAATGCCTCCAAGAGGAGGCCCAACAAGTTCAAATTTTCCCTTCTTGTGGTCTTGAAGAGCAAGCTGGAGCAGAATAAGTTTCTGTGAAAGTAAAACACACTGCAGCCTATCAGATTTCTTCCCCCCCCCCCCCCACACACACACAATAACACAACCACAGGGATTAAACAACATTTTACTCCTTGATTAACAAGGCACTCAACTCAAATTAAGAGCACAGTATCCTCCCACATCAGTAATCTTACAGCTCCTTTCAATTTTTAACTCTAAAATAGAGAATGAGGTCACAATGGCAAGAGGACAAGACCACACTCTCCTCTGGTCGAGGCTGGGCTGCACTACCAATTACTTCACTGCTGGTGGTCAAATAACCCCAAGAATGGTGTAACTGGGGAGAAAGAAGTAGGGAAAGTTAACTCTAATGGAGTTTGCCTCCCGATGAAATAAGTGAACATGTCTCCCTGATGAAAAAGGCGGAGTTAAGAACGAAACCTCACGGCAACAGCCTTGATCTGGAACCCATTGGTCAATGCCACTCACAAATGCAAGAATGTCTGCATTAGCCACACCAGGTGCCAAATGCTGTGCCAACTACTGGTCTACCTGCACTAGTCAATCCCATCACCCTGACCTCCAAAACAGCAACACTGCAGCAAGAAAAATTTCAAGTCTGAAGGGATTGTACAAACGAAAGGGGCTCTCAGATGACCTATAGATGCCACAGGGCATCCAGGGTGCCCAGATACCCCAGGAAGAGATTCCTGGATTCAATATTATGGACCTGGTTTACAAGAACAACAAGAAAATCCAAGAGCAACAAATAATCTTTTGGAGGGAGCTCAGCAGGTCAAGCAGCATCTGGTGGGTGGAAATGAGGGGAAGTTGCTGATGTTGAGAGTTGATAAACCCCCCCCCCCCCCTCTCTCTCTCATATCAGGATGCTGCTCGACCCAATGAATTCCTCATTTATTGCACCAGGTTCCAGCATCTGCAGTTTCTGGTGTCGCCAGGAGATCCACAAACTTATTAACCACAGCCCACAGGATTCTTCATTTGGATACACCACCTCTCCTGGAAGGAAAAAGATCTACAGACAACTGAAGGCCAAGGTTCAACCTACGAGTTGGAGCAAGTGGTGGGTGGAATGAATGCAGGAGATCTATGGACCACTTGTGATATTTCAGAGCCACTGAAATTTACCACGACCTCCAGTTCACCAGCACAGCCTTCCACTGCCCCAGGAAAAATAGGCTTTTAAAACAAAAATCCAGAGCTCAAACCCAGCATCAGGCTAACAACTAAATGGGTGGAAAGAGCACAAGGGATCGAGCAATGAGCTGATAACCACAAAATGTGTGGATTATCAGTACTATGATAGTCCATTAACAACCCAAATACCTAAAGGATCCACCCTGCTGAGAACCAGAAACTGAGGGCTGGTTATCAGGGACAGACAGGCAGCACTCGATGCAGGGAGCACTTTGAAAAACTCAGTGGAGATACCGCCCTCAACTCCAGCCCACGTCATGCTACACAAGTCAGTCTCACGGTCCAATAACAGATTGAAAGAGCTGTGTGCCAGCTGACAATCACCACCTCTATCTCTGAAGTTAGAGAACTTACTACTGGCATTATTTCACAACCTCAATGCCTAGATTTTAGATGCCATCTTATGACCACCTTCACGAAAGACAAATGAGATGGACAAACCCAGTCTAGAAGGGTTTCGACCCAAAATGTTGATTGTTTACTTCCCTCCACAGATGCTGCCTAACCCACTGAGTTCCTCCAGCATTTTATTTGTTGCTCCAGATTCCAGCATCTGCAGCCTCTTGCATCTTGACAAGTGGGATGGAGTTGTCTTCGTACTGTGCCATGGGAAAAGCATTCACCTCAACCTCTCCTCCCAATAGCCAAAAGTGCTACCCCACTTAGTGTAGATTCCAACCATCCCTGAACCATCCACCACTATCACAGCCATACGTGGTCCTTCTCAATTTCCAAAGCCTTCAACTCTGTCAAACTAGTAGGATTGTGAAAAATTCTTATGTTGGTTTCCTTCAGAAATTCCTCTCCATTCTGAGCCGACCATGCTATGACAAACAAGGTGCGATTCTAACCAACAGGTTAAATCACAGAGCCAATGGGTAATGCAAGGAAAACTCATCACCTAATCTTCTTCCTCAGAGCCACACCCCCTCCAGCAAACTCTCCACCCGAGTGGTTCCAACCTGAGTAGTTTCCAATTCATTTGGTAATCTTCAATCCAGAACCAACATCAGGCAGACCTCAGTCAGAGCAACAGCACACAGATGATGCTCCTGTACCTCCACTGAGGTTGAGCTCCAAGTCATGAACTTGATCACTCAAACTCAAGGGCCTCATGCTACACATCAAAAATGAAAGTCCACACCCAATCTACCACAGCCACATAATACTGCCACTCCCTCCCCTGACAAATTCCATAAAGAGACTAGAAAACATGGGTCACTTTCTATATCCAAGGAGCCACCTCTCAAAGGCAGGCACCCATGACAACAAAATTCACCACCTCCAGTGAGACACAGCCTTTAACTACCTGAGTAGGAAAAAATATTTGAAAACTCAAAAAAACTCAAACCCTGCATCAAGCTCATGACCTAGTGGGGACCAGTAATCCTTGTTTTCTTACATAATACTTCCAAGACAAGGACCACCTGCAGTTGGCATCTCAACTCCACTGGCAGGATGAGCAGAGCAAGGTTTTCCTTTCAGATGCCAAGAGAGAAAAAAAAACCAAAGTGATTAAGCATCCCGGAAGCTAGAAAGCAAAACTGGGACTTGCAAAATTTGAACTACTGATGCCGTTGACAATATAAATGCAATGGCTTTCAATGCATTAGCGCAGCAAAAACATCATAGGTCACCATGCTGAAACTCTTCACACCATATCTGATGGAAAACTGCGATTTCTGATCTTTGACAAATCGAACGTTATTTTTGCCATAATGTTGGTTGACACTTTGCCTTAAGGTGAATCGAGACAGCATATAGTGGGTGATAGGCACTCACTACCCACTGTAAACCATCAGGAAACTAAAATAATTAAACATACAGCACTCCTTCCTGACATCACACATTTCCAAAAGGGATGAAAGTGCAGCAGTTGCCGTGGTGATAGAGTCAGCAAGGCGACACACCAGGAATGTTTATTTGAAAATCTCTTAAATGGGTCAGACAAAGAGCTTGAATTGAGGTGTTACTAGTGATTAGATGAGATAAATGTGAAACTATTAGTTTCTTTTGTCTCAAGTCTACCCATTTTGTGCACAGTAAAATCACCAGGGAGTGTGTGTGTTATCCCCGAAACTTCACCTGGGGAAAATTTCTTGCCAGGAGACCACTATCAACGTACGAGAACAAAACAGATCATTCAACAGCAATTCACAAAAATCGGTGGTTTCTGCATAAAGAGAACAGTACTCCACTAGTCTTCAACTACAATATTCAACTTGGAACTTCTATATTGGTTTCTTTCATCACTACAGTTCACAGAAACACACACATCAATTACAGTTTGTTTACTTAATTTTATTCAAAAGTTAAGAAACTGTTCAATACCACCGATACAAGAATGGATCAAACAGATTTAGAAACTCCTCAACCACATTTGTAGTGTAGTGGTTTTTAAAACTTAGAAACATTTACAAGAACATCAAAGAAAGGTACAAGGAAAACACAGGACGTCAAGCCAAAACAAAGGTTAAAGGCACCAATAAGTTTGATGGAAGATATGCACTTTAAAGAGGGAAAAAGGGCAAGGCAAAGAAATGTGGGAAAACAAGAGTCCGCAGATGCTGGAATCTGGAGAAAAAAAACTGCTGGAAGAACTCAGTGGATCAGGCAGCATCTGAAGGGAAATGGACAGTTGACATTTTGGGTCTAGACCCTTTTTGTTCTAATTGTTTAATTTAGGTTTAATTTATTTTTTTCTTGTGAATGCTGCTTATATGACGCTATATGCCTGTGATGCTGCTGCAAGTAAGATCTTCATTGCACCTGCACATATGACAGTAAACTCGACTTTGAACTGAAAGAACAGCAGGGAGATGGCCAGTACGGAGGTGTGAGGGGAAGGGATGGAGCACAGAAATATGAATCTTCCAGAGTGTGGCTGTTGAAGAGGTGAATGTGGGGTTCAACTACTTTAAAACTAACTGCAAGAAATGTGCGCTTTGAAATTTTAAGATGTGCAAGCATCGACTCCACACATTAACATTTTCCTTTTGGGTATGAGTCCTCACACTGAAACTCAAGCTTTAGGGATATCTTCCCAATGCCATAAAATTGAGGCCACAGTGATGAAGTTTTTGTAGTTAGTTTGAATTAAATTGCATAAATAGCCCAAAGCAATCAACATTACAAGTGGCAGAACTTTATGCAGTCCAACATGGAACCTGCCAAATAGCCAATGAAAGGCAACACCACTTGTTTAACTCTCCTCAAAATTGGTTGGTGAGGTCACATTTGGAATATGTTCAGTTTTCATCACCCTGCTATAGGAAAGATGCCAATAAGCTAGAAAGAGCACAGAGGAGACTGGAGATTTACGAGGATATTCCCAGGATTTGAGGGACTGGAGTTATGGAGAGAGGTTGAGCAGGTTGGGACTCCTCCCTCCCCAAGCCCTGAATGTAGGAAAATGAAGGGTGATCTGTGTATAGAATTACATGGGGGCATAGATAGGGTCAATGTAGTTCCCCTGCACCACCCCCCTCCCCACCAAAAGAGAACAGGTTTGAGGTGAGAGACTTAATAGGATACCGAGGGGCAACTTTTTCACCCAGAGGGTGGTCAATATATGGAATGAGCTGCCAGAGGAAGTGGTTGAGACAGGTACAGTAACAACTTTTTAAAAAGGTACTTGGACAGGTATGTGGATAGGAAAGGTTTAGAGGGATATGGGCTAAACACAGGCAAGTGGGAGCAGCTTAGATGGGAATCTTGGTTGGCATGGACCAGTTGGGCTGAAGGGCCTGTCTGTGCTGTATGACTATAAAATTACACCAAAGAGCTCACACATCAACAGAACAAAGGAAATTTAGTAACAACCAACCCCAAATCTTTTAACTGTGTGGCAATACAAAAAAAAGTGAATCATTTATATTTCACAAAAAAAATTCTTGCCATCATGTGGCTAATGAGATTGCACAATTTGTGGTGACTATCAGGCACTGCCCAATTCTGATTTGAAAAAACATGTACAAGATTTTTAAAAAATTAAGCTTTTAAAGTCACCACTAAGACAGCAAAACTATGTTGTAACAGGAAATGTATTTTGGCCCATGATTCAACTTCATGGGCTCAGATCACTTTCACTGATATGGTTTAAGAGCTCAGTCCCTTGGTTTGAGCACATGTGCAACCCATAGTATGGGATTGGAATATTATTGTCACTTGTACAGAGGTACAGTGAAAAATCTTGTCTTGCATACTGTTCATAGAGATCAATTCATTACATGGTGCATTGAGGTAGTACAAGGAAAAACAACAATGCAGAATAAAGTGTTACAGTTACAGAGAAAGTGCAATGCAGGTAGATGATAAAGTGCAAGGTCATATCAAGGTAGACTGCAAGGTCAAGAATCCATTTTACTGAACTAGGAAACCACTCAATTGTCTTATAACAGGAGGATAGAAGCTGTTACAGATGCTTTACAGTATTACAGGAGAATCTCATTTATGTCTCATCAACATATTCATCGATCACATCAAAAGGCATTCTCAGTCACCCCCACCCGTATCCAAATCTGTTACATTGGCCAATCTTGATAAACAATATTCTGAGATAGAGATTAGAAAGAATACAGGAATACAAGTGATTAGGTCAAAACATGTTGCAACACTATTTAAAAGTGTTACTCAATTTTGGAGTAGTTTGCACTTTTGCTATTAAGATCACTTTCGGGAGCTAAAATCATTGTGATTTTTGAAAGAAAGTGCATTTGAATGCCAAAAGGGGCTGTCGAAATTAGAATCGTGAAAATAGAAATAATCTTATATGGGGAATATTTCTTGGTTATGGCAAGTTCAGGACAAGCTTACAACCACCATGAAAAAAAAGTGCTTTAAAACTTGTGGCACTTATTTTAAAATTCCTTCTTCCCATCACATGGTTTGAATCATTGCAAAAGTTTGCTCCTGCATGTGCAATGATCACTGATGTGCTAAAGTCAGTCCAGAACCACAAGGGCATGAATTCTTGGACAATTACCATAAAGGTTCAAAACCTGCTGGACCTCAGGGATTTTGTATCACAACTAGTAATCATTCTTATCAGCAAGTTATCGTTGTATTAAACTTGTTAACCTTGAATTCTTGGACTTTCTACTTTCATGTTAAGTGAAAAATACAAGTCAGGAAATTACAGAAGAAAATATATACACAAGTAATCCTATGTGTCATTCTGGAAATAATATGTCCCACATCCACAAATCATTATAAACACAAACAAAAAATGTTGGTCATTTAAGGAAATATCATTACTATATCAATGGGCCACAAAAGAAACACTGCCCCAAGCAATCAGTTTAAACTTCAATGAATTCTGTGTCTCAACATTTGAAAGGCTCTTTGATGCATGGTCAATTGCTATTCAAAACTCTGCATTAATCTGAAACACTAAAAGGGAACTCTGTGCTTATAGCAATATCTTGCACTTCTACAGGTACTTTAATGCCATGAAGTATCCCAAGGTGCTACACAGGAACATTATGAGATGAAGTTTCGCAATTCACAATGGAGGGGAAACCAAAATGCAACAACTATAAAGCTGGAAAAGAGTAAGGTGTTAAGGACACACTTGACAGAGAAAGGGAAGAGAGATTTATGGAGGGAATGCCAGAGTTTAGAGACCGGGCAACAGATAGTCCAGCCACCAACAAAAATCAAGGCACAAGAGGAGTAGAGGTGTCTTAGAGTTCTTGGAGGTGGAGTAGATTACAAAGTGAGGAAAGACAATTCTTTTGAGGGATTTGAAGGATAAGGACTTTGAAAGACTTTGCTTAACTAGGAACTAACAAACATTGGGGTGATGGAGGGACTAGACTCGAGCGTGAGAAACAGAGTAAGGCAGAAAGGGGAGGGGAAGGGAAGATATGCTTGGTAGTGGGGTCCCATTGGAGATGGTGGAAGTGGCAGAGAATGATGCAACTGATGTAACGTAGACTGGTGGGATGAAATGAGAGGACAAGGGGGAACCTATCCCCGTTGGGTTGGGGGGGGGGGGGGGTGGTTGCTGAGAGCAGAGGTGTGGGAAATGGCAGAGATACAGGTGCGAGCTCTCTCCACCACAGTAGGGGGGAAATCACGGGTTAGTAACGAAGTTGGACCACTTGGATGTCCTGGAGGGGGTTACTACACAAGCTTAGGTATTTAGAGGATGCCAGTTAGGAAGATCAATAGAGCAAACAAAATCTACAGGTACAAGTAGCACAGTAAATTGAAAGAATACAGTACCCATCAAGAACCCAAGGTAGTTCAGAAATTAATGAGTACAATGCCACACATTTTGGTTTTAAAACCCTGTACAATTAGAACTTGTACATTTTTACTGTGCCATATTAGTTTTCAGAATTAAACAATGAGGCAGCTATTGTATACAGTACAAATGGCAGTCATTTCTGAACAGAAGCACAAGTTTTCAACTTCTTACAGTTGGCTATCTTACAAAGAGCAACTGAGAAAAACCATTTGCCTGATGCCCACGTCTTAAGATTTTGCGAACTCAAGCCATATAAATATTGCCATAACAAGCTGAAGTAGAAGAACTGCAGGAAACCACCAAATTGCACTGTTCAGTCTCAACCTTCACACTGCAGCTTGACAATGGTCAGAAATGTAACAAAAAGCATGATGGCACTGGACAGAGTGCAGAGGAGATTTACAATAATTTCACCACAAATACTGCAAGCTACAAGGGAAAAAACTGGCTAAAATGAATTACATTTGCTTCGGACACAGAAGGCCCATCATCTTTGTGCACCCAGATCATGCCCATTTCCCCTCAATTTCCATAAACACCCCCCCCCCCCCCCCCCCCCCCGCAACACTAGGTGGAAGTCTCAGTGGCTGATTAACCCTTCAGCATATCTTTGGGATACAGGAAGAAACGAGAACTGGGGCCGGGGGGGGTTAAGAACCCAGATCAGGAGTGAACCCAGGTTGCTGGAACCAAGAAAGCAGCACTACCTGCTGCACCAAGGATTGTTTACATTGGGGCAGAGCAGGTGGGGGGGGGGGGGAGAAAGAAGAGAATGGGGCAATTGTAGGCACCTCAGCAAGTGTCAAAAATAAAGAGGAAGGATTTTCTTTAAAAATATCCTTTTCCTGTAGGAATCTGAGTGTCCAAGCCAAGCCAGCATTTACTCCCCTTCTCTACGAGCCCTTAAACTGAGTGGCTTGCTCAGCTAATTCAGAGGGCATTCAAGAGTCAACCATATTTGTGGGCTAGGAGTCAGTCACATACAGGCAAGGTACAAGGATGGCAGTTTTTTTACAACAGCTTATGGCAGTTTGATGGTCATCACGGCAAAACACTAGCTACTCTTTTCAAAAAGAACAGCACACTCCAGATCACTAACAGAATTTAAATTCCACAGCTGCCATAGTGAGACTTGAACTCCAGTTTAAAACATTAGTCCATGCTTCTGGGCTACTAAGCCAGTACTGTGACTACTGGAACTCTGCCCAAGGAAGGTGGTCAGGACAGAAAACTTCAATGCATTTACAAGGTATTCTGATAATACACTTGAGGCGTGAGGACCTCTCTTACGTCCCTTGTGCTGGAAGGTGGGATTAGGGTTTTTCCAAGCAGCACAGAAAGGTCCCCTTCTTTATAATAATTTTTCTGCAATTCTACAATCTGATCAACGAGGAAAATGCTGTGAAGGTTCTTCCCCCTGCAAAAGGGCTTCACAGCACAGCTATAATGTTAGAAACCCAACTTAAAATTTACAAACCACATTAATACAAAACAACAGATGCTGTGCAGGGACCTCAAGGTCGTAATTCAATCTCTGGATTCAACAGGCTTTCATAAACTCAAGCTTTTCTGCTTTGGTTCAAGATATCGGCCAAAAACTGATTGAATTACATCTCCCGCCTCAACATCACTTTTGTACGCAAAGTGTGTCTTGTTTTACCCTTGAGGGAAAGGGGCAGAGAGTAAGGAGGGAAGGAAAGAAAAAGGAGCAGTTTAACAATCCAGGGCAATTGGTTTTTTTGTTCTGTTTTCTTTTGTAAAAATTGTGCATAATTTATGTTTGTGTTTTTCTTGTGAATGCTGCTTATATGATGCTATGTGCCTGTGATGCTGCTGCTGCAAGTTTTTCATTGCACCTGTGCATTTGACAATAAACTTGACTTTTAACAAATATGTATGCCAATTAATTAATGCTTATATTTAGGGCACATTTTATCCTTTGCAGGAAATTATTGTTGCCCTGCATCCCTCAAACAACAAAAGCTTCAGGAGGAAATTTTTAATTCAAGTACTGTAATGAAATAGTGCAACTGGAAATAGAGACAGAGCAGTAAAAATGTTATTCTTCCCCCAACAACCCTCAGCGATTCCTAAATACTTGTAAGCCTGCAAGTGATCAATGGCAAAGCTCAATTTTTGCAGAACAAAAAAATTCACATAATTGTAATCATCCCAGCTTAAAATGAAACAACTTTTCACGTTTCAGCTATAGTACATTTTTCTCAGCACTTGAAGCACTTTCACACATTGTACTGCTTGATTTAAAATACATTCACCTTCCGTCCCGATATTCATCATATTACTGTCATATGGAAAGCACAAATTAGGAGTTTAAAAAATATGCAGAGTAGTTAACCAAGGGAGGCCAGTCAATACTCAAGCTACATCTTAAGATGGGCTTTTAGTTCACATTTAAGCAACAAAACTGGGTATTTTAAAATGTGGCATTTCAGCATCTGATTCATTTGGTCTTTGAATGAGAAACAAGTTACAAGACATCGATCTCAATGTTACCCACGCATGATACTACCACTGAAAATGTGCAACCATTCATATGGAAATCAATCATCCTGCATTATAACAGTGATATTGAAATACTGATGTCAGAACACAATGCATTATGTTCAAAACAAACTTGGGAGGCTTTTCTAGCAGGAACACACACACAATGAATCACTGGACAAGATGCCCACAGTTAAAAAAAAATGCAGTTTCCACGAGAAGAGCAGATGTTTTGACTGCTGTTCGAAACACAAGACAATATAGCTGGAGTGAAAATCTCTGTCGATGTTGGATTTTATCCAATTAGATGGCAAAATTCAGGAAAAAAAGCTACATATGATTTTTTTTATTTGTCAAACCACTGCTTTATTTTATTAGTCAGTAAAACCCCCTCAGGCTGCTTTCCAAGATACCTTATTCCATTTCACATTCCCCACTGATGTCACAACTGTGGGGAAACTATGCAATTGTTTTTTCAAATATATATATATAAAAATAAAAATTGCTGATTTTAAAAGACCTAAAGCAGAACCAGGCCTTCCAACCTCTCCACCAATTCAGATCAGATTCTAAATCCGAAGAGATTAAACTGTGCCACATTACAGTCACTGACATAATACACTGCCCACTGCAAAATATGAGCGCACCATACCTGTTCCCCCAAACTGGTTGCTTCCTAACGTGGTTGGTCGATTTTTTCCATTAGAGGCAGGCGGGGAAAACATCTACAAAAAAAATATAAAATATAAAGTGTCACTTGAATAAAGGATTTTGCAACAGGGCGTCTCATCATTTTTCCAAAGAGCAGTTTGATCAACAACACCGCAATTTTGTTTTTAAAAAAAGCAACAGAATATTTGTTTTCGCTCATCAAATTCATTAAAAAACCTACAACCAGCCACGCAATTTCACACTAGTTCCACAGTACAAGTCTATGAACTCGTCTCAAAGTGCCCCACTCGCGCTCCGGATAATCATTTCATCTGCACTACGATCTTGCAACAGATTCCTGGGATTAAGCATTGTTTAAAAATAAAAGAATTTGGAAACAAAAGATTGCCAAGTACAGTACTGAAGGTCTGACAGTATCAACGGCGCCTGATAATGGCATTCCAGAAACTGTTCACATCCGACTCGCTTCACTTAAAATTCAAATACCAGTCACTGCAATACTGGTAATAGCAAATCAAACTTGTTACTCTACAGTGACTATTGCATAATTACATTAAAGAGTCGATCCCGCAACAAAATATATCGGTCATAAATACACGGCACACCGCCATAATTCTTACCGCACTGAAATCCAGCAAGTCGCTGAGCTCTTTGTCCGTCCCTATGGCTGCCATTCGCTGCTGAGGATTCATTTTGACAAATTAAAACACCCCTAAAGAAAAGGTTAAAAAAAAAGAAATGGAAAAGCAAACCTTACTATCCTTGAGCACACCGTGATGTTAATCACGAGATTCAAAATCGCCTTGTCTCCAAGTTAAGGGAGAGAATTTCCCATTTTTTTAAAAAAAGAAACAAAATGCAAACATGAACAAGAAGTGCAAGAACAAGATCACTTTTTACAGTCACCAGAAACCAAATCGCTGATGGATTGGGACAAAGTAAGACGGCAGCTAACTCTGACTTGGGCGTTAAATTAAAATGAAAAAGTTTAGGGCACTGCTCAGCCTCTCGCAGACTGGAAATCGGTGCATTAATTCAACCCCCAGCCATTCCATTCCAGCAACATTTAGTGCATGTGCGCCCCTCGCTCCACAGAGTGGCCACAACAACTTCATACATTAGATTAAAGAAAGCAGCAAATCCACTTCTCCGCACACAGACCTCGGGGGGGGGGGGGGGGGGGGGAAAGAGACACACTTTGGCCCCAGAGACACCGACCAACAGAACCCTTGCAGCCAACACCACCCACCCCACCTCCTGCTCCAAGCGCCACCGCTCCCAGGGTTACACTCCCCCCCTCCCCACCCCACCCCCATTTGCACTCGCACCCGAGGGCGCTCACACAACTTTCTTGCCCTGTAACAATAAAAGTACACGCCGTTTGTTTACCTCTTCGGTGAGCATCCGAGAGCCAACATTAAATGTAAGGGAAGCGGGATTTCAGCGCCCTCCAAAGCTACAGTCACCCTGCCCCCTTTGCAGACACTGAGATACCCCTGCAAACTTTAAGGACTATCTCATTGAAATGCCCCCAGACGCTGCTGCACTGTAACAAATGCACTCCCAGCGGCCGACATATTTACCCTCTTCAACATTATCACATTGTGAGGCGGGCAGGTATCCCTGCGCCAACATCCGGGGGCCCGGCCCAGCCACCAGGGGTAAACCCGCCGATTGCAACCGGCTGCCCCGCTCGCCCGACTCCAGCAAAAATCCCGCGGCGGCCGGCGTGCGAAAGCGGCGGGAAAAGCACGGCGGGGAGCGGCCGGCGTTGCAATTTACCCGGGACAATATTCCGCGTAAGCGGACGGCGGGCTGCCCGAGTGTTGTGGGTTCCCCCCCCCTTTGAGTGACAGGCGGAGGGTTCGCTCAGCGGGCTCGGCCAATCAGAGGCGCCAGCCCGCCCCGGGCGGATACATTCTGGTGACGAAGTGTATCCAATCGGCCGGCGTCCGGCGCGCTGATTGGCTGGGACCCTCCTGGCACCGCAGCGCGCTCCCGCCCCCCGGAGGAGCCGCACTCGCAGCCGCTTGGGCCGGCGAGAGGCTGGTTCGTGCCCGGGGCTGGGGGCGAGGGAGCAGGGAAGGGTGGGGAGGCGAGGCGAGGCGGGGAACGATAGCCTATTTCCCTTTTTTCAAAAAAAAAGCAAGCACTGGGTTTCAAGTGCAATGTTCATTGCACAGCTATTGGTCCTTGCACGGCGTTCACTGCCAGGAGTTGCAAGGGTCTGATTGCAAACTGGTGCGATTGGTGTTCCCAAACCAAACGCCAGCAAAATTGATGTTTCGCAGGAAAAGGAAACGGAGCTCATTGGGAGCAGGACTTTGGAATGGCGGTGATGTCATCATTTCACTGGAGGGCCTCCAAGTCTTCTCAAATGTCCTGCTACTGACGAATCAGACGCTGCAGCGTCCGGAGACCGGCCCAAACTAAATTGTGAATTAAATGGCTTTTTTTTCCGCGCATTTAAAGCCTCAAAACATCCAGACGTTAGCAGAACAGATTATGCAACGTATCTTCCTCTCTCAAACAGCGCAGTGTGAGAGGATTACTCGGTGCAAGAGGCAGGATTATATTTTCACGTACACACTTGTAATTTTTAATGGACGAAACTTCGTTGGTCTTTTGATCCACTTGTGCACCGCGTATTTCGCACACAACACCCACGGTCTAGATATGCAAGAGTAAATATCACAGGCAAACACGCTACTTAGCGTGGCATTCTGAACATCGGCATTCGAGTCTAATTGGAACTCCTCGAATAAAAGTTTTCTCCAGTACAGGCTGCAAAAGTCCTGTCTAAATTAGATTGAATGGTATATAGCAGGCTAACCACACAATTTTGCCCACAATTTGGTGGTCACGTTTCATTTTTAAAAAAAGCATTTCTAAAGCAGTGAAAATGTATCAAGGCTTTATGTAAAAATACATACTTTAGATTTGGAGAAAGAATCGCAAGAGATGATTGAATTATTTGTTGGGATGGTTTTGAACATTTAAACAAAAGTTGAAAGACAAAGGGTTTTTACAGAGGGAGTTCTAAAATTAGACTGAAAGCTATCATAAAGGAAGTAATTGAATAACAGAATGAGCTAAGATCCAGTCAGAGCATCAAAAGATGCTATAATAAGCAAATTAGAGAGATTGGATAGCTGAGGCAAAGGTTTGGAGGTCAAGGTTGCAACATTTAAGGTGTTGACAGTAGGTAGATGTTCACTTGGCTCAGTCGCAGCTTCTAGTCATCCAAAGGTCAATGATTGAAATCCCTCCCTCAAGATGAGTAGCCCAATGTTCTAGGAATACACTGAATTGAGATGAGATGAGATATCTTTATTAGTCACATGTACATCGAAACACACAGTGAAATACATCTTTTGCGTAGAGTGTTCTGGGGGCAGCCCGCAAGTGTCGCCACGCTTCCAGCACCAACATAGCATGCCCAAAAATTCCTAACCCGTATGTCTTTTGGAATGTGGGAGGAAACCGGAGCACCCAGAGGAAACCCACGCAGACACGGGGACAATGTACAAACTCCTCACAGACAGTGGCCGGAATTGAACCCGGGTCGCTAGCGCTGTAAAGCGTTATGCTAACCGCTACACTACCATGCCTGCCTGTGTTCTATTGTCAGAGAAGCTGATTTTAAATATTAAAATCCCATGGCACTTTTCAGAGGAGTGAAAGTAATTCCCCCCCCTACTCAGGGGCTGAAAGGCAGCAAGCCATCAGGCATTTTATTCCAGGACTCACCTCTACAAGATTAAGTAGTGCACAAGCACGCTATTACAGTGCCAGCGACCTGGGTTCAATTCCAGCTGCTGTCTGTAAGGAGTTTGTACGTTCTCCCCGTGTCTGTGTGGGTTTCCTCCGGGTGCACAGGTTTCGTCCCACATTCCAAAGACGAACAGGTTAGGAAGTTGTGGGCATGCCATGTTGGCGCCGGAAGAGTGGCGACACTTGCGGGCTGCCCCCAGAACACTCTATGCAAAAAGATGTATTTCACCGTGTGTTTCGATGTATATATGACTAATAAAGAAATCCTATCTACTAAATAGGTCACACACAGGTAAAGAATGTTCCTTTATGCATCCGGGCATTGCTGCCATCAGGTGTCCAGATCTCAGAAGGGAGGGGGATCGCGAGGGAGAGAGGCACAGGAAGTTGAAGTGACAGGGTGCATGAGGGATGGGTAAGGTCATAGTAAAGGGAGGGGGGGCCAATGTGCATGCCTAGGACCCTCTCTACATTAGCATGTCAGACTTAAAGGGTTCCGAAGAACAGCTGGTGGACTTTTGTAAAAGTCACAATAAATCTACAATTTTCCAATAAGATTACTGTTTCCTTGAAATTAAATCACAGTCTACAAAAAATGGCTTCACAAAGAGTTTTGACCACTATTCTTCCCTGAACAGTCATTATAAAAAAAATTATCCTTCTCATTTGTCTGCAAGCTGGCTATGGATGAAACTGCTGCCATCCAATAGTACTACATTTCAAAGTAAGTCTACTATTATTATTGCTGGGGAATACTCAATTTATGGTGATGGACACTTGATGGACATGTTGCATTCTATTAATGAACTCTGACACCTCTTGTACAAACAAACACAACTTCACCACAAAAATAAATGTATTTTTAGAAAACTGTAAATCAGTAGGATGTTGACACACCATGGACATGCTTTAAGGCACTCATTATGAAACCAACTACCTGCTTCTTTTGTACAGTGTACATTGCAATAGTTATATTAACAGTCCGTGTTGCTTCCCCAACACCAGATCTTTATCTGCAGCTCCTAAATAATCTGAGTATGTTTTAGCAAATACAATATCATTTCAGAAACTTAAAGAGTGACATTCAAAGAGAGGAAATTGGAACAGAATTTGTTCATTCGGTTGCAATCAACTTCATTCCTTAACCCCCATATAAAATGCAGTGAGATAGTTTTCATAACCATGACTCAGAAGATCTTTGGTTTAACTATTAATAGATCATTGAGTATTCAGAACTCAAGTCTATGTCTCAGTCTGATGTCAAAGTGTACCTTCCAGGCAGCAATTGGTGAAATCCAATGGAAATTTGCCGTAATTCTATAAGGAGAGATGGGAGAAATTTGGGTTGTTTTCTCTGGAATGTCGGAAGCTGAGGGGAGACCTGATAGAAGTTTGTTTTTTTTATTCCAAAATAAACTTTATTCATAATAAAAGACAAACTATATACAATTATAAAACAGTGCAAGCCTTTACATTCTTGTACAGATCATTCATTAGTGTTACCTTTTTAGAAGTTTATAAAATTATGAGAGGCATAGATAGGGGAGACAGCTGTTATCTTTTTCCCAGGGTTGAAATGTCAAATACTAGAGGACCTCCACTTAAGATGAGAGGGGGAAAATTTAAAGATGCGCGGGGCAAGTTTTTTTACACAGAGAGTGGTGGGTGCCTGGAACGGGCTGCCAGGTGTGGTGGTGGAGGCAGATACGATCGTGACATTGAGGCTTTTAGATAGACACATGAATATGCAGGGAATGGAGGGATACGGACCTTGTGCAGGCAGAAGGGATTTAGTTTAAGTTGGCATTGTGTTCAGCCCAGACTTCATGGGCCAAAGGGTCTGTTCCTGTGCTGTACTGTTCTATGTTCTATGTAATTCTGAGCTTTATAATCAGGCAATATGTCCTGCAATGGTGGAAACTGCCAGGATTATCTAACTGATATCAAAAATTATTAAATCAGCCATCCAACTATATAGGTCAAAGAATTCAACAGTATGGAATTTTTGTAGCATAGGTCAGTCTATTTGGCCCCTTAAGCTCATGGTATCATCTTCCTCCATGTTCCCCTTTTGTGTTAATATTCCTTTTATAAAGTAATTATCCATTTTCCTTTTGAAATTATTTACTGACTCCACTTCAACAGCCCTTGGCACCGAGTTCCAGATTCTAACTGTTTTATACATAAATTTGAACTTTTTTGCCTTTTGTTTTTACTGTCATCAGTTTTTCACCCCATTATCAGTTATTAACCTTATTATAACCCTCCATAATCTTGAAAACATCAATCCGGTTATCTGTTAATCAGTGCTAATGAAAACATTCCAAACTTATCAAGGTTATTTTCATAAATATAATGCTTCATTCCAGGGAAATTCCTATTGAATGTATGCTGCTTTTTTTTTCCATTCTTCCTCTGCAGGATACACAAAACATGTGACCCAGATCAGATTCAGATTCAGATTACTATACTGTCATATACACCAGGGTGCGACGAAATTCCTTGTTTGCATGAAACTCCAGGAGTAAACAGTGTACATGGTAATAATAAACACACAATAAATACAATGACAAGCGCAAAACAGCAGAATGGTACAAAGATTGTAGAGCAATCTGAATTCTAAAGATTGTAGAGCAAAATGAAATGCTAACGTGACAATAACGGAATAACTAGAAGAGGCAGAATTAAGAGTCCAAGAATATGGCAGCACCAAACAATCTGCTGGAGGAACTCAGCAGGTCGAGCAGCATCTGTGGGAGAAAAGGAATTGTCCATGTTTTGGGTCGAAACCCTGCATCAGGACTTCGACCTGAAATATCAACAATTTCCTTCCTCCCACAGATGCTGCTCGACCTGCTGAGTTCCTCCAGCAGATTGTGTGTTGCTCCAGATTGCAGCGTCGGCAGTCTCTGGTGTCTCCAATGTGGTAGTGCCACTGGGAAAGGGGTGGGGAAGAGGTGATTGGTTCAGAAATCTGATAGCAGTGCAGAAGAAGCTTTTCTTAACGCACTGCAAACTCGTATGATTCTTGCTTATTTATCCACTACCCCACCATCTTCTTCCATGCCTCGATCTCTAACATCAGTGACTTGCTTCTGATATTTTCAGAACATGAAAATACCAATACCAATGATATGGGACCATCAATTCTGAAATAATTCAGTATATGTTTTCCCCAGGTAATCTGTTGATAGGTCAGTGTGCTAATATAGTACTTTCTACACATTAAAGAATCTTCTCAATAGTGGGAGATGGAAATTGGCGCTCTCACATATACCACCATGGCTTTGCACGATGGATTACAGAAGACATTGGTTGGAAGACACGGGCATACCTATGATAATTTTTGATTCATATGGCCATATTGGACACCATAAACAGACTCAGTCTCTCAGAGCCATACGTAGGCAAGCCCTTTGTTCTTACATGTTTCTGTCCCATGATAAAAGAAACAAAGCAGTTGTATAATCCCTATAACCATACAGTTGTTCAAAATTATAGAGTCTAAATTCAGTACAGAAAAAGGGTTCTTCAGCCTCCCAAATCCACGCCAACCATCAACCTCCAATTTACACCAATCTTGTATTAATCCCAATTTTTATTCTCCCACATTCCCATCGACTCGCCCCAGATTTGACCACTCAGCTACACACTAAGAGTAATTTACAGTGGCCATTCAACCTTCCAACTTACACCTTTGGAATGTGGGAGAGAGGAAATCGGAGCTCCCGGGGGTGGGGGGGGGGACCTACATGGTCACAGGGAGAACATGCAAACTCCACACAGACAGCACCCGAGGTCAGGGTTGAACCTGGGTCTCTGGGGTGTGAGGCAGTGGGTCTACTAGCTGCACCACTGTGCTGTCAGTGTCAATGGATCAGAACTGGTAGCCGTGCAATAGAAGGACCTTATTCTGCCCACATGAAGGACACTGAATTTAACAGTGAAGTGTATGTTATACACAAAATAAACATTTATGGAATATTATATACAGACTCAGAACGTTCCAAAGAGTTCAAACCCAATTAAATATATTGACAAGTAGGCATTGTTGTAATGAGAGGAAACATGGTAACCAATTTATCCATCCAGTGGTCACACAAACAGCATTATGATAAGTGACGACTAGTTATCATAATAGTGATATGATATGATAACAGTCAATGGTTATATCTCAACCGAAGCCACAAAGACTTTGGTTGAGATACAACCATTGACTGGGTTACTGGGAGAATTCATCTACACTTTTCCAAGTTGTGCCTTGGGGTCTTTCATAAAGTTAGCCAGGTCTTTGATTTCAACATCTCATTTTAAGGACTTCAGTTCACACATTGTAATCCTTTCATCATCCTGTTGAGAAACATCAGCAAGCACCACAACTTGTTGACTCAGACACGAGTGTCATTTCTGAGTACTGGCTAACATATAGCAAAGCAAGGAGATGAATGCATCCCAGAACAGCTCTGACTTCCATTGAACATCCAGGGAAAGGACAGGATGGGGACATTTCTTTGCTAAATTCCTTTGCTTACTGAGCTAGTCAGTCAGTGACAACATATCTGATGTGCAGCAATGAATTGGGGTGCATTAAACGTCTTGATACTTGTGGTGTCACAGTCCCTGTACTAAGCTGTTGTATCAGCCAAGATAATTCACCCCTAGTACGAGGTTCAGACTCTCAGCCTTCTGAGGAGTGCTGTCAACTGAGCGAACACTGATAACAGAGCCACATTGCACCTAAGATCTGTTGACATCAGAACAAGGGGATGAGATAACAAATCTGACTTGAACCTCTATCATTTCACTTGCAACAAATAATTTCATTGAAAGTCTGCTGTGCACAATTTTTGCTGCTAGAACTAAACCTAAAACATCATACCTTTGTAGACACAAATAAGATATAATCAAAGTTTGATGTTCATACATCAGGATTGTAGAATTATTCAACTCTTCCCTCTTACTCCAGCTCTCAAAGCTTGAATCAGTCAATGACTTTGTCCTCTACTTTTAAGCAGCAACGTATGTTATTGAAGGATTAGAAGTAGTTCTTTCAGATAAGAAGTGATGTGCATCATGCAAAGGAAATAATTTAAAGCTGGAGTATAAAATGAATACCAAAGATTAAACTAGAAATTCTGCTCCTGATACTATTACAGTTTTGGCTTGGACTTGTTCAGTAGCACAAAAGAATGGCATAGTCTCAATAAGAACACATTCAAGGTGTGTGACTAGATTATCCTTTGAGTTATGGTCTGTTTCTGCACCAACGACTATTAAGTAACATAAAGAGCCCACTAAGCAATTGCCTTTCCAATGCAAATGACCAGACTACAAAGATTAAACAAAATTAACAGACAATTGCAAGTGAGTTTCAAATAATTGGGATTGATCTTGATATAATTCAGTCCCAGTGTACTGTGACATTTCCAAACCATTTGAGCTTTTATTTTCCTTCGGTTTTAAACACTATCTCAATCATTCAATTGAATTACAGTCCTATAACTCAGTGTTGTCCAATACATTAAACACTACCACACTTGGCTAATTGGGAATCCAGATGTGGGAACTGCAGTCCTGATTAGGAAATGAAGAATGAGTTCTAAACATCATTATTGTCCATGTGATCACAGTACTCACTCAGGTGGCTTATGTATGTGGATTTTGAACAATTCTTTGTATTTGTTCATTAAGTAGTATGACAAAAATCAGAGTAGGCAGGTGCTCTTTGATTACCTTCATTGATGAATGCTGGGAGATGTTTGTTAAGTAGATAGCCACACGTGAAGTACATTTGTGTGTCAATGCAAACTATTTTCTGCAAAGGTTGGCACAATGTTGACACCTGTGGCTTGCCATCAAAGTCCATAACACTGTTTAAACTCATTGTCAATTGTTATCCTTTTAAGGATATGTGTTTATTGAAAAGCAATCAATACAAATTGCAGGATTTCCATATGATTGAAAACAGTCTCTCTTGTGCTTTGCTTCACAGCCTGATATGGAAACTCCAATGCACAGGAATGCAAGAGGCTACAGAGAGTGGTGGACCCAGCCAGTTCCATCACGGGTACAGCTTTCCCCGCCATCGAGGACATCTACAGGAGGTGATGTCTCAGGAAGGTGACATCATCATCAAGGACTCCCACCATCCGGGCCATGCCCTCTTTTCATTGCTGCCATCAGGCAGGAGGTACAGGAGCCTGAAGACCCACACCTCAAGGTTCAACAATAGCTTCTTCCCCACCGCCATCAGGTTCTTGAACCCACCTGAGAAACCTCAACACTACCTCGGACTGTATTTCTTTCACTCTCTCTCAACTTGCACCGGTGTTATTATGCTTATTGAGTTATTTACTGTTGCACAACTGCAAGTTATGTATAATTTATGTTATCTTAAGTTTATGTTAACTCGTTTCTCATGTACTGTGCTGCTACTGCAAAAAGATAATTTTCATGGAGACACAAGAGACTGAGGCACCAGCCCTGATGCCGGGTTTCGACCCGAAGCGTCGACAATTCCTTTCCTCCCACAGATGCCGCTCGACCCGCTGAGTTCCTCCAGCAGATTGTTTGTTGCTCAGGCTAATTTTCCTGGCATTTATACTCTCTGTGTGAATGCTTATTTCAATAAACTTGAACATGAACTTGAACTTTATTTGTGAATCAGAATTCCAGGGCATGCTTTGTGTTCTGTGTCCTGACTGTAGAATCTCTGTGACCTGTTCAGTGTTGATTGACAGCTTGGACTCAGCATAATTCTGTAGGTGACTTCTTAAGAGCCATAAAATCATACAGCAATACAGCATGGATACAGGCCCTTTGGCCCAACCAGTCCATGCTGACCATGGTGCCCACCCAGCTAGTCCCAATTTCCTGTGTTCAGTACATATCCCTCCAAGCCCCTCCCCTCCATCTACCTTTCCAAGTGCTTCTTGAATGATACTATTGTACCTGCCTCAACCACTTCCTATGGCAGCTCGTTCCATGTACTCTCCTCCCTCTGTGTGAAAAAGTGGCCCCTCAGGTCCCTTTTAGATCTTTCTGCTCTCACCTTAAATCTACACCCCCTAGTTTTGGACTCACCTCCCCTAGCGAAAAGACTGTTACCATCCACATTATCAGTGCCTCTCATAATTTTAAACACTCTATAAGGTTGCCCCTCATTCTCCTATGCTCCAAGAAATAAAAACCTAGCCTGGTCAACCTCTCCCTATAACCCAGGCCCTCAAGTCCTGGCAACATCCTCATAAGTCCTTTCTGCACTCTTTCCAGTTTAACCACATCTTTCTCATAACAGGGTGACAACAATTGTACACAGTGCTCCAAGTGTGGCCTCACCAACAACTTATACAACTACAACATAATGTCCCAACTCCTGTATTCAGTGCCCTGACTGGTGATGATCTTCTGGGACAAGGATACACACTTCATCGCTATAAAACAGGTAGGCTCCATCTCCCTGTAAAGACCCATTTTTTTAGGCTGCACATTGGCTTTGTCATTGAATCATAGGTTTGTACAGCAGGAATACAGGCCATTCAGCCCAAATGTACCCCCATTTATTTATCAGAAGGTTGCTGGATTACAATATAGTTGTAACTATGTACCCTGTATGTCTTGGAAAGATATTGTCATCGTACTCAAATTATCCAGCACTTCACAAATTCAGATGGTGCCCATGCCTTTTGATGGAAGAGTAATTGGGTTTGGGGCTAATATATTAATGCATGGATAAGGGAGTGATGGGTCATTTTCAGTTTGGCAATCAGTAGCTGGGGGGGGAGGGTGTCACAGGGATCAGTGGTGGGGCATCACCGTTTATAATCTATATTAATGACTTGGGTGAGGGGATACTGATAATACAATGCTGGTGGCATCAACAAGTTGTGGGGAGTACTCCTGCAAAGGGACATAGATACATTAAGTGAATGCGGGCATTAGTAGATGGAGTTCAACGTAGGAAAACATTTTGGAAGGAAGAATGGAAAAATTGTTATTTAAATGGAGAGAGACTTTGAGGTGTTGTGGTACCAAGGGATGTGGGGGACGTGGTATAGGAAATGGAAAAGCATACAAGCATAGGAAGGAAGGCTAATAGGAATAATATAATTAGGAAAGCTAATGGAATGTTGGTCTTCATTGCAAGAAGTCTTTTTGCAACTTTATATAGCACTGGTACAACCACACTCCCTGGTGCACCGCATGCAGTTTTGGTCTCCAAATTTATGGAATGATACTTTTATATTGGAAAGTTGTCCTTCCAGGTAAGGCAGCGCTTCGCCTGTGAACCTGAGGGTCATTTATTACATCTGGTGCGGCCTCCTCTACATCAGTGAGACCTGACACAGATTGGGTGACCGCTTCGTTGAGCACCTTTGCTCCGTCCACCACAACAGCCAGGACCTCCCGGTGGCCGCCCACTTCAATTCCACACCCCACTCCCACACTGACATGTCTATCCATGGCCTCCTCTACTGCCACGTCGAGGCCAGACGCAGGTTGAAGGAGCAACACCTTATATTCCGTCTTGGGAGTCTCCAACCTGACGGCATCAATATTAATTTCTCTAACTTCTGGTAACCCCTCCCCTCTGTTTTCCCTTCCCCCCCTTCGTTTTCCCTCATTCCTGTGGCCCCCTCACCCCTTCTCTTTCCCCTTCCCTGCCCTCACGACCTGCCCATCACCTCCCTCTGGTTCCCCACCTCCTTCCCTTTATTCCATGGTTCCACTGCCCTCCTCTAATGGATTCCTTCTTCTTCAGCCGTTTGCCTCCTCTGCCTATCACCTCCCAGACTCTCTCATCCCCCCTCCCCCAGCCACCTACCTTCCCCCTCTCGCCTGCACTCACCTATCCCCTGCCAACCTGTGCTCTTCCCCCTCCCCTTAACTTTTTATTCAGACTTCTGCCCTCTTCTTTTCCAGTCCTGATGAAGGGTCTCGACCTGAAACGTGGACTGTTTATTTCCCTCCATGGATGCTGCCTGACCTCCAGCACTTTGTGGGTGTTGCTCCAGATTCCAGCATCTGCAGAATCTCTTGTGTCGAGGTTGATTCCTGGGCTGAAGGGGTGTGTTGGTTGAGCCTATGCTCATTGGACGTTAGTAAAATGATCAGTGATCTTATTGAAACATGTAAGGTTCTGAGGGAACTTGACAGAGCAAATGCTGAAAGGATGTTTCTCCCAGTGGGGGTGTCTAGAATATAGAACATCGAACAGTACAGCGCAGGAACAGGCCATTCGGCCCATGATATCTGTGCCAAGCATGATGCCAAATTAAACTAATCCCTTCTGCCTGCACATGATCCATATCTCTCCATTTCCTTCATATTCATGTGCTAATCTCTTAAACGCCACTATCATATCTGCCTCCACCACCAGCCCTGGCAGCACATTCCAGGCACCCACCGCTCTCTGTGTAAAAAAAACCTTGCCTCACACATCCCCTTTAAACATTTCTCCTCTCACCTTAAAGCCATGCTCTCTAGTATTCGACATTTCTACCCTGGGAAAAAGATTCTGGCTGTCTACCCTACCCTAGGACTAGGGTCATTGACTCAGAATAATTATGTGTTCACTTATTGCCATCCAGCACTGCACCTGGCTCCTTCTACGTGTGGCTCTTCATAAAAAATCTTTTCCTTTCCATCTTCTTCTTGGTTGCCCAGTTAAGATGAAGATGAGGAGGAATCTCTTCTCTCAGAGGGGCATGACCTTTACATCAGAGAGCTGAGGAGTCTTTGAATATATTCAAGGTGGAGATCTAGAGAGATTTGAACTACGAGTTACTCTGTCTTTACCTCTCGCTGCCTGGGCGAAGCAGCCAGCGTAATCGAAGACCCCACCCACCCTGATCATTCTTTCTTCTCTCCTCTTCCATCAGGTAGAAGATACAGGAGACTGAGGGCACGTACCGCCAGGCTCAAGGACAGTTTCTATCTCACTGTTATAAGACTATTGAACGGTTCCCTTATACGATGAGATGGACTCTGACCTCACGATCTACCTTGTTGTGACCTTGCACCTTATTGCACCGCACTTTCTCTGTAGCTGTGACACTTTACTCTGTGCTGTTATTGTTTTTACCTGTACTACCTCAGTGCGCTCTGTACTGACTCAATGTAACTGCACTGTGTAATGAATTGACCTGTACGATCGGTATGCAAGACAAGTTTTTCACTGCACCTCAGTACAAGTGACAATAATAAACCAATACCAATACCAATGAGGGATTCGAGGGATATGAGGAGAGAGAGGAAACAAGGTGTTGAGGTAAAGATCGAAAGAGCCATGATCTTATTGAATGGTAAAGCACACTCAAAGGGCTGATCATCCGATTCCTTCTCCTGATTCTCAGGTTTTCACTTATTCCTATCCGGCATTGCACTGGCCCCTTCTATATGTGACTCTTCATATAAGATCTTTTCTTTTCCATTTTCTTCTTGGTTTCACATAGTGAAAACACTACAGCTAGGCAGAGCAGGGGTGACTGAACGACTGGGTCTCCTGGCAATCAAACTTGGTGACTACCCTGTTGTTACATGACTAAGATTGATTTTATGCACATAAGTTATATACGATTGTCTTCCACACTGCATTTTTCTGGAGAAATTACCCAACTTCCATTGGGAGAATTCACTGGAGTTTCCATTTCTGTTGCTATTTTAATACAATCTGTTTGCTAAATAATTTAACATTGTTTTGCATACAAAGCCTGTTTGCTATGAGTCATAAGCCTCATCTCCAATTCACTGGCTGATACGGTGCTGTTAATAAATCCTCTGTTTCTTCTTTTCTGTTGATTCCTCTCCCCTTCTTAATTCTCTCAACTGCACAAGAGCTTCACTTCCAAACTACAATTCAAACCCTTCCCAATCTCATTTTAATTCTACAGCTATTAAAAAGATATGAGTAAGACTTGAGACATGAGTCAGTAGGGTGGGTCTTGTTAAATTGATGGATGTTGAGGTACAGGGAAGTCGGATGGATTTTGATGCTGGAAGGTGAATTGCTTTCGTCTGTCTGTGTGGCAGGACCAAGATGTGAATCTGTTATCTGATTGGTTCCTAAAAGACTCCACCACACACATCAGCGATTTATAATAAGCTAATAAGATTCCAGAAAGCAGGGCCTCATCAATGATCTCAATTCTAACGTGAATGAATCAAGACAAATGGATTTTTTAATTAGTGGCTTGTACAATTCATTTTCTTTAATCGCTTGGCCAGTTCTTCAAACACAGTGAAAATTATTATGTAGATTCAACTGATTTATTTTATTGGAGTGAAACTGTTTGAGGAAAATTATGATGGCAATTTTTTTAAGAGAATCAAGATAAAAATATTTGTTCAAATCTATTAATTCAGTTATCAGTTAGCAAAAGATTTTCACATTTCATTACTCATATTTTATGGGCTTATTCACGAAGAGCTCCTTTAAACTTTAATTTAGGTTGCACTTGATGAACATACTGAATGTATTGGTATAGAAAATACTAAATCCTGCAATCTACAAAGAAGGAATTGGAGCACCCAATGTAAGAGGCAAATGAAAAATTTAGCAGAAAGATTACACCTACCACCTCAACAAGACCTGGCTCACAGTGCTAAGCAAGTCTACAATAGTTTCAATGCACATCCAAACAGGCATTAGATTCTGAGATGTTGTGTAGGCTCAGCTGTGTGACTGGAGGCTTTCATGCCCACTCCAAGAATGTCTCAGTGGAAATAATGTAACTGCAGCAGAGGAAGATTTGGCAGCTTCTTAAAACAATTTCCACATAGGATTCATTGCTCCTGAGCCAAATTCCCATTGCCAAAGACATAAATTTGGCACGAAAATTGCAGCATATCAAAAGGTATTAATTACTAATCAACTTACTCAGAACTGAAAATGCAAGCACACAAGCAGAATTATGAAGTATTTACTGGTGCTGCTGTGCCTTTAGTACTGTAATAACCATTGTTTTACAAATCAAAATGTTCTTTTAGCTTGCTGTGAAAGATGTCATCATGTATTTGGCTCTGTTGTGGTAATGCTCATTGGTTACGTAGTGATTCACATTTCTTGAGATTATGAATATGAATATAACAATATTATAATTAAAGTTGTGATTAGAAGGGAAATGAATTGTATGGGTTTAAGATGTTAGAGAATCATTGGTCCTGCTTTTGATACTAAGCTGGTAGCTCTGCACTGAACCACTGGCATACAGCTGTTTAAATTGTAGTCATGGACTCCATCCATGCACTATCAAATGTAGAAGTCTTGATCTCACAGATTCCAAAGGCTATGCTTGTTAGCTTTCTCTGTTGCATGGAGTTCAATAGCAGAGCCCAGATTTGCTGTTGCTTCACTACGGACTCATCACATTGGACTTGGTGTAGGATCCAGAAGCCCACTGATTTTAACAAGGAAGGAAAGGGGAAGGTAATCTATTCTTTTAAAATTATTTTGCATTACATTCATGCTTAACATGACTTCTTAGTGTTATTCAGTGTATTTTGCCGTTGAAATTTTTTTTTGAAATTTTTTTTAATTGAATGTCAGAGACATTTAAAAATTATTAAGATCACACATTTTACAGCTGTTAGAGTCTCATCTCCAGCTCTGTTGGCTGTCGAAGGGCTCTGAGTATTTCAGGAAGGGGCATCTTCACGGCAATTTTGAAGGCAATATCACTCTTCAGGCTATTGGGCTCCTGAATGTGATAAGATAAGATATCTTTATTAGTCACATGTACATCGAGACTCACAGTGAAATACATCTTTTGCGTAGAATGTAGTGGGGGCAGCCCACAAGTGTCGCCACGCTTCCGGTGCCAACATAGCATGCCCACAACTTCCTAACCCATACGTCTTTGGAATGTGGGAGGAAACCGGAGCACCCGGAGGAAACCCACACAGATACGGGGAGAATGTACAAACTCCTTACAGACAGTGGCTGGAATTGAACCCGGGTCATTGGTGCTGTAATAACGTTACGCTAACTGCTACACTACTGTGATAAGCCAGCAAGATTGGCTGTCTACACCTGGCTTGGGTGCAGGGGTGATGGTTATTTCGGGCAAAGGGGTTTGGCTTGAAGAATTGTTACAGAAAGATTGGTTTGGGTCTGTGAAAGGATAATGTTGTTAGACCCATCCTCAGCAACTTCCCCACAGTCCTGCAGTGTATCTGCTCTCTCAATGAGTATAGAAACTAAGAATATGAACAAACAAATGAACATCCGCAAATTAGTCATCAGCCAAACAATGGTGCCGAATTTTTGCTTTACTAAAATAGACAGTACTTTAGATTGGCCATGTGACAACTTTCCATTAATAAAATTCTAAACTGGCATTGTAAAGGTTAAAAGACACCTACAGCAGAATGACCCATGTGCTTCCGGTGACAATATAATTGGCATCCAATATGTTAAGCAATTTCTGTTTTTAATTAATTGGCAGTCATTATATTGATATAACTTTCAGTTGTCCAGACTTTACCATATTATTCAGCATTATTCCTGTGAGCATATGTAATTTGGCAGCAAAAGAGACATAAAGATAAATTAGTGCGGACATGAGAAGCAGACGAAATATTATGAAGAGTTCTATGGAAAAGAACTTAACAGCCACCTTCATTCACCAGACAAAATTCCGCTGACACTTTTATTTACTGGAATGGTGAAAGCCAGGTATGTAGTTGGAAACTCTGACTAGAACCAGGGCAATGCAGAAGAACCAGTTATGACAAAAAAAACCACACAGACACCATTTGCAAGCAATGATTGGTGCAGTGATGGTTGCAGGTGAATCATACACTGCAGCAAATTTGGTAAGTGCATTACTGGAAGTGGTAGTTTGAAAAGCTGACTCTTGAGCCAGCGTATTATATGGCAGGAAATTCCAAGTGAAAAAAGATGTAATTTACAACTTATGGACAAGAGGAGTCTGAATTGGAGTAGTTTGCTGGATAGCGCATGTCCTGAGTGAAATCAGAGATGATATCACTCATCTTGAAAAAGGATTTAATAACCAATATTAAAAATGTCTGCTCAATTCCAAAGTGCTTTTTAACTTGGCATTTTCTTTTGAACAAGTGATGGAGAGAAACAGAAAAAAGGCTCACAAAATTTATAGAATCATAACGATCTTGAAATGAGTGAACAGTTGAAGTTGGCCAAATACACTCCCTTTAATGCAACTATTTACTCCAAGCCTATTTTCATGCTCCTTCTCCATATCTTTTAACATCTTAATTTTTTGCTTATCTCAATTTTTTGTTTAATTTTTATGATTAATTCGCATTCAACAGCCATTTGTAATTTTTTCATTTATTCTAATGTGCCTTTATCTATCTATTACCAAAATGCTATTGCCCTGAGCTGTCAAATCTTTATCCTGTGGAAACCTTTCACTGTTCGTGTAGTTAATCGTTTTCAGAGCATTTTTAAGAACACCCTAAGAACTTCTCTGTTCTTGTGAATATGTAATTTTTTAAAAAGTCTTTCACTGGAAACAAAATCTTCCCTTGTCATAAAACTGAACCACACTTTTACCATGGCGCTGATTTTTAAAAATTGTTTTGACCCTCATAATTGCCAGTTAGTCCAAGTGGATTCATCATCATCCCTTCTCTTCCGTTTTGAATGCCTCCAAGTTTAAAACCCAAGGTCTTATGTATTGGTATAGGTTGATTATTGTCACTTGTACTGAGGTACAGTGAAAAACCTGTCTTGCATACTGTTCGTACAGATCAATTCATTACACAGTGCATTGAGGTAGCACAGGGTAAAAACAATAACAGAATACAGAGTAAAGTGTCACAGCTACAGGGAAGTGCATTGCAGGTAGACAATAAGGTGCAAGGTCAGAACAAGGTAGATTGTGAGGTCAAGAGTCCATCTCATCATATCAGGGAACTGTTCAATAGTCTTATCACTGTGGCATAGAAGCTGTCCTTAAGCCTGGTGGTATGTGCACCCAGGATCCTGTATCTTCTACCTGATGGAAGAGGAGAGAGGAGAGAATGACCTGGATGGGTCTTTGATTATGCTGGCTGCTTCACCAAGACAGCGAGAGGTAAAGACAGAGTCCACGGAGGGGAGGCTGGTTTCTGTGATGTGCTGGGTTGTGTCCACAACTCTCTTCAGTTTCTTGTGGTCCCGGGCAGAGCAGTTGCCGTACTAAGCCGTGATGCATCCAGATAGGATGCTAGTTTGATGGCTTTTTCCATACAGAGTTCCACGTAAATAGTAGTCTACCTCTTCCTCCTGGTATCCAGAGAATCCACCTTTTGGATATATTTCCATTTTCAGTTATTTCTAGGAACTATCCAAACTCACGTTGAACTGCTTCTGCCTTACTTATTCCCCTTTCTTGTCCAATCCTTTTTCTGGTCATTTGTGTTCTTCCTCAGAATTTACTTTATTAGGAAAATAAAAATTTATAAATATAAATATTAGCTGCTATGGCCCAACTTGTCCACACCAACCAAGGTGCCTACCTGATCTAGTCCCATTTGCCCACACCTGGCCCATATCCCTCTGAATCTTTCCTAACCATGTACCTGTCCAAGTGTCTCAATTGTTGTAATTGTAGCCACCTCTACCGCTTCCTTGTTCCATGTACTCACCACTTACTGTTTGAAAAAGTTGCCCCTCAGGTTCCCATTAAATCTTTCCCTTCTCACCTTAAATCTATGCCCTTTTGTTTTAGACTCCCCGACCCTGGGAAAAACTGTGACCGTTCAACTTATCTGCATCCTCATGATTTTATATACCTCACTCCCTCAACCTTCTAGGCTCCAGGGAGAAAAGCCCACAGCCTATCCAGTCTCTCCTTATAACTCAAGGTCTCCAGTCCTGGTAACATCCTCGTGAATCTTTCCTGCACCCTCTCCAGCTTGATGATGTCCTTCCTATAGCTAGGCGACCAGATCTGAACACAATACTCCAAAAGTGGTCTCACCTAATTAATTGACTGTTGTTTCAAATTTCAAATAATTATTTTATGCTTAATTAGAGAAAGTCAAACAAAAATAACTGATCCTTATTTCCAGTTCAAAGTTTGTTTATTCAGAGCCAGATCATCGAGTTTTTGGAGCTTTCTGCTGTATGGCTTCCTTGCACTTACCTTTGGACACCTGTATCACCCTGTGATAGATGTACAAACTTAATCAGTTAGGCTTCAGCACATTTAACTAAGTATTTCTGCTCTGCATGAAGTTATGATCTGAACATTTCTGGAAATCGTTGGAAAGTATCAAACACAGTTTTCCTTATTAGCTGATATTGGTTATATCGGATAGATAGGAGAAAAGTGCATACATATGCATACAAAAGTACATATTTTGTATAAGTAAGTTGAGGAAGGAACCCATTAAAAATATTGGCTCAGCAGGAAACTTTTCCAGATACACAGAATAGGGTTGTGTTTTAAAATATATTTGTACAACAGCTTTGGTTATGATGATAGCAGTTGAAGTATTAGTTTGATCCAGATAGCTTGTCCAGGAAAATTACTTTGCCCGTGGATGTTTATATATTCATTTGGGTAGTAACATTTTTAGCTTCACTTTCAGGTATAAAGATCAGGGATACCGCTTCTAGCAGTGCCAAATGTGCAATTTTTTTCCTTATTGATGTGTAGACCTTGCCCAAAGGAAACATACAAGTTTCTAAGGGGGATTGACAGAGGAAATACCAAGAGGGTCAGTTGGGTCTTGCCGCACTACCTGTCCTTTGTAGAAAGGGTTCTGCAGAAAAACAGCTTTGATCACAAGTCCATCAGCCAGTGGTCAGCATGGAACGTCCAGCAGGCACTGTGGGAGAAGGACACAGTGGACCCTGTGGGATGGTTTCCTGAGCAGGCCGTCAAAACCATTTGGGATTGGAACTGGAATTGGTTTATTATTGTCACGTGTACCGTGATACAGCAAAAAGTTTTTCTTTGCATGTCATCCAGACAGTTCATTCCATACATAAGTATGTTGAGGTAGTAAAATGAAAAAGAAACAAAAAAAAACAGAATGCAGAATATAGTGTTACAGTTACAGAGAAAGTGCAGTACAAGTAGACTAATGAAGAAGGGAGTATCAGAATTTTGATACAGCAGTCATAAGGAGCGGCTTTATATTTCCAAGTCAGGATGGTTGCCCCATTACGGAAAGTATGTGGAAGCTTTGGAGAGGGTGCAGAAGAGGTTCACCAGGATGTTGCCTGGATTAGAGAGTATTAGCTATAAGGAGAGGTTGGACAAACTTGAGTTGTTTTTTAGATAAGATAAGATACCTTTATTAGTCACATGTACATTGAATCACACAGTAAAATACATCTTTTGCATAGGGTGTTCTGGGGACAGCCCGCAAGTGTCACCACACTTCTGGCGCCAACGGAGGAAACTGGAGCACCCAGAGGAAACCCAAACAGACACAGGGAGAACATACAAACTCCTTACAGACAGTGGCCAGAATTGAACCTAGGTCACTAGTGCTTGTAATAGTGTCACACTAACTGCTACTCTACCGTGCCTTCTCTGGATCGTCGGAGGCTGAGGGGTGACCTGATAGGAGTTTATAAAATTATGAGAGACATAGACAGGGTAGATACTCAGAGTCTTTTTCCCAGGGTGGAAATGTCAAATATTAGTGGGCATAGATTTATGGTGAGAGAGGGAAAGTTTAAAAGAGATTTACGAGACAAATTTTTACACAGAGAGTGGTAGGTGGCTGGAAAGCACTGCCAGGGGAAATGTGGATGCAGATACAGTGGTAATGTTTAAGAAGCATTTGGAGAGGTACATGAACAGGCAGGGAATAGAGGGATATAGACCTTCTGCAGGCAAATGGGATTAGTTAGATTGGCATGGTCGGTATAGACATTGTGGGCCAAAGGACCTGCTTCTACTTAAACTGGTAAGTAGAAGAATTGTTCTATGTTCTATAGTGTGTGACTTGGTGTTGGTGTTCTGACATGCCAGCTGATCTGTCTAAATGAAATTATATGATGTCTTGATGAGACTGTACCTGGAGTATAATGTTTGAGGCTGGTATCTCTATCTGAGGAACGGGATTACAACAAAGGCTCTTCTAGTTGCTTCCTGCGACAGAGGGGAGATTAAGCAGATTGAGACTATGCTCTCTTGAGGTGATCTGACTGAAACACACAAAATTCATACAGGGTTTGACAGGATAGTTGTGGGGATGACATTTCCGCTGCCTGGGCCATTTAGAGATAGAGGTCACAGTCTCAAAATATGGGATTGACCACTCAGGTCTGAGATGAGAGGAAATTTCTTCACTGAGAGGAAGCTGAAGCTTTGGAATTGTCTCCCCAAGTGGCCTGTTGAGGCTCAGTCACTTAGTATTTTCAAGATAGTGCCTGGTAGATTTTTTGAATATTAGGGGAAACCAAATAATATGGTTTGGGTCAGGAAAGTGGTACTGAGGTTAAAGATCAACTCCATTTGATTGGATGGGGAAGCATGTTCAAGGGTCTGAATTGTGCATCCCACAGAGGTACTCCTGAACAGGCATTGACAGGCTGGTGCAGTCACACATGAAGCCATTGATGAAGGGGTAGAATATTTAAGCTGGTAGGTAGAAGATCGTGGAAGTGAACTGCTTTGTCCTGGATGCTGCCAAACTTATTGAGTGCTATTAGAAACACATGTATTCAGGCAGGTACAGAGTATTCCTTCACACTCCTGATTTCCGCCTGTACAAAAAGCTTTGAGGTGTCAGGATGTTCATCGATCACTACGGAAAACTCAGACACAACCAGATGGCCCTTGTAGACATGTTATTTTTGTTCCAGATACAACGGTCATCTCCAAAATGTTGATGATGTAGCATTTGAAGATGAAAGTACCATTGAATGTCCAGAGGAGATTAGAAGACACCTCCCTGCTGGAGATGTTCATAACTTGGAATTTTTATGGCATGAAGTTCATTTTCCACTTGTCAAGCCATACCTGCAAGTTGCTCAGGTCTCGCTGCATGCTGACCCACATTGCTTTTGTATCTGAGAAGCTCCAAATGGAACTGAACATCCCAACTTCTGACCAGCTGATGGAGGAAGCCTCTTTGATGCAGGAGCTGAAGATGGCTGGACTTAGGACATTGTCTTGAGTAACTTCTGCAAGAATTGGATTGGTTTATTATTGTCGCGTGTACCGAGATACGGTGGAATCCAGACAGATCATTCCATACATAAATACATCAAGGTAGTAAAAAGAAAACAGAATGCAAAATATAGTGTTGCAGCTACAGAGAAAGTGCAGTACAGGTAGACAAGTAAAGTGCAAGGGCTGTGACGAGGTGGATTGGAAGATCAAGAATTTAACTTTAGTGTATGAGAGGTCCATTCAAGAGTCTGATAACAATGGGATGGAAGCTGTCCTTGTGTCTGGTGGTTTTCAAACTTTCGTATCTTCTGCCTAAAGGAAGAGGGGAGAAGAGAGAATGACCAGGGTGGGAGGGATCCTTGATAATGTTGGCTGCTTTCCTGAGGCAGCAGGAAATGCTATGAGGCTGAGGTGATTGTCATCCAACAACCATAATCATCTTCCTTTGCACCAGGTAAGAGTCTAGTCTATTTATTCCAGCAGAATGAATAGATGCCATATTTTCTCCATTAACAAGGTGGCTGTTCACCTCTGTAACATTGCTGTCTTGGCACCTGGGAGTCTACTCATTCCTGAAACCCTCATCCATGCCCTTGTCATTTCCAGACTCACACATTTCAGTGTTCACCTGACTGGCCTCCCATCTATCACTGTAAATCTGAGCTCATCCAACACTGCTGCCTGCATCTCAGCTTATACACAATCCCATTCACCCATCTTCCCTGTGTTTACTTCCCTCCTTGGTTACGGAATGTCTGAATTTTGATATCCCAATCCTTGCATTCAAATCTCTTGTTAGCCTCACCTTTTCCGATCTTTGTAAAACCCTCTATAACCCTGATAACCTCCTGGCTCCTCCTGTTAAATCTTTTGTCAACTTCACTTTTTTTGCTGCTCCACTGGTGGTCTGTCTATTTGCTCTGAAATTCCCTACATCAAATCCCTCAGCCTTTCTACCTCTCTGCCTGCTTTAAGATGTTTCTTATAACTTACCTCTGTGACAAAGTTTTAAGTTTCCTGCCCTGATATCTCCAAGTGACACAAGGTCAAATTTAATTTGAAAGCACTCTGGTGAAGCAGCTTGAAATACTTTAACACGCTAAAGGCTCTTCATAAATGTGAGTTGATTTTATAGTGATAGAGTGAACATGAGCAAACTTTCAGAGAGAGGGGATGTTAAACAGTGTGTAAGAGATCTGGAAAATGATTATAGGCCACACCATTTTGGAAACACGCATCTTGAAGAAGAAATTGGAATGGTTTCCCTGAGAGATGCATTCAAAGGCATTTGATTTACACTGTATTTTGCACTTCAGTACAATATATAACACATTACACCTGAATCCATTTATGAAGGTAAATCTCAAATCTATTAGTGAAGTCAGACATGATAAAGGCATGGTTCACTATGCAGCAGAGATGATCCTTCTGAGTAAATTGTTGAAATAAGTGGAGCTTTTCACAATGTAGTTTTGACAACTGCTTCAGGATGACATGGTAACATGTAAGAAGGAAATAACTACAAGCAAGGGGTGAGAAATAGAGGAGTATGTGTACTGAGCTACTATTTGCATATGGCCTTCAGTACAGTTGTATTTTTGCACACTAACAGAATGATCTGCAAATTTTATTCAGAATGAATACTTCCTTTTCGAGCTCAAAATAACTAATCGGAATTAAGCTTAATTTGCATGCAAATGAGGTCTCTCAGGTTTCATGTGAAATTGTTTTTTAACTATTCATAGCAAATTTGTAAATGATATAAATAAAAGATTCTGAAGAGCGGGAACTGGTCTGGATTACACTTATTTCTCAGACATGAACTGGATGGAAGAGAAACAATTTAGTGGTTGGGTGGTCTGTGTCCAAAATGCTAAATTCATGGCTCCTGTCAGACATTTTAAACAGATGTTAGGACCCTTGAATATGTTACTCAGGTCCTAGGTCCTGGAGAACATAGATCTCAATTAACAACACCGACATGGAGTCCACAGTGTGTCCTCAGGATTCACACCGTGGCCAGCAGTTTAATATAAAGCTCGAAGTCTGTGTAGGAATATGATTTAATAATAAGAGGAGAAAGATTTAAAAGGGACCTGAAGGTCAACTTCTTCACGCAGAGGGTGGTGCGTACATGGAGCGAGCTGCCAGAGGAGGTAATTGAGCTGGGCATAATAATGACATTTAAAAGTCACTTGGATGGGAAGGGTTTAGAGGGATACAGCTCAAATGTGGGCAAATGGGACAAGCTTAGGTGGACATTTTGGTTGGCATGGATGAGTTGGGCTGAAGGGCCTGTCTCCATGCTGTATTACTCCATAACTCCACAATAAACCATTCCTGAATGGCTTGGTGCTCCAAACATCATTATTATCCCACCTGATAGAAAAATAGGGGGCTATGTGGGAGGGAAGGGTTAGATATATCTTAGAGCAGGATAAAATGTCGGCACAACATTGTGGGCCGAAGGGCCTGTACTGTGCTGTAGTGTTCTATGTTCTTATAGCCTGCTCTAGCTGCCTCTCATGGAATGTACCTGAGGGCTAGTAAGGGCAGGGCAACTGACCCTAAATTGGACTCTACTGCCCACCATGCTGAAGTGGGTGTCACAATCAAGGAAACCCATTAAGCCCAAGAACCAATGTGTATTCATCCTCAGAAAATTTAGTACTTGGCTCAGTTACATAACCAGCTAAATTGTAAGCTACTTAGTAAAGCTAAGTAATAAATCCTAATCCAAGCTGATTTGAAAAATCCAGATGTTATTTACTTGGAAAGTGTGTTAAAACTTTAATGAACAAATATGAAGAGATAAACTTTTTTTTGAACACGTATAGTGGCAAACTTCGGAATGCACTTGTGTGAACTGAATTTATGTTTGGCACAGGTGTTGCAATTACTAGTCTTAATAGTAAAGTGATTTCAAAATCTGGCAAGGTCTGGGCTTTCTAGCTTGGTACTCTGAGTATTTTGACATTGGAACCTTGGGTTTAGAGGATCTGAAAGATGAATTGACTAAATTACAAGTTAATATATTCTCTTCCAGCTGGATTTAAGAATTAGTGATTGAAAGAAAAGATAATAAAGTGAAATAGTAACAGCACAATCTTTTCTAAATATTATTTAATTCTATGATGTAAATCCATCACTTGTTACAACAGGAATTTCACTGTGATCGTGTCGATAGAGGAACGGAATTAACAACATAATATTGCTCTGTTTCTACTGAGAAATTTTAGTCCAGTCTTTTTTTTTCTTTTTTTTCTGTTTGTTTTTTTTTGAAATTTTTCTGTTTAGTTTATATTGTTTATAATTTTTCTTATTGATTTGGGTTTTTTTTCCTTTTAACTTTATATAATAAATCTTTTTCTTTCTTTTGTATTATATTCATTTACTAAGAGATCATTGGATCTACAGATTTTTTTATATCTTATTGTTCTTTATGATTATCGATGCCATGATTGTTATCCAGATCTCTTTGTATTACATGTACAAACATTGATGCTATATATTAATCTGTATTAATTTGAAAACTAATAAAAAGGTTGAAAAAGAAAGAAAGATTGTGTCGAACGCTTGGATCTGTGGAAACTGCTCTCAACTTTCTTCAGCATAAACGTTTATGTAGGTGGAAGATTTTTCTGTGGTGCAGCGTGGTTGAACTGTACAGCTTTAATGGAATGCAAAATTCAGGAAAATGATGAGTGTGGGAATTTGGGGAAGAGGGAGAGGGTGTGTTGTCTGGTATTAAAAATAAATAAATAGAATTCATTTAAGCAGGAAACAACAATGATTTAAGTGAACCAGTCAAGCAACCAGGTACCAAGTCTTTATCTGATAGTGTTGTTAGTTTTTTTGGTTCCTATTATGGTAAATGGAATGTGACAAAGCTCTTCATTCCCATTGAACACCCTTCTTGTGAGAAATGCGGGATACTTCCCCTGTCCTGGACAACCACATACACAGTAACTGGGGTACAATGCAGACTTTGGTGTTCCAGAAGAGACATGCAAAATATTGGATGAGATTAACATGGGCAAAGAGGACATATTAAAAGTGGTTAAAATGTAAAACATATCTTTTTAAAATATTTATTTATTTGTCACATGTACATCGAAACACACAGTAATATGCGCCTTTTTGCATTACTCAGTACGTGCTGGGGGGCAGCCCGCAAGTGTCGCCACGCTTCTGGCGCCAACATAGCATGCCCACAACTTCCTAACCTGTACACCTTTGGAACGTGGGAGGAAACCGGAGCACCCGGAGGAAACCCACGCAGTCACGGGGAGAACGTACAAACTCCTTACAGAGAGTGGACAGAATTGAACCTGGGTTGCTGGCGCTGTAATAGTGTTACGCTAACCACTACACTACCACTCCCCAATCTTAGGCGCTTAAAATAGGCAAGGGAGGAAACAGTCCTGGATATCATCTTCCAATCCTCTCTGCTATGTGGGACTCCTGAGGTTTGGAAAATGGCTAATGTGCTACTGCTATTTATAAAGGGAGAAAGAAATGAATGGAATAATTGCAGGCTAGTGAGCCTGGTGTGGGCAAATTATTAGGAAAACATCGGAAGAGCATGAACCAGAATTTGGAAAGGTGAATAATTACAGTCAGTATAGGTTTGTTGAAAGGAATTTGTGAATGACAACCCCGAATGAATTTTTTGAGGAACCTATAACGGAGGGTTGGGACAATTCATGACAACATCAAGCACCCATTTACACTAATCCTACACATTAATCCCATGTTTGTCTCCCCACGTTCCCACCAACCCCCCTCAGATTCTACCACACATCTACACACGAGGGGCAACTTACAGTGACCAATTAGCCCCAGAACCTGCATATTTTGGGATGTGGGACAAAACCAGAGCACCTGGAGGAAACCCATATAGGAGAATGTGCAAACTCCACACAGACAGTTCTGGGGGTCAGGATTGAACCTGGTCCCTGGAGCTGTCAGCCAGCAGCTCTACTGACTGTGCCAGCTCCCACTCCAGTGTTTATTCATTACTTGATATCATTGCCTTCAAAAACGTTCCATTTGGTCTGACAGTAATTTACAGAAATATCCAATATTAAAAGGATATGCAATACATGCTTTTACAAGAACAGTGAGATGTGTATAAACCATAAGATAGGCCACAGCTAGAGCATTTCTGGTCAGCACATGTGGTGAGGACGTGAAACATGAGAGGAAATTTACGAAGGTGTTGCCAGGGTCCCTGGGATTAATGGGATGAATGTGTAGGATTAGTGTAAATGGGTGCTTGATGTTGTCATGAACTCAATGGGCTGAATGGTCTGTTTCTATGAGTCATTGACTCTGTGGTCCCTTTGCTCCTTTATGATATCCTGCCACTTATCATGAATTATAGTCATGAAGAAAGGCTGATGAGTCAGGCGTAATTTTTTGGAACAAGGGGGACCAATGGTTGAAGAAACTGCAGATGCTGGAAATCTGAAACAAAAACAGAAATGCTGGAAATACTCAGCAGGTCTGGTGGTTTCTGTGCAAAGAGAAACGGAGTCAACATTTCGGGTCAGGGACCCTTCGTCAGAACTCAGGGACCAAGGGTTGAACTGAATATTATTATGAGAGATGTCAAACAGAAAGGACCTGATTTCTTTGGCAGAGCAGTCAATAACTTGGAGGCATAGATTCAAGGTGTTAAGTAGAAAAATTAGAAAGGAGTCACCTGAGGAATAGTGGGGGTCAGGATCAGAATCAGAATCAGGATCAGAATCAGAATCAGAATCAGAATCAGGTTTATTATCACTGATTTATATGATGTGAAATTTGTTGTTTTGCAGCAGCTGTACAGTGCAAAGACATAAAATTACTATAAATTACATAACTAAATAAATAGTGCAAAAATAAGGAATAATGAGGTAGTATTCATGGGTTCATTGACTGTTCAGAAATCTGATGGCGGAGGAGAAGAAGCTGTTGCTGAATCGTTGAGTGTGGGTCTTCAGGCTCCTGTCCCTCCTCCCTGATGGTAGTAATGAAAAGAGGGCATGTGGCGGATATTGAGGGTACTTCGCGGTGGATGCCGCCTTCTTGAGGCACCGTCTCTTGAAGATGTCCTCGATGGTGGGGAGGCTTGTGCCTGTGATGGAGCTGGCTGAGTCTACAACCCTCTTGTGATCCTGTGAAGTGGAGCCTCCATTCCAGGCTATGATACAACCAGTCAGAATGCTCTCCACGATACATCTATAGAAATTTGTAAGAGTCTTTGGTGACAGACCAAATCTCTTCAAAATCCTAACGAAGTAGAGATGCTGGTGTGCCCTCTTTGTGATTGCATCAATGTGCTGGGCCCAGGATAGATCCTCCGAGATGTTGATGCCCAGGAACTTGAAGCTGCTGACCCCTCAGTGAGGACTGGTGTGTGTTCTCCTGACTTCCCTTTCTTGAAGTCCACAATCAATTCCTTGGTCTTGCTGAGATTGGGTGCGAGGTTGTTGCGACACCACTCAACCAAGTGATCTATCTCACTCTTGTTCGCTTCCTCGCCGCCATCTGAGATTCTACCAACAACAGTGGTGTCATAGACTTATTTATAGAATGGAACTCAGTGCCTGCAATGGTGGTGGAGGCAGAACACATGAAGACCTGTAATCTATCAGGCTGTGGATTGAGTAGGGAAGTGAGATTAACCTATGGAACTCCATTTTTAGCTGATGTGGACCCGATAGGCTGAATACCCTGCTTCATTGCCACAAATGTTTATGATTCAATGATAAACCCAGTAAATGAAATAGTGTGACTGCAGAAGTTCACAAATCTATAATGAAAGCATCAACTAACGTTTAAAATTGTCAGCCCACAAATAAAATATACATTACTTCAAAAACATACGGGTAGGTTAATTTGGGTTTAAAATGGGCAGCGCGGACTCGTTGGACCGGAAGGGCCTGTTACCACGCTGTAAATAAAATTTATAAAATTTACATCAGAGTTTTTTCAAATGCTTTCTCATGAAATGCATAAACACCAATAAAATAATTAGAAGTTTGCAGGGTAGAGTCAAAGTCTCCTTCCCAGGGTTGAAATGTCAGAGGGCATAGCTTTAAGGTGAGAGGGGCAAAGTTTAAGGGAGATTTGCAGGCAAGGCTTTTACACAGGGAGTGGCGGGTGCCTGGTATTTGTCTGCCAGGGATGGCGGTGGAAGCAGACACGAATATGATGTTTAAGAGGCATTTAGACAGGCACATGAACACGAAAGGAATGGAGGAATATGGATCACGTGCAGGCAGATGGGATTAGTTTCATCTGGTATCATGCTCAACACAGGCATCGTGGGCCGAAGGGCCTGTCCTGTGCTGTACTGTTCAATGTTCTAACTATATTCAGTGCAAAGTCTAATGAATATGCTCATTGCCTTCAGCGTCAAGTTTGTTAACAACTTTAGCAATACACAAAAAGTGCTGGAGGAGCTCAACAGGTCAGGCAGCATCCATGGAGGGAAATAAACAGTCAACATTTCGGGCCGAGACCCTTCATCAGGACTGGAAAGGAAGAGGGGAGAAGCCAGAATGAGAAGGTGGGAGGAGGAGGAGGAGCACACGCAGGCAGGGGACAGGTGAGTTCAGGGCATAGGTGAGTCCCGGTGAGGGGGGAAGGTAGGTGGATGGGGAGGGGGAGAAGATGTAATAAGCTGAGAGGTGATCGGTAGAAGTGGCAAAGGGCTGAAGAAGAAGGAATCCAGTAGGACAGGGCAGTGGGCCATGGAATAAAGGATGGAGGAGGGAGGAGAGGAGGTGGGCAGCTCATCAAGGTGAGGGAAGGGGGCCACAGGAATAAAGGAAGACAAAGGAGTGGGGGGGGGATAAAGAAGGGATGGGGTTACTGGAAGTTGGAGAAATCAGTGTTGAGACCATCAGGTTGGAGACTCCCAAGGTGGAATATGAGGTGTGTTCCTCCAACCTGCGCCTGGCCTCAAAGCGATAGACGTGTCAGTATGGGAGTGGGATGTGGAATTGAAGTTGGTGGCCACAGGAAGACGGAACGAAGGTGCTCGACAAAGCGGTCACCCGATCACCGAGGTACAGGAGGCCGCACTGGGAGCTCCAGATGCAATAAATGACACCTTCAGACTCACAGGGGAAGCGCTGCCTCACCTGGAAGGATTGTCTGGGACCCTGAATGGTGGTGAGGGAGGAGGTGTAGGGACAGGTGTAGCACTTGGTGCGGTTGCAGGGATAAGTGCCGGGCGGGTGGGGGGGGGGCAGGTTATTGGTGGGGAGGGACGAGTGGACAAGGGAGTCGCGGAGGGAGTGGTCCCTGTGGAAAGCAGAGAGAGGGGGTGAGGGGAAGATGTACCTGGTGGCGGGATCCCGTTGGAGGTGGCGGAAGTTGCGGAGAATGATGTGTTGGATACAGAGGCTCATGAGGTGGTAGGTGAGGATAAGGGGAACCCCGTGCCTGTTAAGTTGGTGGGGTGGGGTGGGGGGAGAAGAGGTGAGGGCAGATTTGCGGGAAGTGGAGGAGATGTGGGCGAGGGCAGCATTGATGGTGGTGGAAGGGAAACACAGTCACTGAAAAAGGAGGATGTCTCTAATGGCCCCAAATGGAAAGCCTCATCATGGGAGCAAATGCGGTGGAGACGGAGGAACTGGGAGAAGGGGATGGTGTCCTTACGATACTGGTTGTGCCGCGATGCATCCAAAGTCAAAATCACCGACTGTCTCCATATTGTGTGTGCCAGAAGTCAGGAGAGAGGGACAAATGGTAAATATCAAGAAGTTGGGCATGGATCTCCAGCCAGAGGAAGCAGCTGCTTCTCTTCTTCTTGTTCAAAGATTCTCAAACAGACCAAGATAGGAAGATTATATATCCAAACTGTGCATCTAAATGTTTTCTGGATGCTTAGAAACATGAGAACCTTGTTAATTCTAGTAAAATAAACTCAGGTAAACTCAAAGGATAAATTAGAAGGCCTACAAAGCAGGGATTAATTGGGACGCAGCACCAGTAATCCTCAACTATTCAAACCAATGCAAGAGTTGCCAAATTAATCCAGTCTACTCCTTTTCACGATTTCAGCATCCCAATGACACCTACGAAAGGTCTGATTACCCGAATGCCTCAGCAAGATGTCTAATTTTGTGTCTAGCGAGAACCAGGTAAAGCTTGTGCACAATCCCAATTATCCATCCAAGACAGGCACATCCCTAAACACTAGCATACCATTCACTCTTCTTCCCTCCCTTCTTGCTGGGAAAATTGGTGCAGACCTGGAGGCGGGAGCATATAATCAGACTGGGACAGGCATTCCTACACCAATCTACCCTGGAAGAGGAGAGGGTGTTTGTCATTGGTCGAGTGCCCATTATTGCTAGAGACATGATTGACAGTACCCTTCAGGTACTTACTTGTTGGAATCAGAATCAGAATCAGATTTACTATCACTGACATATGACGTGAAATTTGTTATTTTGTGGCAGTAGTACAGTGCAAGGATGTAAAATCTATAAATTGGAAAATCAAATAAACAGTGCAAAACAAAAGGAATAACGAGGTCTTGTTCATGGGTTCATGGATCATTCAGAAAGATAAGATAAGATAAGATCTTTATTAGTCACATGTACATCGAAATACACAGTGAAGTACATCTTTTGTGTAGAGTGTTCTGGGGGTAGCCTGCAAGTGTTGCCACGCTTCCAGTGCAAACACAGCTTGCCCACAGCTTCCTAACCCGTACGTCTTTGGAATGTGGGAGGAAACCGGAGCACCCGGAGGAAACCCACACAGACACAGGGAGAACGTACAAACTCCTTACAGACAGCGGCGGGAATTGAACCCGGGTCTCTGGCGCTGTAATAGCATCACACTAATTGCTACACTACCGTGATGATGGAGGGGGAGAACCAATTCTTGAATCGTTGAGTTTGGGTCTTCAGGCTCCTGCACCTCCTCCTTGATGGTAGTAACGAGAAGAAGACATGTCCCAGATGTTATGACACAGATGAGGCCATTCAGCCCATTAGGTTAATTCTGGCCCCCAGCAGAGCAATCCCATCAGTCACATTCCCCCCTCTTTTATACACCTGAAATTTATTCTCTCTCACATACCCATCAACTTCCCCTTTTTTTTGTTACTTTCCTGTACAAAAGGGTAAATTCCAGCTGCCAACTAATCTATCAGCTCACCTTTGGGATGCGGGAGAAAGCTGGGGTTCCCATTGGAATCTGGGAGATTGTGCAAACGTTTAAAACCTAATCCTCTTTTCTCACATCTCACAAACCCCCTCATTCCACAATCTCTGCTGTTTGGAAGCTGTGAAGGGTCAAAGGCTCTGCTTCTGACTTTCTCCTCCCCTCTTACCACAGCTCTATTCTGTTGCCTCATTGCTTGCAGGTAGCCAAGAACTTCAGCCTTGCTAGGCATCATTAGAATAATGAGCAGAGAATAAAGATGATGGCACACCATCACTTGTTTCAACGTTCCCAGACACAGCTCACTGCATGTAATTTATGACCAGTTTACAGATGGAGCTTGACATGCTTTGATTTATAAGTTTGCTCCAGATTGTTTAGTTTAGCATGTCCTTTCTTCTTGTCCTGGTTGTTGGCCACCAATGTCACTAGACAGCATCAGGGAGCAAACGAGGCGATGCATTGAAAGGCCCTCAGCGGAAGATGTGAGGAGAACAGGAGCAAGCCGACGATTTGTGGTTTTTGCACTAATGCCCAGTTTTGCACAGTCTTCACTGTCTTGTAGAATTTATGTTCTGCGTGTTGTCTGTACCTATGTGTCTGTGATGCTGCTGCAGGCAAGCTTTTCATTGTACCTGTACCTCACCGTACTTGTGCACACGATAATAAACTCAATTTGACTTGACTTGATGATAAGATAAGTTAAGATTTCTCTATGTACATCGAAACACACAGTGAGATGCATCTTTGTGTAGAATGCTCTGGGGGGGGCAGCCCGCAAGTGTCTCCACTCTTCCGGCGCCAACATAGCATGCCCACAACTTCCTAACCTGTACGTCTTTGGAATGTGGGAGGAAACCGGAGCACCCGGAGGAAACCCACGCAGTCACGGGGAGAACGTACAAACTTCTTACAGACAGCGGCTGGAATTGAACCCGGGTCGCTGGCGCTGTAATAGTGTTACACTAACCACTACACTACTGTGCCTCCCCAGTGACCTATGAACTCCTCTATACATTGGCTCTGTACAGAAGCCTGAAGTCCCACACCATCAGGTTCAAGAACAGCTACTTCCCTTCAACCATTCGGTTCTTGCACCAACCAGCAAAATCCTAATCACCACAGTTTAGCAACACTGTGACCACTTTGATCACTTTGCACTAACATTGACTTTTTTTGTTCTAATTGTGTTCTATCTTGTAAAAATTGTGCATAATTTATGGTTAATTTATATTTTTCATGTAAATGCTGCTGATCTGCTGTAATGTGAAGCCGCTGCAAATAAGTTTTTCATTGCACCTGTGCATGTACTTGTGCATATGACAATAAACTCGACTTTGACTTTGACTTTATCCAACATGACGGAGCATGAAGCAATGCAACACCAGACGTGTAGGGCGTTACATAGAGCCTGGAGTCTACCCTGTCATGGAAGGAGTAAGCAAGTTTATAGACCCGCACAATTCTGCAGGTTCTGAAGGTCAATGTTGCATTTTCTACTGCAGTACAAGCAGAAGCCCCTGGAATATCTGGGCACTGCAGTGGACGCTCGGATTTACAAGTCCAATTTAATGTCATGAACGTTCAGCCTGTTCCAGTGCAAGTCCACGGTGCTCTCAGCCTGACTGCGGATATGGGTGTTGAGAAGGGATTGAGGGTGTTCCAGCAGTTCAACAATCTGTCAGCAACACCTGACTAGGATTGTTGAGGCATTGCCGTGATAAAGTGCTGGTGGTTTCTTTAAACACAAAGTTGATATCTTCGCTGAGGATGACAGCATGCTTGATCCCACATTGCCTTCTGCCAGTGATCCTGCTGCTGTTTGTCAGCCAGCCAACCTAGACTGGCTGTTCCTCATGCTGGGGAGCTGGGCCTTCCTGACTCAGCGCGGCTTGAGTCAATCTGAAGTCTCTTTCCCTGAAGTCAGCTGGCTTCCACTAACCATGCAGTGACCACTGTACGGGAACAAAGGGGCAGGCAAAGCCTTGTGTTAACCAGGAACTAAACAAATGCACAAGAGTGATCGGTTGACATTTGTATGGTGTTTGGCATGCTTTGATCTGCAAGTTTGTTTTAGAGTGTTTATTCTAGTATTGGCTGTTACTTCAGTAATGTGGTTTAGCACTGTTGCTGTGGGCAACAGAGGGAGATAAAATGGGGAATGTTGCTGAATTGGAATTGGAGTCGTATTGGTCGGTACTGTGCGGATAGCAGAAACCAGCTGCAGAAAAGTTGCAGATGCTGGAGATCTGAACTAAAACCAGAAAATGCCGCAAATGCTCAAGAAGCCAGGCGGTTAATGTTTTGGGAGCAAAAAAAAATCAACTGCTGGAGGAACTCGTTGGGTCAGGCAGCATCTGTGGAGGGAAATGGACAGTGATGTTTTGGGTCGAGACCCTTCATCTGGACTGAAAGATGGAGGGGAGGTAGCCGGTATACAGAGGTGAGGGGAAGGGGAGGGGCAGGAGCAGGTGGACCCAGGTGAGGAAGGGTGATGGGCAGATGGAGGAGGGGAGAGTGGGAATAGTGACAGAGGCTCGGAGGTGATGGGTGGAGGCAACTAAGGGCTGCAGATGATGGTATCTGATAGGAGAGGAAGGTGGAGCATGGAACCAAATAACGGTGGTGGGGAGGGCAGGTGGGAACAGTGGGGAAGGGGACCCAGTGGGAGGAGTGTGTGGGTGACGGGCAGACAGAGAGGGTGGTTTTAATGACCTGGAGATTCACGCCTCAGCTTCTGGCGTTTGATGGAAAATAAGTAAAAGCGAGAGACGAGGCAACCGAGGAGGAAAGAACATTCAGACACTGAACCATCGCTTCCTCTTAACTGTCTCAAAACTTGCACTGTAGAGATTACTTGACCCTTCCAACTACGGCAGTCGGCTGCCAGAGAAAACATCTTTGTTTCGGAGCATCAACCAATGCTAATGCGGTTAAACAGTGAGTGAATCTGTACTCCTTAATAAACAGACATCTAGCATTCAAATAATTCGTCCTTCTATTGATCTAAAAAGAATGTTGAGATGGTGAATTCCAGTGGCGACCTTGCTCGGCCAGTTTAACTGCAGCTGTTGAATCCAATAATATAGTGCATGCAGACTCCACTTGGTTTATGTCGATAGCCAGTGGATTTGGATGTGTATTTCTAGTAGACAGCAACCAAATTGGAGATTTACTCATTTGATTGTGACACCATTCACAAGACCACTTAGAGTGATGTCTTACTGTAGATTATAAAATTGTGTATAAAATCACAAGGGGCATAGATAGGGTGAATGCACTCAGTCTTCTCCCTAGGGTTGGGGAATCAAGAACTAGAGGGCATAGGTTTAAGGTGAGGGGGAGGGATTTAATAGGAACGTAAGGGGCAACTTTTTCACCCAGAGGGTAGTCGGTATATGGAATGAGCTGCCAGAGAAAGTGGTTGAGGCAGGTACAATAACAACTTTTAATAGACGGTTGGAAAGGTATGTGCATAGGACAGGTTCAGAAGGATATGGGCCAAATGTGGGCAAATGGGACTAGCTTGGATGGACATCTTGATTGACATGGACCAATTGGGCTGAAGGGCCTGTTTCCATGCTGTATGACTCTATGACTCTACTATGTTGGCTCCATTATAACATTATTGGGCGTTTTGGCGGTGCAGTGATTAGCTCTGCTGCCTCACAGCTCCAGGAGCCTGGGTTCAGTCCTGATCGCCAGCACTGTCTGTGTGGAGTTTGTACGTTCTCCCTGTCACTGCACGGGTTACACCAGGTGCTCTGGTTTCCTCCCACACCCCTAAGTCATGCCAGCAGGTTAATTGGCCCTGGTATAGGTGGGTATCAGGAGAACTAGGGGAGTTGACGGTAACAGGATTCAGGGAAATAATTGAGGGAATAGGATTGATAGGACTGCTCTGAGACCTGGTATAGACTCGATGGGCTGAATGGTCTCCTATGTTGTGAGAAATATGAAACATCAAAAGCCAATAAGGCAGGACAGAAACTGGTGTGCCTACTACAACTAGTACATTCAATTATTGGGGCAAACTGGTGCTTCCTTAGGCTAAGATGCATGAACAGGAATTCTAATTCTTTTGCCATTGAACGTGCATGTTAACCACATGCTTGCGTCTGTCCTTCACGTGTTTAGTGTTTTTTGTGGCAATCCTTGCTCCTGTTGACCCAACTCCTTCTAATGCCCTTGCTCAGGTTTATAGGTTATCTGCTTTTTCAAAGATACTCACGATGTGCTGCATGTTATCCACCTTTACAAATTTCAAGTTCAAGTTTCAAGTTTATTGTCATGAGCATATAAACTCCGGGCATAAATGCCTTGAAGATTAGTGGCAACACAGTACGATAAGATAAGATACCTTTTATTAGCCACATGTACATCGAAACACACAGTGAAATACATCTTCTGCGTAGGGTGTTCTGGGGGCAGCCCGCAAGTGTCGCCACGCATCCAGCGCCAACATAGCATGCCCACAACTTCCTAACCCGTACATCTTTGGAACGTGGGAGGAAATCGGAGCACCCGGAGGAAACCCACGCAGACACGGGGAGAACGTACAAACTCCTTACAGACAGTGGCGGGAATTGAACCCCGGTCGCTGATGTTGTAAAGCGTTACGCTAACCGCTACACTACCGTGCCTGCCCTAGTACATGACAAAGATAAATAAACACTAATTACATAAACTTAAATTAACATAACTTATACATAACTTACGTGACTTTCATGATCAATTTAAACTCTGTCATGCATTCTGGAATGGGACAGGCAAGTTATTTATCAGATGTTGCTTTATTTTCCTGGGACCTTGCTGTTTGCTCCTTAGATATAATTCTAGTTCTTTTATGAAAATAGTTTTGCTGAAGAATGAAGATTTTCTGGAAAATATTGGAAACAGGAATAGTGCACACGGAGACATCGAAGACCAACTGTATGATTGTAGGGAAAAAAAGCTTTTAGACTATGGCTCCTCATAGTTCTTTAAGAATATAACCAACTGTCCTCATAACTATCTTTCCTTTGATCTTGTATTGAGATGGGGTGGGTGGTGGGTGATTACAGAGAATCAATGGGGCCTTTTAAAACACATCTGTTTGGGGGGCTGCACCTGTCCATTGCAAGGGCCATGAAGAGGTAGATTGAGAGATCAAGAGTTCATCTTTAATGTCTAAGAAGTCTGTTCAAGAGTCTGATAACAGTGGGATAGAAGCTGTCCTTGAGCCTGGTGGTAGGTGTTCCCAGGCTTTTGTATCTTCTGCTCGCTGGGCGGCGGGGGGCGGGTGTGGGGAGGTGAGAAAGAGAGGATGGCCAGGGTGGAAGGAGCCCTTGATTATGTTGGCTGCTTGACCGAGGCAGTGGGAAGTGTAGACAGAGTCAATGGAGGGGAAGCTGGTGTCCATGATGGACTGGGCTGTGCTCACACCTCCCTGCAATTTCTTGTGCTCTTGGGCAGAGCAGTTGCCGTGGAGGGGATGGATTAATTAGAGAGGTGGGTTAGGAACCAGAGAAGATGATGTAATCCTAATTCCTCCTCCTCACATTCCACTGTGCCCTCATTCCATAATGACCACAGGTACAGATGGTGAACCAACCACAGCAAAACCCTTCCCATGTTCCTTTCTCTGTTCTATCAGTCCAGAACTCTAACCTCGGCAGGTAGTGGTAAAACAGTCAGAGGAGATAATGCAATGTCATTTTGTTTAACCTACCCAGCCACCACCTTAGATACTGACACTGTAATTTAGGGGTGAAGACGTGAGGAGTGCACATGGTGAGCCTCGGGACATGAGTAGCATGCAGGCAGGAGAGGTGTGAAGGACCTCAGCCAACTGAAGAGCAAGGTCATGTGCAAGCTCTGCTGTAGAAGAGTCAGATGAAGACTTCATTGGTGCAACCCAGAGAAGGAAGGTCTTGGGTTTGCATAATAAAATGCTCGGTGCATGGGAAGATCTGACGAGAAGCTTGTGGTTAAGGTCAAAGGACTTCCAACACAAACCTTGGACAGGGTTTTTTGCAGAGCACGACATCCAACCTTTCCATCGATGAAGTTGGGGACTCAACTATTGTGTAGTCTCTGGCGGCTGATATCTCAGCAGAAGCTACCCAATGCTCTGGTGTTGAGGTGGAATTTCAGATTGCCTTTATCAGAGGCGTGAAGTTCAGTTCTCGGAGAAGTCCAGCAGTCTGATTCCCTCATTACAAGTCAAAGTCCTTCCACCAACCAGGTACCTCTTATGTGGACCAGCATTAGGATGGGCACATCCATGCAGAAGACCAGGGGAAGGAGAATACACACTCCTGGGAACTCCCTGGATTTGTCTTGGAGCCTCCCATAATTTACAAGGATTATGAGAAATTCAGGGACCCTCCAGGCGAGCTCTGGGTGCAGGGTCCAACTTGTCTTCTCTGAATCCTCTATTACCTATCAGCTGGCTATCTCCAGCCACCACTTGAGGGAAATTGAGATCCTGGGAGGTCCTAATGGGATGAATGTGGAGAGGATGTTCTCTCTTATGGGTGAATCTAAGAATTAGGGGTCACTGTTTAAAAATAAAGGGTTTCCCATTTAAGACAGAGATGAGGTAGTTTTTTTTCTCTGCGGGTCGAGAGCCTTTGGAACTCTTTTCCTCAAAGGACAGTGGAAGTAAAGTCCTTGGATAACTTTAAGGCAGGTTCTTGATAAACAAAGGGTGAAAGGTTATTGAGGTGAACAGGAACAAGGAATCGAGGTTGTAATTAGATCAGCCACAAATTTATTGAATGTTGGAATAGGTTTGAGGGGCCGAGTGGCCTAGTCCTAATCCGTATGTATGTATGGATCCTGAATGCTTGGGAAGGGGAGGAAAGGAGCTCCCATACGATGCTCCCTGTATTATGGGAGGGTTACGCTCCTAGAAAACCGTCCATATCATGATTTTCCGTAACGCAAACCCTGACAAAAATTGACAAAATTTGTTGTTCCTTTCACATTTTGCATCTATTTCATATTTTGTTTTCCCCCCATAGATTCCGTAAGAGCAGATTTTTATTCTGTATCTTAAATTTTTTGACAGTGATTTGTGAATTCTGTTACCTGAATTACTGTAGCACAAGGGTAACACTGTCCAAAGAATATTGGGATAGATACTTGTTCTGGTCACTGCTGCAGGAATGAACAGATATAAATGCAAAGATCCAGCATAATCAGCTTCCAAAATTCTGACCCATTAACACTGGAACAGAAGTGGAATATAGATAGGCCTTTAGAACAAATGAGAGAGGGCAAATTTCTGCCCCAATACATTACTGTTTAATAGTTCGTACATTTTCCTGAACTCAGTTTTATTTAAAAATAATCTTAAACTAAAATTAGGTGTAAAATTTATTAAGTATGTTAAGTTGTGTACAAATAAACAACTTTAAAATATGATCTGCATTGAGCTCAATCAAGCTCATATGTTGAGGTAAGAACATGAAAGTCAAAAAGCGATAGCTGCTGGAAAGTTTCAGCGGCTCTGGTAGCATCTGTGGAAAGAGAAACACCGATGTTGCTTGACCTGCTGAGTGTTTCCAGCATTTTCTCTCTTCGCTGGAGGGAACTGATATTCTCGCACCTGTTTTTTGCTGTTGACCAAAGTTTGACTGTAAAGATTCGAACTTAGCAGAATTGCTGAGGTCAGTGTGGGTGGTTGAAATGGCAGGCTCAAGTGTGAAAAAGCTGAATTTCCAGTGTTTGCAATCTCTGTCAGGTCCCACTCATCAGGTGCTACTAACTATGCAAACCTGGGAACTCTCTGGCTTTGACCCAGCGTCCACTAAGATGGTTTGTTATTGGAGGCACTTGTTATTGCTGTTGCTTCCCCAAGAAGTGTGGTCTTAAACGTCTGAGAGTCAGCGACGTGTTAAAGTTCCCAGGCACAATACAGGAAACTGATTAGCTGATGTTGGCATGGTATTCCACGTGGTTTGATTTATAAACTCGGGTTGGAAAGTTTATTTTGTGCTGCCTTTAATTTTGTCATTATGGAGTGTTTGTGTGGTGGTTCGGCACACTGGGAGAGCGAGGTGGTAACTTGGGTTGTACTGACCGACAGCAGTCAGATGCGTTTGTCACAGGTCGCCCAGAAAGGTGCTCCCTAAATTGCCACCTCCCCTCCTTTTTGTCCTCTTTCTCCTGTTCCATACTTGCTCAGCATGTAGCTGGTGGCTGAGCCTTTGTGCTGGGGCGTGTTGTGCATCATACAGCCTAAATGGCAAACCTTGAGATCCACTCTGCCTGGGACTGCTGATCTCCTCCACAGCAGCCATTGAAATGTTGTTTGAATATACCGATGGTCCCTTCAATTAACGTCGGGAGGTGGCGAGGAATTTGTTGAAAGCATCTTGCCCAAATTGTGAGTGAGTTGCACATTGGAGTCAGGAGCATGTACTGTATCTGGCTGATAGACCTTGCCACCCATTGGTTTGATGTGATGCCTCAGATGCAGATGGTGAAAGACAGGAGGAAAGAAAGCAGGACTGTGGACAGGGTATCAGCACGATGCACTGTGTGTGATCACACACCCACGTTAGGTCATGAGGGAAGGGATTCCTTGGTGATTATGGTACACCTTTCAGTTGACAAAGATGTGTTGTGGCAGCACAGAGGTAGAGCTGTTTCTTCACAGTTTCAGTCACCCATTTAAAATTGCTAAATTGGTAAATTGGTTTATTCTTGTCACAAGTACTGAGGTACAGTGAAAGACTTTGTTTTGCATGCCAACCATACAGATCATTTCACCACATCAGTGCATTGAGGTAGTACAAGGGAAGACAATAACAGAATGCAGAATAAAGTGCCAAACGATCCATTTTGCTTAAATGGAAGGATCCAATACCCCCTATTACTTTTCAATGGTTATCTCAAATTATATCATGTTTAAACTTGGAAAAAATTAGGAGTGGTACTGTTGATCCTTTGCTTAAATTTGAGGAAGTTTGGAGACCATTTATTCAATATTTTCACATGATATAGATCCTCTTATAATAACCTCTCAATTTAGAGGAACGGAGTTGATGACATAATATTGCTCTGTTTCTATAGAGAAATTTTAGTCCAGCTTTTTTTTGCTTTTTCAAAATTTTTTTTTTCTTTAGCTTAGTTTGGTTTGATATATTGTTTATAATTTTTCTTATTGTTTTGGTTTTTTTTTCTTTTTTTAATATTTTATAATAAATCTTTTTCTTTTATATTATATTCATTCACTAACAGATCATTGGATCTACAGATTTTTTTATACTCTACTGTTCTTTATGATTATCCATGTCATGATTGTTCTCCTGATCTCTTTGTATTACATGTATAAACATTGATATATTAATCTGTATTAATTTGAAAACTAATAAAAAGATTGAAAAAGAAAGAATGCAGAATAAGGTGTTACAGCTACAGAGAAAGTGCAGTGCAGGCAGACAATAAGGTGCAAGGTCATGTCGAGGTAAATTGTGAGGTCAAGAGTCCGTTTTATCAATCCTGAGGTCAGGATTTTCATTCCTGGCCTCTGGTGCTATTTATATGGAGCTTGCACGTTCTCCCTTTGATTCCATGGGTTTCCTCCGGGTACGCAGGTTTCCTCCCCCATCCCAGAAGTGTGTGGGATAGAAGGTTAATTAGCTGCTGTAAATTGCCCCAAGGGTGTAGGTGAGTGGAAGGATCTTGGGGGGGGGGGGAGTTGATGGCAATCTGAGGAGAATAAAATAAATGAGAGTTTGATGGTCGCTGAGTCCTGTTTCCATGCTGTGTGACTCTACAAAGTGATGCATGGAGCAGCCTGCAATAACATCAAAGCTGCATGCTGTTCTGCCTGCTGCTCTCTGACAACAGGGAATGAAATGCCATGAGTTCTCTTTGAACAGAGTGCGTCAGTGACCTTCTTTGTTCAACTGTGGATGGCACAAACATCTCCAGTGCAATGGATAGAAGTTCATCTCCACTCTGAGGTCGGAGATGCTTTGGAATGTGTGGTGTATTGCAGTGAGGGTGTTCTTATGGAAGTGTAGAGTTCTCACTCACACTGTTCCTCACTGAAGTTCAGCTAAGGCAGTTAATGCCCTGGCAGAAATAGTTTCCTGTCTAGGAAAGCAGTTGGATAGAACCAAATATTGCAGCCTGTATCTTGCTGCAATCATTTCCCAAGTTAATAAATTGGACACTTATTTAATTTCACTGGACAACAGCTGTCCTGTATATTGAGATGAATATGACCACTGCATTCTTTGATGTTTAACAGAGTTCTACAATATTGAACACAATATAGATTAAAATTATATTTTGATTTCATTGTTTTGTGAGACTTTCCTGGGAAGCAGCAGTTTAACACATTTCACTTCACTAGAATCTTGCTCATAAACTTCAAAACACTGAACACAATTAAATTATATTTTAAAATCAATTTACATAATGTAGTGCCAGTAGGTGTTATGTTGTCTCCTATGAAGGTAAATAACAATGGAAGGACTTGTAACAGCACATCCTTTATTGAATGCAGTAAATTCTGAACTACAAAGATTGAATTTTCCAATTCCAGGTTACCCACACCCCTGATGCTCTCCCACACGCACTCACCCGTCCACTCAGTCTTCTTCTCCCATTTTTCAGCTCTCCCATCTGCCCCGCCCAACCTGGGTCACCTGCCCATCATCCCCTCCCCATCTGGTTCCACCTATCACCTACCAGGCTCTATCTCAGACCCCTCCCCCCCAATACTGCCATCTTTCCCCTTCCCTCTCAGTCCTGATGAAGGGTCTCAACCTGAAACATTGCTTGACACCTTTTGCCTCCAAAGATGCTGCTTGTCCTGCTGAGTTCTTCCAGCGTTCTGTTTTTTGTTCTAGATTCTTTTGTCTTGGTCGCTTTGCTGTGTAGGTCCGTTTCTCAGCCTGTGGTGGCACCTCTGGCAGGTTTGGTTTATTACTATTGTCACATGTACCGAGGTACGGTGAAAAACTTTGTTTTGTATGCCATCCATACAGATCATTTCATCACATCAGTGCATTGAGGTTGTACAAGGGGAAACAATAACAGAATGCAGAATAAAGTGTTACAGAGAAAGTGCAGTGCAGGCAGACAATATGGTGCAAGGCCATAACGAGGTAGATTGTGAGGTCAAGAGTCCATCTCATCATATGAGGTCCGTTGAATATTCTTATAACAGCAGGATAGAAGCTGTCCTTGAGCCTGGTGGTACGTGCTTTCAGGTTTTTGTATCTTCTGCCTGATGGGAAGGGGAGAAGAGAGAATGTCCGGATTGGGTGGGGTCTGTTTTACTGAGGTAGCAAGGGGTGTAGACAGAGTCCATGGAGGGGAGGCTGTTTTCCATGATGTGCTGAGCTGTGTCCACAACCCTCTGCAGTTTCTGTGGTCACGGGCAGAGCAGTTGCTGTACCAAGCTGTGATGCATCCAGGTAGGATGCTTTCTATGGTGCATCGATACAAATTGGTGAGGGTCAATGGGGACATGTTGAATTTCTTTAGCCTCCTGAGGAAGTAGAGGCGCTGGTGAGCTTTCTTGGCCGTGGCATCTACGTGGTTGGACCAGGACAGGCTATTGGTGATTGGTCAACACTTTCACCGTGCTGGAGTTTCTGTATCACTTGTTGACTCCTGGCGAGGTAGCCGCACCCAGCCCTTACCGATGGACACCCAAACTGTCAGCACTGTGAGTCCATGACTTGAAGATTGCCGACAGTATTCTCATTATGCCTTTGATGTTATATTGCTCGTTAATGTTGGTAATTAGTAATTGGTTTACTATTGTCACATGTACCGAGATAGAGTGAAAAGCTTTTGATTGCGTGCCATCCAGACAGGTAATTCCATGCATAAGTACATCGAGGTAGTACCAAAGAAATAAAACAGAATGCAGAATATAATGTTACAGTTACAGAGAAAGTGCAATGCAAGAACCACGTGAGGTAGATTGGGAGATCAAGAGTTCATCTTTATCGTACAAGAGATCTGTTCAAAAGTCTTCTAACGGTGGGATCGAAGCTGCCTTTGAGCCTGGTGGTTCATGTTGCTCAGCTTTTGTATCTTCTGCCCGATGGGAGGGGGGAGAAGAGAGAATGACCAGAGTGGGAGGGGTCCTTGTTTCTGTTGACTGTTTTCCCGAGGCAGCGGGAAGTGTAGACGGAGTCAATACCTGCAGAGCCATTCCTGGAGATTTCATTCCTGGCGATTTCATGTTCCCATTCAGAGCCCTTGTGTCTCTGTCACATGGCTGTCCCTGACAGACTGACAGCGACCAACGCACAGCTGTAGTTGCTTCCTCGATCAATAAGGTATCTTTAAGCGCACCGTCCTTATCACAACTGTTGTGGGCACGCTATGTTGGCGCCGGAAGCGTGGCGACACTTGCGGGCTGCCCCCAGAACACTACGCAAAAGATGCATTTCACTGTATGTTTCGATGTACGTGTGACTAATAAAGATATCTTATCTTATCTCTAATCTTAAATGTCCTTGTTTCCACCTATTTAAAAACAAAGTCTTGTGAAGACAAATAACAAAGTTAGTGCCTTCATCAAAGCTTCTCTTAGTGAAAGCAGTAAACTCTCAACCAGTGGTAGTGTCTGGTGCAGCAATGTATCGACAGTTGTACCACATGGGACACTCTCAGAAAGGTGGTCACGATTCTATTCTCACTTCATTCAAACTGGCTGAGTTACGCACAACTCTGAACTTCTCCATTTGTATGTAGTTGTCCAACACTTTGCGCACTGAAGCCAGATGCCTGTGGGTGACAGATGCGAAAGCCAGACACTGACAGTGATTACTGTTGGCTTTCCACTGTAATAAAAGTCACATATTACTTATTTTGACTGGTAATCAGATTCTGAGTGCAAAGCATGATTCTAGGTCTGTTATAGGATCAAACACTTGTGAGGAATACCTTTAAACCTTATTTGTAATGTTGCTTTAGTTCAGGTTACAAGAGGTGATCATTTACGAACCTGCTTCCTGCGTTTATGATGCTAGATCTGGCATCTGAAACTCCAAGGAACACACAGAGACCCAGTTTTTTTGTGGGTTTCCAGGACTGGTGTTACAATGAATGAGCTGGACTTCAACAATCTAAACTGAAGCTTTGATCGTATTTTGTGATGGTTTGCTGTTGTGTCACTGCTGTTGGCCTGTGAGTGGGATATGACCACTACCATGTTTATTAGATAAGATCTTTATTAGTCACATGTACATCGAAACACACAGTGAAATGCATCTTTTTGCACAGAGTGTTCTGGGGGCAGCCCGCATGTGTCGCCACGCTTCCGGCACCAATGTAGCATGCCCACAACTTCCTAACCCATACGTCTTTGGAATGTGGGAGGAAACCGGAGCACCCGGAGGAAACCCACGCAGTGATGGGGAGAACGTACAAACTCCTTCCAGCAACCGGAATTGAACTCAGGTCACTGGCGCGGTAAAGCGTTACGCCAACTGCTACACTACCGTGCTTGCAGGAAGATCCTATATTTTTAATTGGATGTCTCCAGATGAGCACTGTTGCTGCAAAAAACATCAGAATTGTGAGACTGGAGCTGCAAAGAGTAAGGCATCAATTACTACATTTAAGAGGCTTTTAGGCAGACACTTAAATACACAAGGCACAGAAGGATACGGTCCTAGCGTGGGCAAATGGGATGATTGCAGAGGGGCAAAAAGGTCAGCATGAATATGGTGGGCCAAGGGGCCTGGGTCTCTGTTGTACAACTCTGTGATTCTATGACCAAAACCATTGAAAGGTTCACCAGTGCATGATAAAAAAAATTGCAATGGCATGTACCATTGTCAGATGTTTTATATCATGCTAATTGCAATATTTAACTATTTTAGTAACTATTTTAAATTGTTTGTTTTTCAGCTTCCAAGATAAAAGTATATGGTAATGTCTGGGAGAGATATGATGGTAAACAAGGAGATGTAGATTACCATCGTGTGGTTTAATCCCATTGCTCGACATTGCTGAGCTCATTTGAACATTGAAGGAGGGGATTGCCAAATGGAGTTATCCAGGCTCTCTGTCAATAGTTCCCAGCAGCTTGTCTGTCACGGAAACATTTGGTTCAAATGGCAACTAAAAGATAACAGGAAAAATACCTTCACAATAAAAAATATAATTACAGAAATTAGATGTGGATTTTTTTAAACTGAAGTTAATTGTACAAGTCTACTGCAAAATAAATACCAGTGACACCTCAATGATAATGCCTCAGGGGATTAGCACATTCACAAACATCATGCATCAAGGGTTTGCAAAGGGAAATGATGCAGCTTGCCAACACTGACATAAACACAGTGTAGAGTAGAAATGGAAGGTGCTTAAGAAGCAAAAACAGTTTGATTGCTACAATAGGACAAAGCAGCCATCGTGGGGTGAATTCATGGGTCCAAATATAAATTGATGATATCTGAAGCCCACATTCAGATGACATTACATCTTGGTGCCATTTTTGCAACATCATTTATTCTGTGTGCTGAGCATCTCCCACTCCAGCAACATCTCCTTCAGGAAAGTAGATACGAAGCTGTGATAGTATTTTGTGATGGTTTGGTGCTGTGTCACTGCTGTTGGCTCAAGAGTGGACTTCCTTCTACCACTGCCATGTTAATTAAACTAGGATTAAACCAGGATGATCCTAGGAAGTGTTGTTGGAGATTGAAGTCCATTAACTCCAGCTCATTATTACAACACTGGTCTTGGAAACCCACAAAAATAAAACTGTGTCTCCTTGCAGTTTCAGATGCCAGATTTAGCATTATTTACTCCTCCCATTGCTCTTCTGAATTTGGATAATGCTGAAGGGACTTCGGTGGAGCATAATTATTTGTTGGAACATGATTATTTCCAGAAGGTGTTTGATAAGCTGCTGCATAAAAGACTTATCCATAAAATAAGGATGTATGGAGTTGGGGGTAATGTATTAGCATGGATAGAGGATTGGTTAACCAATAGAAGGCAGAGAGTTGGGATAAGTGGGTGTTTCTCTGGTTGGCAATCAGTGGTGAGTGGGGTACGGCAGGGGTCGGTGCTGGGCCCACAACTGTTCAAGGTCTACATTAACGATTTGGAAGGGGGGACCGAGTGTAGCGTATCTAAGTTTGCCGATGACACTAAATTGAGCGGAAAAGCAAATTGTGCAGAGGATGCGGAGAGTCTGCAGAGAGATATAGATAGGCAGGCACGGTAGCATAACGGTTAGCATAACGCTATTGCAGTGCCAGCGACCCGGGTTCAATTCCTGCCGCTGTCTGTAAGGAGTCTGTACGTTCTCCCCGTACTACATGGGTTTCCTCCGGGTGCTCCGGTTTCCTCCCACATTCCAAAGACGTACGGGTTAGGAAGTTGTGGGCATGCTATGTTGACGCCAGAAGTGTGGCGACGCTTGCGGGCTGCCCCCCAGAACACTCTGCGCAAAAGATACATTTCACTGTGTGTTTCAATGTACATGTGACTAATAAAGAAATCTTATCTGATAGGTTAAGTGAGTGGGCAAGAGTCTGGCAGATGGAGTACAATGTTGGTAACTGTGAGGTCGTCCGCTTTGTAAGGAAAAATAGAAGATCAGATTATTATTTAAATGGTGAAAGGTTGCAGCATGCTGTTGTGCAGAGGGACTTGGGAGTGCTTGTGCATCATCGCAAAGAGTTGGTTTGCAGGTGCAACAGGTTATCGAGAAGGCAAATGGACTGTTGGCCTTCATTGCTGGAGGGATTGAATTTAAGAGCAGGGAGGTTATGCTGCAATTGTACAGGGTACTGGTGAGGCCACACCTGGAGTACTGCCTGCAGTTCTGGTCTCCTTACTTGAGGAAAGATATACTGGCTTTGGAGGTGGTGCAGAGGAGGTTCACCAGGTTGATTCTGGAGATGAGGGGTTAGCCAATGAGGAGAGATTGAGTCGCCTGGGACTATACTCGCAGGAATTCAGAAGAATGAGAGGGGATCTTATAAAAACATATAAAATTATGAAAGGGATAGATAAGATAGAGTCAGGAAGGTTGTTTTCACTGGTAGGTGAGACTAGAGCGAAGGGATATAGCTTCAAGATTTGGGGGAATAGATTTAGGATGGAGATGAGGAGAAATTGCTTTTCCCAGAGAGCAGTGAATCTGTAGAATTCTCTGCCCAGGGAAGCAGCAGAGACTATCTCATTAAATATATTTAAGACACAGTTAGATAGATTTTTGCATAGTAGGTGAATTAAGGGTAATGGGGAAAAGGCAGGTAGGTGGAGCTGAGTCCACGGCCAGATCAGCCATGATCTTATAGAATGGTGGAGCAGGCTCGACGGGTCAGCGGGCCTCCTCCTGCTCCTATTTCTTATGTCTTTATATGATAAATTCTACCAGTTATTTTCCATTGTGTTGCAGTATATACAGTGCTTCATTTAGTTTGTAGGTTTGCAGGTCCACAACATACAGGGCAGAGATAGTTCCTCAATAAGGCTGCTACACCCAAAGTACAACCACAAGAATTAAAACAAATGAGTTAGAACAAATATTGTTGTATACTGACTGTTTATAGTCCACTTTTAGATATTCAGATGCAGGTCCAGTGACAGGCAAACTTGGAAGCAACAAGCGCATTACAGGCGATGGTTAAGAACTTGGAAATGGAATTGGTTTATTATTGTCACTTGTACCGAGGTACGGTGAAAAACTTGTCTTGCATACCGATCGTACAGGTCAATTCATTACACAGTGTATTGAGGTAGTACAGGGTAAAACAATAACAGAATGCAGAATAAAGTGTAACAGCTACAGAGAAAGTGCAGTGCAGGCAGACAATAAGGTGCAAAGTCATAATGAGGTAGATTGTGAGGTCTGGAATCCATCTTATCGTACAAGTGAACCGTTCAATAGTCTCATAGTAGCAGGATAGAAGCTGTCTTTGAGCCTGATGGTACGTGTTTTCAGGCTTTTGTATTCTTTTCACTTTTGGCTTTATAAATCCCCTGGGCTTCTCTGCAATTGTGCACGTCATTTGTGTGTTATAGGAAGTTAATTTGCACAGTTAATTTCCAAGGACCTATCCCTAGAAATAGGGTTTTAATCAGCTAGCAATAAGTTCCTTAAGGATGGCTTAGGGTGGACAGGAGGACCTGTTAGTAATTCTTTTACCAGTCTTTATCTGACAGAACCTGTGAACATTGCTGCCCACATATTTGAATTGGTTCATACATGAGGTGCAAAAATAAGCAGCTGAAATGAAAATTGCCCGTCCAAGCACAGGTGAGGGCTCCTGTCTCTGAATGCTGCTTTGACATTCAGTGAGGTATTGATGTGTAATGGGAGGAGGATGGCACAGCTTCATCGTACATACACAATCCCATTGCTCAGGTTTACAATCTGTCCACTCAGTAGAGGGTGTTTATAACAGAATAATCCAGAGGACATTTTGCTGCATTTAAAATGCAGGGAGGAAATTATTTGTCCCATGTACATTGAGGCACAAGAGAGAAGAAATGGAAAGAAGATATACAATACAATATGACAGTTCAATAAAATGAAGTTGAAAATATCTTCCCTGTATGTTTAAAACTGATTAGCAGGCAATGTTTACACAATACATAGCAAGCTCGTGATTTAAACACTCACGTGGACAATTTTGTCTGTTTTCTGTACCTGCGTTACAACTTTTATTCCAATGAAGTTCGCTGAAGCCCAGCTCCTTATTTAACAACTGGCTGGTAGGTTAACAGGCGACTGTAAATTACCCAAAGTGTCGGTGAGTGACAGGAGAATCTGGAGAGAGTCGATCAGCATGTTAGAGAGAATAGGTTATGAGGAAATAAGTGGGGCAATGAGATTGATGGGAATGCGGAGCTTAATCTGGACAAATGGGAGGTGTTGCTCTTTGGGAGGTCAAATGTAAAAGTGCACAGTAAATGGCAGGACCCTTAGGAGCATTGATGTACGGAGGAATCTTGGAGAGCAAGTCCAGAGCTCCCTAAGGTGGCAAGACAACCAGACAGGGTAGTAAAGAAGGCGTACAACATGTTTGTCTTCATTGGTCAGGGCATTGAGTATAAAAGTTGGAAAATCAAGTTGCAGCTGTATAAAACTTTGGTTTGGCCACATTTAGAGTATTGTGTGCAGTTCTGGTCACCCCGTTACAGGAAGGAAGTGAAGGTTTTGAATAGGTTACAGAAGAGATTCATCAGGATGTTGCCTTGATCAGAGAGTATGAGCTATAAGGAGAGGTTGGACAGATTTGGATTGTTTTGTCTGGAGTGTTGGAGGTCGAGAAGTGACCTGATGGAAGGATATAAAATTATGAGAGGTATAGACAGGGTAGATACTCAGAGTTATTTTCCCAGGGTGGAAATGTCAAATACTGGAGGAGACAGGTGAGAGGGAGAAAGTTTAAAGGAGATTTATGAGGCAAGTTTTATACACAGAGAGTGGTGGGTGCCTGGAACGGGCTGCCAGGGGAGATGGTGGCAGCAGATACAATAGCAATGTTTAAGAGGCATTTAGACAGACACATGAACAGGCAGAGGGATGGAGAGATATGGACCACACACAGGCAGATGTGCAGTTTAAATTGGCATCACATTTGGCACAGACATTGTGGGTTGAAGGACAGCTTCCTGTGCTGTACTGTTCTATATTCTGAGAGCTGGCATAGAGTCAAAGGGCCGAATGGCCTCCTACTATATTGTGAGGAATATATGAGAACTTATGAGTGTGAAATAGATATGGGCCACATCGACTCATCAGTCACGCCTGATGGATTGGGACATGACCACATGGGTTCCTGCCATTTGCCCTGAAGTAGCAGATGAGACATTGTAATATGTAGTTACAGAGGAGCATTAGGAGTACACAGCAGACATAAAACCAGAAAAGAATGGTATTCTCAAATGCATTTCCCTCCAAGTACTTTCACATGAGTGATGTATCACTGAACTTCGAAACATCCTGATGACTTGTGGTGACTCATTATCAGATGATACGAATTCTGCTTCCCTAAAGCAGATGATAAGTCTGTTTGTTGTGCCTGGTGAGCATACCTTATGACAATTGGCAGCTGATGCTGATAGACGGTTATTTTGTTAAGGACCTGTGTTATATTGGTAGCTGTCATCAAGTATTTTCAGGATGCATTTATCCCTGTATTGTCCTGCAAGCTCAGATAGGTGTGTGAGTGCCAGAAATTAAATTAAATATTTAATCAATGATTGTTTAAAGATAGAGCTGGTGTAATATACTCCAGGGTCACTGTAAGCTTTCAGTAATTATGTTGGTACATGTTCTAAAACAAAGCCATTGGATTATCAAGAGTTAAGTACTGGATGTGTTGGATCATCAGGAGTTAAGAATTTCACCCACTGAATTAACCAACAACTTTATGTATGGTTTCAGCTTTTGTTTGTTCTCTAGACCACAGTCATTTTGTCTTTGGTCTCTTTTTATTCCAGAGGTACATTCGTTGCACAGAAAAATGTACTGCATGACAGAACAGCCAAATCCTCTCTGCACACTTAAAATATACTCTGATGCTGAGTCCTTGAATAAGGTTGTATGATAGTGCTATCAAGAAAGAACATATTTGTGGCTTTTTTGCCTCAATTTTCCCAAATAGTTGGATTAAAATTGGGTTGACCAGATTTTTCTTTTGTCTTGCGTATCAATGTGGGTCAGGAAGATCTTCTGTTGTGGTATTTTTAGAACAGAGTGGTAGCACTCCCTAAATGTCAGTCCTTCAGTGACCTGCTTGCTTCTCTGATTTGTATCTCAAATTTTTGTGATGTTATGGCTTTTTCATCATCTTGTGCTTCAAAGATTGTGCCGCACAAAAGCCAGAACCTAATGCTTTGTCTACGGTAATTGTTCGTGTTTTCTGTTTCATTGAATATCTACGTTGTTATACAATGCAAAAGCAGAATTTTGTTAGAAGTTGCAACAGTTATCTGTTGCGGTCACTTGGTGTGGTGCCTGTGGTTGGAAACACCTATTTATTGGGTGCACTGGATTGATATCGATTGTGTGTTTCTTAACTTGTGAATCTATGTTTGTGAGCTTTACAAATCATCAACATGTCTGGGGGATTATTTGAAGTTGTTTACTCATGTGTTAAATGATGATGTTTTTAATCAGTGAACTATTCATTCCTCCATTTGATCCGAGTTACAATACTGCAGATAAATCAAGAAATGCACCTTGAGAGAGTAATTAGTGTTTATTTTTAGGATGATTAATTCACTTAAACTGTGAGATTTTCTATTGCTGAAGGTAATATTGTAGTTTAATAGGGTGGATTGAGTTTTGTCATTTTAATTGTCATAACGTTAAATTCAGATGATTCACATATCCCGACTTCTCAGTACCCAACTTAATAATAGCTTGACATTCCTCCACTGAACAACGTACAAATTGCCTGTTATCTAAAAGACAATTGTTTCCAAGTCTTGCTGGCGATGCATCTCTCTGTTCTACCAATTGTTCTACCACTATCAAAACTTATCATAATTGTTCCTCGGAATAATTGTAGGTTGCAAACAGCCGTGTAGATGAAATGAAGATTTACTCCAGTGGCTCCTGCTCTAAATACCTCCTTTCCAGTACTTCAGGAGCATTGATCTCCTTCCATCTTTCGTTCTTCTTACTATCATTGGAATTTAACACCTGCTTGGTATCACCTGGTCTCTGTTTCCTTCTGCTTTTTTTTATCCATTTGGTTCCTATGCTACTACTGTGGCTGTTCACCTTGTTTACACATGCTGTATGACTCTATGACTCTTCAATTTAAAGGGGAACATAGAACACTATAGGCCATTTGGCCCACGATGTCGTGCCCATCTTGATGCCAATTTATACTAAATGTCCTCCTCCTGTGTATCATCCACATCCCTCCATTCCTTTCATATTCATGTGTCTGTCTAAAAGCCTCTTAAACTCCACCAAACTACCTGCTTCCACTACTACCCCTGGTAACCCTTTCCAGGCACCTCCCACCCTCTGCGTAAAAAACTTGCCCCTCACGTCACCTTTGAACCTCCTGCCTCCAAACTTCAAAGCATGTCCTGTGGTTTTTGACGTTTCTACCCTGGGGGAAAGATTCTGACTCTCTGCCTTATCTATGCTTCTCATAATTTTTAAAACCTCCCCCCTCAGCCTCTGACGCTCCAGGGAGAACAACCCAAGTTTGTCCAACCTCTCCTTATAGCTCATGCCTTCTGATCCAGGCAGTATCCTGGTGAACCTTTTCTGCACCCTTTCCACAGTCTCACAGAGAACTGAGGGATAAGTTTTTTCTTGCAGAGGATGGTGAATATCTGGAACGAGCTGCCAGTGGAGGTGGTAAAAGCAGAAGCAATTCCATCATTTAAAAGTTGTTTGGATAGGTGGTTGGATACAAAAGATGGAGAGGGATAGGAGCCTAATGCAGGCAAAGAGGATTAATGTAGACAGGCATCACAGTCGTCATGGACGAGGTAGGCCAAAAGGACCCATTTCTGTGCTGTACAATTCCATGATTCTAGACCACACTTGGAGTATTGTGTTCAGTTCTGGTCGCCTCATTATAGGAAGGATGTGGAAGCTTTAAAGAGGGTGCAGAGGAGGATGCTGCCTGGATTGGAGAGCATGTCTTATGAGGATAGGTTGAGTGAGCTCGGGCTTTTCTCTTTGGAGAGAAGGAGGATGAGAGGTGACTTGATAGAGGTGTACAAGATGATAAGAGGCATAGATCGAGTGGACAGTCAGAGACTTTTTCCCAGGGCGAAAGTGGCTAACATGAGGGGGCATAATTTTAAGGTGAGTGGAGGAAGGTATAAGGGGGATGTCAGGGGTAAGTTTTTTACACAGATAGTGGTGGGTGCGTGGAATTCACTGCCTGCAGAGGTTGTGGGGGCAGATACATTAGGGACAGTTAAGAGACTCTTAGATATTCACATGAATGAGAGAGAAATGGGAGGGAAAGGTTAACATATGAGAAGGAAGGGTTAGGTAGATATTAGAGCAGGATAAAATGTTGGCACAACATTGTGGGCCGAAGGGCCTGTACTGTGCTGTAGTGTTCTATGTTCTGTGTTCGATGTTCTAAATGGTTACCAAATCTCAGGTGTCAACCATGTTAAGAAAAAATGATCAGACTCAAATGATCCCTGTTGCAATAACATATAATTTCAAGTTGAGCTTTCTATTGATTTAAATTTACCTTTTTTCCCTTTTCTGTTTCAAGCTGCTGATTATAAAAATATAATCCATAGAAATCCAAAAATATAAACCACAGAAAGCATCCTATCCAGATACATCACGGCTTGGTACGGCAACTGCTCTGCCTGAGTCTGCAAGAAACTGCAGAGAGTTGTGGACATAGCTCAGCACATCACGGAAACCAGCCTCCCCTCCATGGACTCTGTCTACACTTCTCATTGCCTTGGTAAAGCAGCCAACAGAATCAAAGACCCCACCCACCCGGGACATTCTTTCTTCTCCCTCCTATCAGACAGAAGATACAAAAGCCTGAAAGCATGCACCACCAGGCTCAAGGACAGCTTCTATCTTGCTGTTATAAGACTATTGAACTGACCTCTTGTATGATAAGATGGACTCTTGACCTCACAGTCTACCTCATCATGGCCTTGTACCTTATTGTCTGCCTACACTGCACTTTCTCTGTAACATTATACTTTGCATTCTGTTATTGCTTTTCCCTTGTACTACCTCAATGCACTGATGTGATGAAATGATCTGTATGGATGGCATGCAAAACAGAGTTTTCATTGTACCTCTCAACGTGTGACGATAATTAACAATTACCATAAATGTTCAGTGAACCTGCTCCTGATAGAATGTGTCAAAGATGGTTACAAGTAAAATTAGTCGGTACGATTTTATAAGGGCACCCCACATAAGGTGATCATTAAATACCTTTAATTATCTGTATGCCATCTCCATTATTGATTATTTCCATCTTAGAGACAAAGATGAATGGGATCCTCTATTCACTGCAATGCCAACAACATTTTCTGTTTATCCATTTTCAATCTTTTAATAAGACAGTTCACCCTTCTGATTGCTGTGTCTGCTGGTAATTTACTTTAGCTTTGTTCGCATGGTATTGAACATGTTACAGGCACTGCAAACTTCAGTATTGACGTAGTTTATTTGGTCCAATTGCCTGTTGTTTGCCTGGGTTAAAAGGGTGGCCAAGCGTTACTCTTTGTATTAGGTATTGATTGGAATTTATGTGTTTGGCTGCCATTGCATTGGAAATCACCATGGCTTATTTCCTTTGCTGTGTTGTTCTGTTCCGTGAAAAGGTTTGTACCACGTCATTCTCCAGGATGAGGTGCTATGCTTCCAGTTTCCAGTCAAAGCTCGGCATCAATTGTTGTGATTGAGACAGATCCCTTGGGGGTTCCTGCAGTTTATTGGCCCCCTGCCACAGGGGTGACGAGCGCAGGCTTCCTCACCTTGCAGCTGGTAGTGGGAATTGTGCTTGTGTGAGAGCCGGGGATCTCAGATGGATGGGGAATGGGTGGGGGGTGGGCAAGGGGGCTGGAGTTCGGATGTCCCTTAGACACAATAGCCATGTAATACCTGTGTTTTTCTCTGGACAACTCTTCAGGCAGGACCTGCAGTGTTCATTTGGGGAGGGACAATTTGTGCAATTTGTTTTCGGTTTCTCTGAGCTGTTGCTTGGAGATAATTAAGTGCTCCGTGGAACATTCTAGTTCCAGAAATCCTGGAAGTAAGGGAATGTTATCTATGGAATGCAACCGCTCAGAATTGCATAACGTAGATTGCGAGCTCAGATTCACACCCTGGAATTTTCACTTGATTACCTTCAGGGGCAGAGAGAATTTTCACTGGTGAAACTTTCAACTAATTGCACATTTCCCTGAAAAAGGAGAGAGGTGGGGGGAGAGAGAGTGTGTGCGTGCGTGCGTGCGTGCGTGCGTGCATGTGTGTGTGTGCGTGCGTGCGTGCATGTGTGTGTGTGCGTGTGTGGGCGCGGGCGTGAGAGAGAGAGAGGTTTAGAATATATGTTTGGCCCATACATTTGTTATCTTCTTCATCAGAAAAGGGGAGTAAAGTTCAGTTATTGTGTCATTAACTGGAAGTGGAACACAATTGAAACCTCCTCAAAGAGTCTGGGGATATTTTACAATGCTGAATGTTGCCTTCTTGTTAAAGCAACAAACCTGCGAGATGGATTTTGTCAAGAAAGGTTAAACAACGACAGGTAACAAATATTTGGTTAAAGCAGTGAATTTGACTCAAGTGTGACTCACTCTTAAGAAATACTTGTAGACATTGAGTATAGAAGTGACATAATCCTAGATGTATGAGCAAAATATTTTATCGTACATTTCCTACTCAACCCATTTTACTCAGAAGATTCTTTCATTGAGCCTCCTCCATTAACAGCCCAGAATTTTGCACCAGCTTTACAGGTCTTTGGTGTCCACCTCCTGACTGAAGCTGTCTTGATCCTCATTGGTGATTGGTGGCAGGTCCCTGTGCAATGTAATGCCTTCCTGATATTCAAAAAAAAGCAATTAAACATCATTTATTAGAATTTCAACATTAAAAATTAGATAAGCAAAGAACAGAATAGTTAGCAGCACTTAAGAATGTGTTAAAACAATTAAAAGTATTAAACTAACTCAATTAATTCAGTAAAATGTAAATGACCAAGTACTTGACTTTGTTATTGGGAAAGTGAGGAGAAAGAGGTAGGATTAATGTCAATGGGTCGTTGGTGGTCAGCATAGAGTTGATGGGCTGAAGGGCCTGTGTTCATGCTGTATCCCTCTATGACTCTGCATATCGGTTCCAAACTATCATGATTCAGTGCAATATTCTCCATCCATTAAATTTCTGCAAATGCTTTGTCAATTTTATGTGTTATTCTCTGATTCACTTTCCACAAATTAGATGATGATATATGTTTCTGAATAAGAGGGACTTCATCAGTTCATCACGGCTGTCCCTCATTCTCTGTACTAATTGGCTTGTCTGGGTTTGGTTTGGTTTGGTTTTATTATTGTCATGTGTACCGAGATACAGTGAACAGCTTTTGTTTTGCATGCCATCCAGACAGATCATTTCATACAGAGGTACACTGAGGTAGTAAAAAGGAAAACAGGATGCAGAATATAGTATTGCAGTTACAGAGAAAGTGCAATGCAGGTAGACAAATAAAGTGCATGGGCCATCACGAGGTAGATTGGGAGATCAAGAGTTCAAGAGTTCATCTTGTAGCGTATGAGAGGTCCGTTCAAGAGTCTGATAACAGCGGGATAGAGGAGTAAAGGGCAAGTTTGACTGCACTCTCAACATTCAGCTCAAGAGTGGCATTTGAGACATCATGAAGCAGATCACCTGCTTCATGATCCCAACATGGAAGTTCTGCCTGATAAATAGCAGAGATGAGGTGAAGGTGGCAGTGGGGGAAGTGGTGGCAGGATGGGATGGGATGAGGGAGGGGCAGTTAGGGAGGTAGACAATGAGACATGGACTAAATATGTAAAAGTGGAACGAGATATACAAACTTGTACATTCAGGTTATATTAGCAAAGAATCCAGTTGACTTCCAGACGGACTGTCTAACCACACTTCTTGTCAAATAAATAGCAGTCATAAAAACTTCAAACGTGTGAAGTGAGTCACTTGGTACCCGGTGTCTACAAGTATTTGTTAAGAGTGAGTCACACTTGTATAACATACAATTTAAATAGTTGTCTACTGACACGTTTGTATAAGTTTGTCTAAATACAGAGGATTTAAACATAGGTTTTGTAGGGCATGAAGAACATATTGCTGTCCAAGAACAAGCCTGCAATTTATTTGTCAACAACAATATTTATAGGACTTTGACTGGAATTTAACGCAGAAACCATTTTCTCTCATAATTTCTTTAACAAAATGACCTTGATATGAGAGTAAATTTGACCCTTTTAAGGTTGTGTTCTGCTAACTGAATAACTTTTTAAAGAATTTATTTCATGTTAATATTTCCCAAACACCTCTACCCACTGAGGGAATTGAATGATATTAACCTTAAGATACATTTCAGAATACCAAAGTTTGTTTGGAAAGGGAACTATTTCAGCTGTTATTGCACTGTAGAGTTTGCCTGGGGTGAATATTTCAGCCAACTGCACTTGGAGTGTTTCAGACTCATTCAAATTTTCCTCTTGAGGACAGAGTGGAGAAATTCATTTTCTGATGCACTGAGATTAGTTGAAGCCAGAATCACCTTCTGGATATAGTGCATGTTGCAATTGTCTAACAGAACAATGCGTGAATTGTTCTTCTAGGCTCTTCAGTCAGTCCACAGAGGCAGCAAGGAGGGTGAAGAGGGGTGGTCATGACAACTGGTTTGTACATGGCCATGGGTCCACATTTGGGAAGGGGTACCTTTTGCATGTCCTGTCCCCAAATGGAGATTAATAATTTGGTTTATTTTGAAAATAAACTTTATTCATAAAAAATATATACAAGAAATACAAAGCAGTTTATAGGTTTCTTTACATTCATGTTGTCATCCAGTCTGTACATTCATAGTGTTGACAAGTTGGTATTAGTATTGGTATTGGTTTATTATTATCACTTGTACCGAGGTACAGTGAAAAACTTGTCTTGCATACCAATTGTACAGGTCAATTCCTTACACAGTGTAGTTACATTGGGTTAGTACAGAGTGCATTGATATAGTACAGGTAAAAACAATAACAGTACAGAGTAAAGTGTCACAGCTACAGAGAAAGTGCAGTGCAATAAGGTGCAAAGTCACAACAAGGTAGACTGTGAGGTCAGAGTCCATCTCATCATTCAATAGTCTTATCACAGTGGGGTAGAAGCTGTCCTTAAGTCTGGTGGTACTTGCCCTTAGGCTCCTACCTGATGGAAGAGGAGAGAAGAGAGAATGACCCGGGTGGGTGGGGTCTTTGATTATGCTGGCTGCTTCACCAAGACAGCGAGAGGTAAAGACAGAGTCCAGGGAGGTGAGGCTGGTGTTGGTGATGTGCTGGGCTGTGTCCACAACTCTCTGCAGATTCTTGTGGTCCTGGGCAGAGCAGTTGCTGTACCAAGCCGTGATGCATCCAGATAGGATGCTTTCTATGGTGCATCGATAAAAGTTGGTGAGAGTCAAAAGGGACAAACCAAATTCCTTTAGACTCCTGAGGAAGCAGAGGCACTGGTGAGCTTTCTTGGCCGTGGCATCTATGTGATTTGACCAGGACAGGCTGTTAGTGATGTTCATTCCCAGGAACATTCTCTGCACAAAGTATCCCTGCACATGTTTCCTCTTTGAACTACATACCTTTCAGTGTTTGTGGGGCTGTTACACTGGAACCAGCTCCTCAGTGTCCAGTGGCAGCATGACCATAGACTGAAGTCCTTCCTGACAAAGCCTCTGCATTGGCTGTACCAAGATTCAGTGTGACCCGCAGCACATCTCCCTGTAGCCTGGAACGTGCCAGTCAGCAGCATCTGCTTACGGACGCCTTGGTGTACTGAAAGGCCAACAAATTTCGGGCAGCCTGAAGTGCGTCTTTCACCCAGTTGAGGATCTTCCAGCAACACTTTATATTTGTCTCGGTGTGTGTCCCTGGGAACAGCCTGTAGATCAGAGAGTCCTCTGCATGGCTGCTCAGGACTACCTCGGCCAGGTCCCTTATATCCTTTTCCAGAGCAGATTAGCAACTTGTAAGGGAACATAATTTATAGGGGCACGGTTATGGTAATTGTTAGGCTGCATTAGGGAAGGTGCCAACATCATCTGAGTCAAACTGATGTGTTGCCTGTGCCCTAAATCATTCACCTTGTCCCTTTTTTGGTCTTGAACCAACCGACACAAACCTAATCACTGGAGTGTAATAACACTATCGCCACTTTGATCATTTTCACTAAAATTGACTTCTTTTTATTCAAATTGTGTTCTTTCTTGTCAAAATTGTGTTTGACTTATGTTTAATTTAGGTTTTACTTGTGAATATCTCTTACATGATGCTATGTGCCTGTGATGTTGCTGCAAGTAAGTTTTTCTTTGCACCTGTGCACACACGTATTTGTGCATATGACAATTAAACTCAACTTTGACTTTTTTAGCAGTGAATGGGAGCCAGCCACATCAAAATGGTGCAGGATGTATCTTGGACACACTTCGGATTCTAGAGTTTGACCCCAAAATTAGATCTCTTTGTATCAGGAAATGGATAAAACCAGTTTCACCCATTCGGTCCCTAATATATCTTTAAGAATGACAGGAAAGTTATCACATAGCACGCAGAATGAAAATATGTATGTTGTATAGCTATTTTGTTAGCGAGGAAAGAGAGAAAAGATGTGATTTTCTTTATGGCCCAGATCATATTTTTGTGTCCATTGTAACTACAAAAAGTGAATTGTATTTTTATAGCAGTGCAGAGCTTTGCTGTCACCAGAGCTGACAAGATGTTAAGGCATTGCTAAATTAACATGTGGTGACAAAAATGCTTTAAGTTAGGTGGTGCACCGTAACCAGAAATATAAATTCTTTCTGTTATGTTCTAAAAACTCTAAATTAAACTGTGGGAATGGGAATAAAAACAGCTTTAGAAGCATTTGATTTGTTGGTTAATACTTAGAGTGGTGTAGGTTAACTTGGAATAATAAACTTCTATTTAATTAGGGCAGATCCTCTTTGACTCATTTAAATGAATTCTACCAAAGGATTTATCCACCAGACACAAAAGTCACAGTGGATAGAACAATTCAGATACTTTCATATTCACCTGCAAAGGCATTTGATAAAGAAGCACATGGCAGACTTGGTGGTTTTAAAGTCAAGAGAGAGAAATTGAAGGGCAGAAGTCAAATCACAGATACAAGCAGATTCCTTTCCACTAAAGGTGATATGTCCCGAAGTCTATGATAGAACTGTTGATGTTCTTCATGGGTGTGACTAACTTAGACATGGAGACTATGGATATGGGTTAACATTTTGTAGCAATACCAGTAAAGAGGCAATTGCAAATTGAAAAATTGAGGATAACGGCAGAAGACCAAGTGCAGGGCAAAGTTCTGAGCAGATGTCAAAACCTAAGAACATAAAAAGTAGAAACAAGAGTCGGCCATTCAGCTGCTTGTGCCCGCTGCAGTATCCAATCACATCATGGGGGGTATAGACAGGCTGAATGCACACAGTCTTTTTCCCAGGGTTGGGGAATCAAGAACCAGAGGGCATAGGCTTAAGGTGAGAGAGGAGAGATTTAATAGGAACCTGAGGGGCAGCTGTTTTACACAAAGGGTGGTATGTGTATGGAATGGGCTGCCAGAGGAAGTGGTTGAGGCAGGTACAATAACAACATTTAAAAGACAGTCGGACAGGAACACAGATAGGAAAGGTTTAGAAGGATATGAGCCAAACGTGGGCAAATGGGACAAGCTTGGATTGGCACATAGGTTGGCATACATCAGTTGGGCTGAAGGACCTTTTTTATGTGCTGTATAACTCTATGACTTTATGTCTGATTTCTTACCTCAGTGGCACCTTCCTGCCTTAACCCCATATCCTTGATTCCCTGAATATCTAAAGATCTATCAGTCCCTCTTTTGAGTATACTCAGTGACTGAGTATCCCAACAGCCTTCTTGGGCAGAGAATGCCAAAGATTGATTACTCAGCATTATCCTTGCACTGAACCTCTTGAACCACGTAAAAGTTTTGTATGTTTCAATGAGACCACCTCATTCACCAAACTCAAGAGCGCCTTGGTCCAAATCTCTCCTCATTAATCTTTCAAAAGTCTCTGAAAACCCTTCAGGGTTTTCATTACATCCTCGTATGGGACGTTGTCTATTATTCAGGTTGCTGGTTGATTCACCAATGTGTACGGCCCTTTCACCAGCAACATTTTCACCCTCCACTTCACTTGTAAGGCCACGTTTCGCTGGTCTGTGTCTTCCCTGAGATCTTGTCAGTCTTGTTCACCCCCAGGAACTTATTTTACTTATTCCATGTGCAGGAGAATGGCTGAGTCCACTCATCTCTCTCGAGCTCACCAATGTATCTGCCACACCCACTGCCTGCCATCATCATTGTTCTACTTAGACAACCTTTGTCCTGCTGCTGCCTCAACTAACCTTATCCTAAACTTAATGTAGTGTCAAAAAGTCACAGACTCTATGACTACAGATGAATGTAAATGGGTAAGTTGGCCCACTATGCTATGCTGAACGTTTTGTCCATCTACACCAATCCCATGTACCCACATTAGGACTGTACCTTTCCACACCGCACCTATTTATCTGTTTGCCTAAATGCTCTAAACGTAGTAATTGTATCTGATTCCACCACCATCTCTGGCAGTGTGTTGTCGTTATCAAACACTCTCTGTGTGATAAAACATACCCCTCAGATCCCCTTTAAACCTCTTACCCCTCAACTTAAAATTAAGCTCTCTTGTTCCATGGGGAAAATATTCTGACTATCTACCCCATCTTTGCCTCTCATAACCTTATATCCTTCTATCAGGTTACCCCCTCAGCCTCCTTCGCTCGAGGAAAAACAAGCCCAGCCTATCCAATCTCTCCCCACAACTAAAGTCCTCCAATCCAGGCAACATCCTGGTTAATCTCCTCTGAATTCTCTACAGCACAATCTCATCCTTCAGTGTGGTGACCAAAACCACTCACAACCACTCCAAGTGCTGTCTAACTAGTAAAGTTGCAACATGATGTCCCAACTCTTATATTCTGTGCACTGATCTATGAAGCCAAGCATGCCACATGCCTTCTTCACCACCCTATCCACCATGTTACCACTTTCAGAGAAGCACGGACTTGGACCCCAGGTCTCTGTGTTCATCAACATTCCGTAGTGCCCTACCATTTACTGTATATGTACTATTTAACTTCCTAAAACGCAAATGGGGTAGGGACGTATGACTTCGCAAATGCCTATAGGCTGTTTAGAGTTCTTGTTTACAAAGGCAAATAACAGAGTTAGGAGACACAGGAGACTACAGACGCTTTAATCTGGAGCAACAAACAAACTGCTGGAGGAACTCAGTGGGTCAGGCAGCATCTGTGGAAGGAGATGGACAGTTCAGTTGAAGGGTCTTGACCTGAAACGTCAATTGTCTATCTTCCTCAATAGATACTGCCTGAGTTCCTCCAGCAGTTTGTTTTTTAGTAGCAGAGGTAGGTTTGTTAACAGAATATCCTTTATTGAAGACAGTAACTCTCAAACTAAACATCAGTGTCTATTACCAGATCACCTGAAATATACAGTTGTTAGTTGTACACTTACACTTTTATACATTGAAAGTTATGTAAAATGTGATGTGTGGTTGGGGAACTGCAGTTTCAATAACCAGGAAACGTAAAAGTTATTTGAACTTCAGCACAATTTCATTCCCTAGATATGGCCTTGACACAGTTCACATTGAGTTGCGCGTGGCAGGAGTTACAACAGAGGCTCAGTCAGTGGCTGTTTGCCATTATGTTCCTTAGTCCCGCAGTCCCAAGCAGCCTTCCCCTTGTGATCAATGCCAAATGTGAGAGGTTTGCAAGCCCCTTTTACAAGACCTGACCCTGAATTGTCAGGAGTGGGACTTGAAACCTGAAATAAATGAGCATAACACTTTTTCTTGAGGAAGAGATTTGCACTTTGTCTAAAGAGGCAGTCGGTCTGGAAGCTGAGTTGCCCGTCTCTACGATACTGTTCACAGTTGCTCAGAGGTGCAAAGTGAGGTCTCTCTCTGACTTTCCTCCCTTGTTAGCCCAGTACAGCATTTTCTATTTTTAAAATCCAGATTTTAAAATGAGTTTGAGAGTGGGAGGCACGGCTGCATTAACATCAAAACATCAGGAAAGAGTGAAATCAGAAGCCATCTTGGTTGCTGAGGTAGTGTGTGGGTTCCAGTACTGCTGCCCCGGTGGGAGATGATGCTCAACGTCCCACTTGCTTGTCTCCTGCATTGAATAGGGGCATCACCATCGCGGCAGTAGTCCTTTGCCAGGCAGTCTGCAGCCTCCACAACAGTGCATTGCTCAGTGGGAAATGATGGTACAGTAGCTGTAGAAATTCACTGTATCTGCAAATAAAACTTCCAATCGTGTCTGTTCCTTACACAAAGCCAAGGGATTGAAGTTCATCTGCACATCACAAAGCATTGAGCTGGTGTCAACTGGCAATATTGAGAGAATTTCGGGTGCCTTAGAACTCATTAGGTCCTGATGCAGGGTTTTGATCCGAAACATTGACAGTTCCTTTCCCCCCCATAGGTGCTGCTCGACCCGCTGAGTTCCTCCAGAAGATTGCCTGTTGCTCAGGATTCCAGCATCTGCTGTCTCTTGTGTCTCCGATGTCCTTACAGAGTCCTTGGCAACTTCAGGGCATGACTTCCTGGCTGTGGCCCTGAGGACACAAAAAAATAGCAGGAGTAGGCAACTCGGCCCCTCAAACCTGCCCTGCCATTCAAAATGATCATGGCTGATCTGCCCCAGGCCTCAATTCCTCTCTGTGCCAGTTCCCCATTGCCCTCAATTCCCCAATCTTCCAAAAATTTATCTGGTTCCATCTTTAATTCTTCTAATGATCCGGAGGGTCACCACAGCCTCTGTTTTACAGAGAACATGCCTCCCTCGGATAGGGCTCTTTGCCAGCCTGTATGGGGTCCTCTGCCCCTTTGTGTATGTTCCCTCCCCCTCTGTCCATTCACTTCAGTAGCAGCACTCCCCTGTAGCTGGAGAGGCATCGTATGTCCCTCCAGAGCTGGCTGGACTACATTCTGACAACTTTGAGAACTTGGAACACATCAATGGGAAGGATGCACTGAAACTGTCAATGACAGTTCCAGCACGGTGTTGCACAGGGAAACCCAACAATGCTGATCTATGAACCTCACAACTGAAGTTTATCAACAGCACAAGGGTGACCTCCAACGTAGCTTCAACACCAAAAAAAATGCAATCTCCAGACCCGAAAGTAGAATGAATCCAATCATACGAGCCTGCTGGCTCAACATACACAATGCAGTGGCTACAGTGCTGATCAGGACAGATTTATTTGGATCAACTGGCTATTTGGACCAATTCCATGTTACACTGGTGCTGTTCCAAGTCTGAGCTGCCACATTTTTAATTAGGATCAAAGCCAAATTCAGGAAACTGTATTGTTTATACAGCGTGTTTTAAACTGAACCTCTCTCTGCATTTTTTTTAAACTGGTGGAAAACCTCCATGGATGTGTAACTTTAATTGAAGTCTATGACACGCACTTAATTGATACCTACTGTTAAAATAATTGTGCAAGAAGTTTAGCCTTGGCTGTCAACTCGACAAATGCGGCCGATATGATTATTGGCTGGCCACAGAATTTGACTGTCTGATGTTGCCAGGTTATAAAAATATAATTCTGTTGTGCAATCGCCTAGCAACTGCTTTAAATATTGTGAAATCAAAAACAGTAAAGCTTTTTTTTTGGATTTACAATTCATCCCAGCAATAAGCAACCTTTTTAAAATTAGTCCTTCTTAATTAGCTAACCAAAAATGTGACCTTGCAAGTACTTATCTATAAACCAAACCTTTCTGGTTTGGTTTATAGATTAGTGTATCTAATCTATTTATACCATATATGTTTTGTATATATCATATGCCTCTATTAGCTGGGACACCTTATCCAACCCATGCGGTGCCTTTTAATATTAGAAGTTTTGCAGATTTAAAAATACATTTACAAAATGTTTAATAGGCATTCCAATGTTTTTCAGTTCAACATACATTCCAAACTTCTGTACAATAGTGTATCAAAGTGCTTGTAAGAATTTTAACATCAATCTTATCAGCATGCAAAATAAAAATGCAAATCTGACATAATAATATCAGGTACTGCTGGGTTCACACAGCCACACCTGTACAGAGAGAAAAAAAGAGAGGTAATTCTCTCAGATGTAGAGTTTTTATCAGAACAATATATTCAGTTCTAATGAAAGCTCTATCTCCAAAAAGATAACTTATCTTTTCTTTGAAAGAAAACGCCTGAGCCGTTGCAGTTATTTAGCGCTCCCTCTTCTTTTCCCGTTGCATTATTATTTAAGACCTCTTGCAGGTTTGGTTGAAAGAAAGTCCTGTTCCGTTCTCAAATCCTTTCCGTGAAAAAAGAAATTGCACATTCTAAAGCCGGGCGGTATCCTGTCAGTTTGCACAAGTTTATTCTCCTCTGGCTGAAAGGGAAATCCCACTCCCAGACCTCTGCCAATGTTGCTGGGCAGATGACACAGACTGAGTCATCGCCTTCACTTGCAAAAGCTCTGACTATACAGCAGTTTATAGACATTTCTCCTTCCTGTCCTGTGTGACATGGGACACTTGTTTTAATCTTCTACTGTACTTAGAATTTTGTTAAATATTTATGGATTCTTTTTCTATGTTTTTGCACGAAAAATGTTAAATCAACTACTTTTTTTGTGTTTTCGAACAAACAATAATTAACATATGGTCCTACCCCCTCCTGCTACCCTTCAATTTCAGGATGTAAATCAGCTCTGATTGGCTGAAAATATTTCACAAAAAAGTCTTATTTAAATTGCTTCCAGATAAACCTCAGAAATGGAATAAGAGTAGAAAATGCCGGAGGCATCAGCAAGTCAGGCCGCATCTGTGGACAGAGAAACAGTGTGAATGTAACTTTCTTTCCCTTTTCCACAGATGCAGCCTGACCTGCTGAGTGATTCCAGCATTTTCTGTTTTTTATTTCAGATTTCTAGCATCTGTAGTGTTTTGCTTCTTTGGAATGGAAATCAGCTGATGGTGGGTATTGTGTCAGTGCTGTCTAATTACTGTGCAGCACATTTCTCCCAGTACTTCACTTGGATCTTGGCATCTGACTATACCTTTCATAATATGATGTAAAGTCATCAATAGTTTCCTCTGCTATTGGCTACCTTGCAAATTATCAATCTCCCTCTATCTCTCAAATAGATGGTGTTGCCAATATTTCAGAATCAGAATCAGAATCAGATTTATTAGTGGTATTGGTTTATTATTGCCACTTGTACCGAGGTACAGTGAAAAACTTGTCTTGCATACCGATCGTACAGGTCAATTCATTACACAGTGCAGTTACATTGAGTTAGTACAGGGTGCGTTGAGGTAGTACAGGTAAAAACAATAACAGTACAGAGTAAAGTGTCACAGCTACAGAGAAAGTGCAGTGCAATAAAGTGCAAGGTCACAACAAGGTAGATCGTGAGGTCAGAGTCCATCTCATTGTATAAGGGAACCGTTCAATAATCTTATAACAGTGAGATAGAAACTGTCCTTGAGACAGGCTCCTGTATCTTCTACCTGATGGAAGAGGCGAGAAGAGAGAATGACCTGGGTGGATGTGATGTGAAATTTGTTGTTTTGCGGCAGCAGTACAGTGCAAGACATGAAATTACTATAAGTTACAAAACCAAATAAATAGTGCAATACAAAAAAGGAGTAATGAGGCAGTGTTCATGGGTCCATGGGCTGTTCAGAAATCTGATGGTGGAGGGGAAGAAGCCGTTGCTGAAGTGTTGAGTTGTGGGTCTTCAGGCGCCTGTACCTCCTCCCCGATGCTAATAACGAGAAGAGGGCATGTCCCGGATGGTGAGGGTCCTTAATGATGGATGCCGCCTTCTTGAGGCACCGCCTCTTGAAGATGTCCTCAATGGTGGGGAGGGTTGTGCCCATGATGGAGCTGGCTGAGTCTACAACCCTCTGCAGCCTCTTGCGATTCTGTGCATTGGAGCCTCCATACCAGGCGGTGATGCAACCAGTCAGAATGCTCTCCACCGTACACCTATAGAAATTTGTAAGAGTCTTTGGTGACAGACCAAATCTCCTCAAACTCCTAATGAAGTAGAGCTGCTGGCATGTCTTCTTCATGACTGCATCAATGTGTTGGGCCCAGGATAGATCCTCCGAGGTGTTGATGCCCAGGAACTTAAAGCTGCTCACCCTTTCCACTGCTGACTCCTCAATGAAGACTGATGAGTGTTCTCCTGACTTCCCCTTCCTGAAGTTCACAATAATTCCTTGGTCTTGCTGATGATGAATGTGAGGTTCTGCTCACCTCCTTCCTACTGTTGATTTTGATATTCTGTTCCCCACCATTCACACCTAATTGCCCACGTCACAGATTGGTTGCTTTTTACTTTATGTGTGTATCGTCTCAAAGTGCCCACTGGACTTAATCTCCCATCCATCACAGTCCTCTGGTGTCGGTGTAGTTTCTCCTCCCATTTATTTGATTGTATTACACGTCCTCAGAATCAGAATTAGGTCCTCAGAATCAGAATCAGAATCAGAATCAGGTCCTCAGAATCAGAATCAGAATCAGAATCAGAATCAGGTTTATTATGATTGTCTTATTTTGTTGTTTTGCGGCAGCGGTACGGTGCAAAGACATAAAATTACTATAAATTACAAAATAAATACATAGTGAAATAAAAAAGGCATAATGAGGTCGTGTTCATGGGTCCTCAGCCCACAGGTAGAGACGGGTGACTGTCTGAGAAGGTGGATGTAATATTTCACTTATACACGACTACAGACTTAGTCAGAGAATTGTTGAATCTCTCCCTGGGCAGGGAAACCTTGTTTCGCAGCATAAAAAAAATGATACTTGATCCAGAAAGCAGATTATATTTAAACGCACAGAAACGCCATAGGCAAAAAGTACAGAAACTAATCAGCCATTTCAAAAAATTAATGGCTCACTGCGTAGGTTTGCTAACACACGGAGGTGAGTTAGACTGAGAGTGTAGTAGCATATTGGCTCCACATAATTGGAATTGCTTGCGTACTCAACTATGACCTTCCTCCCATTGAACAGAAAACTACATCATGAACAGTCTACAGCAGCACTGGCTTTATTAATTACCGATAGAAGCATACAGACACATACGCGTAGAGGTACAAAATCTTTAATGATTAACTCTTTAATTGACTCTTTAATTATGCTTCTTAAGCAAAATATAATTTATTGTAAAAGTGTTATGCGTATGTTTATGAAACTAATATTGTAGACTTCAATGGATATTCACAGAGTATACTTCCATTCCATTGGAGATCTAAGCTCAGATACATTGGGCCGAATCTTCCCGGAAAACATTCGTGCCTTAATGATGCAAGCTGGTGAACGAAACGTCAACTGTTCATTTCCCTCCACAGACGCTGCCTAACCTGCTAACATTTTAGACTGATGGTCTTATGTCAGAATTGGAAGAATTGAGATATAACAGCCTACAGTTAAATACAGAACCAAGGAAAAGGAGGAGAGGAGAAAAGGGGAGCTCTGCAATAAAGGTGAATGCAGAGTAATTCATTTTCAAAAGAAACGGAAGTGTAAGACAAGAGTGGATGGTGGTAGAACAACAAAGAAATGGATGGCTGTAGAATTTGGCAGGCACGGTAGTGTAGCCGTTAGTGTAATGCTATTACAGCGCCAGCGACCCGGATTCAATTCTGGCCACTGTCTGTAAGGAGTTTGTACATCCTCCCCGTGACTGTGTGGGTTTCCTCCGGGTGCTCCGGTTTCCTCCCACATTCCAAAGACGTACGGGTTAGGAAGCTGTGGGCATGCTTTGTTGGCACCGGAAGCGTGGCGACACTTGCGGGCTGCCCCCAGAACACTCTATGCAAAAGGTGCATTTCACTGTGTTTCGATGTAAATGTGACTAATAAAGAAATCTTATCAGGTTGGCTCTGCTTCAGATGTGGTCTAACCTGCTGAGTATTTCCAGCATTTTCCATTTTTGTTTCCTTGGTAGAAGCAGAATTGTTGTTGGTGAGTGATGACTATGTTCCAAAGTTGTTGAACACATTGCAGAGGTTGTAAAGCTGTTAGGTGCTTCAGGCTTCCATTCAGCTTCACTGGAACAACTTTGGAGGCAGAGAGGTCAGCTTGAGAGTGGGAGTGAAGAGTTCAAGCTGCAGGCAAGTGAAGCTGTGAGTTATACTCATGGACTGATTGCGCCCTTCAGCAGAGCGATCACCCAATTTGCATTGGGTCTCTACGTTATAGAGGAGGCTGTGGTGTGACAAGTGAAGACAACACACAATCTTGGAGAAAATGCGGATAGATTGGTGTTTCAATTAAGTGAAGACAACACACAAACTTGGAAGAAATGCAGATAAATTGGTGCTTCAATTGAAAGGAGATTTTGGGCCTTAGATTGTGGAAGGCAGTGAAAAGTCAGGTGACCTAAAGCAGAAACTGCACTTAAGCAAGTTGCAAATAAATGTACATGACTGAATTATGTATGAATTAGAAACACAGAGAAACATAGAAACATAGAAAACCTACAGCACAATACAGGCCCTTCGGCCCACAAAGCTGTGCTGAACATGTCCCTACCTTTCAAATTACTCGGCTTACTCATAGCCCTCTATTTTTCTAAGCTCCATGTATCTATCCAAAAGTCTCTTAAACGACCCTATCATATCCACCTCCACCACTGTTGCCAGCAGCCCATTCCACACACTCACCACTTTCTGAGTAAAAACTTACCCCTGACATCTCCTCTGTACCTACTTCCCAGCACCTTAAACCTGTGTCCTCTTGTGGCAACCATTTCAGCCCTGGGAAAAAGCCTTTGACTATCCACACGATCAATTCCTCGATAATTAATTATTATTCTCATCAATAAGTTCTTATTTTTTTTTATTTTATTGGAATCTGTATTGGAACCAAATGATATTTGAATGTTTCTTTAAGAAATGGGTGGTACAGTGGTGTGGTGGGTACAGCCACTGCCACACTGTGCCAGAGAGTTGGGTTCAATCCTGACCTTGGGTGCCGTCTGTGTGGAGTTTGCTTGCTCTCCCTGTGACTGCGTGGGTTTCCTCTGGGTGCTCTGATTTCCTCCTACATCCCAGAGATATGTGGGTCGGTAGGGTTCGTAGGTTAATCAGCCACCTCAAATTGCCTCAAGTGTGTAGGTGAGTGGCAGAATCTGGGGGGAGTTGATGGGAATTTGGGGAGAATTAAAAAAATGGGATTAATGTAGGATTAGTGTAAATGGATAGATGATGGTCGGAACAGACCCAGTGGGCTGAAGGGCCTGTTTCTATGGTGTAATGCTCTATGACTTGATAAAATAGTAATGAAATCTAAAAACATTGTTTTGAAGAAACCGGCACTTCTAACATCTGAATCATAAAATTAGATGTTAGAATTTGCTGTTCACAGACTGGGCTATTGGTTATTTTCTACATTAATTCACACTAGTCATCTTTAACCCTTATAGTTGACTGCTCTAACACGGATGATGTGTGTTTTCTGCCATTACAGTACAAAAACGAAGACCGATAACAGCTTTTTGATCTACAAAACGTACTGTGCTGATGTAAAAGCCGACAGTCAATATGGCTGTAGCCCTCCTGAGTAAAGTAATAAACACAGTTTAAAAATTACACCAGCTAATCACTATTCCAGACTGATTTCAGCTTTCTTCCCAAACTCTTCTGAATTTACAAATGAGAATCTGAAAATAGTTTCTTAAAATCAATTATTTCCAAACTATGTACTTGTAACAGTGCAGTGTCACATGATGCTAAAACAAAACAGCAGTGAATATTCCCCTTGTCTTTAAAAGGCACTCTCTACTAATCTTATGATACCTTCTGATCAGATCCCCGCATGTACCAGAATGTTGATCCAAGTGATACGAAAGGGCATCTTAACCATTTGGCGTACAGAAATAATTGGTGATTAGATACTTCAGACGTTACCAGTTAAACGCAGGTAACTGAAATTCTCAGAGACCATTAGCATCCAGGTTCAAGGCTGTGTGGAACTAACATTGGGAACAAGTGATTGGTCCTGGCTAATTTCAGCCTGACCTCACCACTGATCTGATCAGCTGATATGAACAACCATGAAACCCAGTGATTAGTTGATTTTTCTGCGAAGCTCTTAACAAGTTGACATGTGGTTGAAACGTTAAATGTCAGCTTTAAATACTGACAATTGACGTGTAAATACTAAAATGATTGGGGCAATTTTATCCTGTCATAATTATAACCCTGCATATCCTAACGTCTAGTTTATAATTTGGATGTTATACTTTTGTTCTCAGCATGACTTTATAACAAATAAAAACCTAGAATATGGATTGTTTAGCCCCCTTATTTTAGATGCTATGTGATGCAACTTTGATTTTAGCCTGAGTAGCTTGAACTGAAGATCATTCTGGGTGAACTCATGCAAGATGCTAAGTTTAAGAAGTCACTCCTGTGTGCTATTCATATTAGCACCTTTGGTATTTTCCTGGCGTTATTTCCCTTTTGTCTAACCCATGTTGTCCTGCCCTGGGAGTGTGTGGCGGGACAGTGTAGAGGGAGAGTGTAAGAGTAGAGCTTTGTTCTGTATTTAACCCACTGTAGAGGGAGCTTTACTCTGTGTCTTGCTGCCCAGGAATGTGTGATTGGACAGTGCAGAGGGAACGATATTTTCCCAGCTTCACAAGCTCACCAGATGATGCCAATATTTGGGTAACACCATTTTCTGCCCGTCTCAACAAAAATTGTAGCAGAAAGCTCCACATTATGACTGCTTTGATCTCAGTAGGACTAGGAACACATCATGACAATTTGCTCCTTAATTTGTTATTTAAAGGAACACTCAGGTCTCCTGTCTGGGTATGTTTGCAGGAGGAAATGTCTATAGAGTGTCCTACATCTAATGGGAAGTGCTTTGTTGGACTAAGGTCTTGTTTTTGCAGTCTTTTCTTATCTCCCTCTCTTCACTGTCTGGTATAATTCATGTATAATTTATATTCTGTGTGTTGTCTGTACCTACGTGCCTGTGATGCTGCTGCAAGCAAGTTTTTCATTGTACCTGTACCTCACTGTACTTGTGCACATGACAATAAATTCAACTTTACTGGAAGGATGGACCAAATGCTAGTAAATGGGACTAGTATAGATAAATACAATGGTTGGCATGGATACAGTAGGCCAAGGGAATAATTCTGTACCATATGATGCTATAACTATGATGTTACCCAACATTTAGCTTCTAAGGCTTTTACATTCCATGGACTCCTCTGTGGCGAACTAGAGGTAGCAGTCCATAGCTATGGCCATTATTGTGTGTGTGTGTTTGAACACTAGGAGTGGGGAGGGCACCTTGGGGCAGGAAGAAAAGGTATGTTCATCAAGAAGAGCCCATAGAGACACCAGTTCTACCGAGACCTCTCTGAAGAACGACTGGACAATGTGGTCACAGCCTTTGGTCTTCCAAGTGTGTTGGCACTGAGATATGTGGTGTTCTGCCAGAGGACGTCTGGTTGCTTTCTGTTGCCTAGACTGTGGAGGTCAAGGCCACATCGACTCTAAATCTCCCCACTACAAGATCTTTCCAAACTGCTGGCAGCCGATCTCTGCCGGGCTCCTAATTTGCCACTCACCGTTATATCAGAAAGGTCAGAGTACATGAGCAGAAATCGTTGCACCTACTTTTATCGCTGCTCAGGTCCTGTTAATAACCTGGACATTTTCAGGAACAAGAAATGCTTCCATACCCAGAATGGAGGGGCAGTTGTGGATCTTGAGAAGAATGTCTTCATGGTGATTACTGTGTTTCAAGGAAGCACGCAGCACTCCGTCATTCTTCTGGACATTTTCAGTGGCTGGGTGGATGGGTCCTGGGCTGGCAAGAATTACCCCTTACCTCCCTGAATCTCCGCCAGTGCACAGCAGCTGAGTGTCGACACAGCAAGGACTTGGGCGTGCAAAATGTCATTGGTCTCTTGAAGATGAGACTGCATCGGTCCAGAGATGATCTGCAGTACAGAACCACACATCACCATGTGCTGAAGCTGCACAATCCACCAAGTCGAAGGCAGCAGTTGGTGTTGGAGGAAGAGCAGCAAGGAGATCAGGAGCCCGGGAAGCAGCAGGAACAAGAGGAAGAGGAAATGCTCTGGGGAATGGAGTCATGGAGTTGTACAGCCCTGTGGCCCAACTCGTCCATGATGCCTCTCTATGTTAATCCCATTCACAAGAGTCAGGAAGTCATGGTGCAGTTGCATAAAACTTTGGTTAGACCACATTTGGTGTATTGTGTGTCGTTATTACAGGAAAGGTGTGGAGGCTTTGGAGAGGGTGCGGAAGAGGTTCACCAGGATGCTGCCTGGATTAGAGGGCATGAGCTACGGGGAGATGTTGGACAAACTTCGGTTGTTTTCTCTGGAGTGTCGGAGGCTGAGGGAAGACCTGATAGAGGTTTATAAAATTATGAGAGACATAGAGTATATAGTTGCAGATATGGACTATGTATAGGTAGATGGAGTTAGTTTGGATTGGCATCATGGTCAGCTCAGACATTGTGGGCTAAAGTGTCTTTTGTACTGTTCTATGTTCTATGGGCTTGCAATAGGCCAGTACCCCTCCACTCTGCTCCTATCCAAGTACCTGTCCAAATGCTTTTTACACATTGTAATTGCTTCTCTCTCCAGCACCTCCTCTGGCAGCTCGATCCATATAACCACCACCCTCAGACCTTTAAGGTCATCCTTACTCAAACTCCACAGCCTCCTGTCCCGGCTGAGTGGAGTCGGCATACAGGGGACTCTCTGTTAAGGAGAAGATTTTCAGACGGGGCCTGCAAAATAAAATTCCTCAATACAAACCTCTCCACATTAATTCTCAGCACCAACAAACTGCACCAATGATCAGTCAGGAGAGCCCAGGTAATGCATAAAATCCCCTCACACACTGTTGTCCAGGTCCACTGGCACTGAACATAACACATGAATAAATTACTTGCTACATTCCTGTATTTCCTGATAAGTGGCACCTTGCTTAAAGAGCTCAGATCTCTGAATAAAATAAGATTTCCTTGTGGATCTCCACTCTGCAGATGTAAATAGCAGTGTACAGACCATCCTGACATATCTTGCAAGACCACAAGACTTCTTGCTGCATTACTCCATCATGTGGGGACCTCTCTCTTGGAAAAGATCACTATAGCAACCTCATGCCTGGCTCCTCATGGTTGGCATTACCTACCTCCTGACGTGCCCTCCATAAACCCTGGCACACGACCTTCCTCCAGGCATGTACCTTGCTGATCAGAATTTGCACGTCTCTCTCTGAGTTAGTGTGGGAGTTCTCTCTCTGTCTCTCGTGCCATCTCTGTCTTCTTCCATGGAAGCCAAGGAGTGTGTTGTTACTTTGTGTCTGCCCGGGGTGCATGCCTCAAGGTCTGATGCTCTCAGAGCAAATGTGAAATTGGGTGAGATCCTGTTGGGAACTGTGCAGGTTTAAGCATTGCTCTCTGCGTGTAACTTGCGCTGACACTGTTTCAAATTATGTTTTGTCCAGTTTCACGTTGTTGTGCGAGAAACCCAATTGGGTTTAACAACTGAAAGCAGCCACGTCTTACTGCATGAAAAATTAGGTGGAGTCCAACTGCTAGGCATAACATTTATAGGAAGTTAAAATCAATGAAATGTTTAATTGCAAACTTGGGGATCTGCATTGTACTAAACAAAATACCGATTATCTACCTCCAAACTAACTTGCAAATATCTAACAACAGTACATAGGCACAGTATAAAATTTAATCTTAGCCTTCCATTAATGTGCATATATTTCCCTCTCTGAACGGTAATGTGATCTTAGTCACTCAGCTTCCTGTCACTATGTTGTTTCCACAGATGCCTTCCCAAGGGACCTTTCATCATTTCCATATAATGTCACTCAAACAGTTGTAAGACAGTGGTGTGGTAAACTAGGATTGTTGAACACAGCGAAGTATTGGGGATCAAATAGAAAAATGCACAAACTCCTGGGGAAAACTTGACTAATTCCCAATCTTTACATTGGTACTAACTGCATTGTTGCAATGCATGAAATAGTCTTGCAGCTTTTACATTGTCATCGTGCAGTATTTTGTCTCTGGTGCACACGTACAGCAATTTTTAAACCTGTGGCGGTTCTAATTTTACTGCTTAGTGAGTTACTCAGTACTCAGGTGTGACTGGAGGATCAGTCCTTTCAATTTACTTCTGCAAAGTCTCTCAATGGATCCATGTGTCTGTCATCAGGCCAAATTAAACAAAGTAAACAGTCAGATATTGGTTCTTTAAAGCCAAATTAAAGTCGGGCCAATGAAGAAGCAAGATTACATAACCAGAAGTACATGCTAACTGTGGTATGTGGCTTATAAATTGCCTATTGCATTCCTGTCTGGCACATGAGTTCTGCAGGTCTCACACAGCTGGCCTCATTACTTGGCTCCAATTGCTTCCTGGAGCTGGAGCTGGAGGTGCTCTTGTGCATTTTCAGATGAGTTGCTAAAACTCTTCCTGAATCTCTGAACTCGCCTGGGCTATTTAGATTAGCTAGAAAAATAGAGCTCATGAAAAATGACTTGGCCCAAGGCAACAGTAGGCTGATTCATGATGACCTCTTGTTGAAAGGTTAAAAGGGCATGATTGTCGCATGGGGAGTGGGAGTTATTTCTTGGGACAGTGTGTTCCAAGAACTTGGTTCAGTCCTAAGTGTACAGTGCAGCTTGTTTTGCTGTGTGAAATGTTACCATTCTGTTTTAGACATAATTCTACTTTGGATGAAGCTAAAACATTTCAGAAAAATAGGGTTGGTGGTGTGATCATGTCATTGTATGAGGGTAATTAAATTCTCTTCTGGTAGTAAACATTGTTAAGTGTTGAACATTTTACCAGGTGGCTTTGCCTCTTTAAGGGAAGGACACTATTAACTAGAGGTAACTAATTCACTGCCTGCTCTTTTCATACCTCAACCATTATAGGGAACTGTCATTCATTAAGCTGAATGATTAGACTAAACTGGCTAACGGATTACATTTGTTCTTCAGTGTTTTAGTATTTATAGAACATTTGGCACCACCTTATAAAGCAGACCACCCAAATGGAGCACTTTGCAGTTTGAATGTGACCTATTTTAAATGGCTTTTCAACGTGTTGATCACTATGTCACTCCTTACAATTCCCACTGTTGACATTACGACTAAAGCCTCTGTTGTGAATATTTACATGGCAGAAATACCTCGCTCTTTGCTGTTGGATGGCCAGGTAGATTTCCTTCCTGCAAATTCATGCAAGATTTCAACTTCAGAGGACAAATCAAACAAATAGACACACTAGCATGAGGCTTTGGAGTTCTTGGATACCATTCAATTTTTAATGCCCAATAATTGTCACAACACTTCAGTCAACCAAACATTTACAATGAATTATGTTCTTTGGCTAGAAGGAGAAATTGGGTTCTCAACTCACTGTTTTAACATTTGCACCATTTTAAACCCTCTTGCACAAATCCTCTGAGATTGGGATTGGCTTATTATTTATTTTTAAGCAAAATGAACAGTGTTATTGAGGTGTCTGTTGTTGTTAATCTGATGCTAACACTACTGCAAAAACAATAGGGCCCTAGAACATGATTCACTTCAACTGTTTTGTGTATCGTTCATTGTGGTAACCATAGTAGATGTAAAATTGGATTGTGAATAACACATTACTAACAATATCAGCACTTTGTCCATAACCACATTGTCGGTTTTCAACATTAGGATTAGCAATGACTCATAATACCTACCTACTAGCCATGGTTGTGTGAGGTTTCTGAGCCCAAACCACTGGGTAGAGTGTCTTGTAATCATGGATTGTGGAATGGAAGGAATGCTTTTAATGAAGTATCGAAAAATAAGGGCGTAAAAACCTATGAATTAGGAGCAGGAGTCGGCCATCTGGTTCTTTGAGCCTTTGCCAACATTCATCAAGGTCAGGGCAGATCTTCTACCTCGATGGTACTTTCCCACACTGTCTTCATTCCCTTGATTTCAACTGCTCTGCCCAAGACCACAAGGGATTGCAGAGAGTTGTGAACGCAGCCCAGTAAATCACACAAACCAGCCTCCCTTCCATTAACTCCGTTTACACTTCCCACTGCCTTGGGAAACATAAGGACCCTTCTTACCCCGGTCATTCTCTCTTCTCGCCCCTCTCCTATCGAACAGAAGATATAAAAGGAGAACCCATCCCACCAGGCTCAAGGACAGCTTCCATCCCTCTGTTATCAGACTCTTGAATGGTTCTCTTATATAGTAAAAGGTGAACTCTTGATCTCTCAATCTACCTCATTGTGGCCCTTGACATTTTTATTTGCCTTCCTGAACTTCACTTTCTCTGTAACTGTAACACTATATTCTGCATTCTGTTTTCCTTTTTACTACCTCAATATCCCTATGTATGGCACGATCTGTCTGGATGGCATGCAAACAAAAGCCGTTCACTGTACATGTGACAATAATAAACCAATATTGTTATCCATTGAAATCCATTGACTCTGTGACTGAGATTCCACACCATTCTGTTGGCAGAGAATTCCACAGGATTATCACCCTCTAATTGAAGAAATTTCTCCTCATTTCAGTCCTAAATGGACTACCCTTCATCCCGAGTCTGCGATCCTGGTTGTGGACAATATTCTAGGAAATATCTTCCCAGAATCCATCTAATGGAGACCTGTAAGAATTTTGTAAATTTCATTGCGATCACCTCTAATTCTTCTAAGCTCCCGAAAAGATAGGTGTCGTCTCTCTCAGTCCCCCATGCAGTGAGTCCACCATCCCAGGATCAGTCTGGTGATGCACTCTCTCCAAAGCAGGTACACCGTCCTTTTAGGCAAGGAGTCCAAAATGGTGCACAATGTTCTAGATGGTGCTCACATCAAGACCGTAGATAATTGTACTAATGTGGTGGGGAGTACAACACCTTGCCTTCTCATTGTCATGACATTAAGAGTGGAAGGTTCACTGCTGTGGGAGAATCAGAGGTGGCTCTATGATGGTGTTCTTCTTGTTGAGTTGGATGTTTGGTGTTAAGATCACATTTTAGACACATGGGCATTTATTCTAGCCTGAACTCTGTGTAAATTACAGAGGGAATGTTGCAGCATTGGAGGTGCTTCCTTTAAGATGAGATGTTAAATTGACATCTCAGGTACACCTCTCCCCTACAATATTCAACAGTGCTATGTAAAGAGGACCCTGGCATCCTCCTGCTGTCAACCAATACAATTAAAATGGGACTTTTGTTTCATTGACTTTGGCTGCCCTGGTTCACTTGCAACTGCATTTCATCGACTGTTAAATGGTTCAGGATGTTCCAGGTTTGGGAAAGCTGCTATGTAAAGGAAAGTTATTTTTACCTAGGGAGTTGGGCATTGAATCATTTGAGTTGACATTCAGTTTCATCCATTAACCACTCAAAAGAGGGGGTTTTCTCACTGAGACTCTAACTTGTTTTCCAGAGCAGGTTAGTAGTAGCACAGGACTGGAAGCAGAAAGGGCCAATCAAATTGGTTGTCTATTTTCCGTGAGTTACCCACCACTGTTAGCACACCAGGCTTTGGAAATGTTATGCTAAACATTTGCTACTTTAGCGGTTGGATCTTCTAATGTTCTTAAAGGGTTTCAAAGGAGAAATTATTTCAAATGCAGAACAACATCTAAAGGAAGAAAGTATCAATGGGCTAGATTGCATTCTCATTGAGAAGTGTAGTATCCGTGTCAGAGTTTTCCTGATTCCCTACCTGTGTAATTCAGTATGGAAGTACGGAGTGTAAACACATCTAGAGCCTGACTCTGTGTTTGGACTCGTTGTTGAGTTCAGGGGAATTCTGTAGTGACCTAAGCATAGGGCCGGATGCACTTTACACCAGCTGTAGTCGGTGACTTTAATAGAGCCACTTTCATTTGAGGGAGAGCAACTTTCCATGGAAGACATGACCTTTCCAACTTTATTTTAATTTATATTAATGTTCCAATTAATTGTGCTTTAACTGTATTTATTATAGTATTACTCATCTGTCTTAAATGGGTGACCTTTACTTGTACTTTGTCCCACAAGATGAAAAAACCCCTCCATGTCAACCTGTCAAGACCTTTTGGGATCTTAAAAATAAACTTTTGGAAGAACTCAGAGGGTCAGGGACCATCTCCAGAGGCAAAGGGATGGTTGACATTTTGGGTTGAGACCCTGCATTTATAACTGTATTTCTAACTGTATTTAGGCACGGTATTGCAGCGGTTAGTGTAATGCTATTACAGTGCCAGCGACCCGGGTTCAATTCCCGCCGCTGTCTGTAAGGAGTTTGTACGTTCTCCCCGTGCATCTGCGTGGGTTTCCTCCGGGTGCTCCGGTTTCCTCCCACATTCCAAAGACGTATGGGTTAGGAAGTTGTGGGCATGCTACATTGGTGCTGGAAGTGTGGCGACACTTGCGGGCTGCCCCCAGAACACTCTACGCAAAAGATGCATTTCACTGTGTGTTTCGATGTACATGTGACTAATAAAGAAATCTTATCTTATTTAATTTTTTAATTAATCATTTTTAGTTTGTCTTTAATGCTGATTTTTTAAACTGTTTCCTGATGTCTCTGATCATCAGAGATATTTAGGAATGGGGAGAAGTCCTTCCGAGAACAGTGAACTTCAGAAGGCCGGGGGGTGATCTGTGGGTGAGGCGTCAGTTTGCACAGGGTTATTTGTTGCTTGTGGCACCCCTTGCCTAATGGGACACTGCAACTGTAAGACCATAAGATAATTGAGGTTCACCAAAGATTACTGATCGTAGTGCGGATGGGTCTCTTGTGGTACCACAGATTTCGCTGTGATTGTAATTAGATTGCACTTCTAAGGTCTATTTTGATGGGAGATCAATTCTACCCCTCTTCCAATTACTTAAGTGTATAAACTAGTTAATTTGGACACATTCAGACCAGGTGATCTCAACTCTCCTTTGATGGGGAGTAGCAGATTGCTGTGAGACATGAGCTTTTACTTGTGAACGTGGAATACTTGCCTCTGGAGATGATTCCAGGTGCACGTTGTAACAATCCACAAATTAACACGATCTCCGGGGATAGATCCCAGTGAAAGCCGCCGGAACCCTGTAGGATTCTTTATAACCACTTAACACATCCATGCTAAATTATTTTTAAGAACATAATTAAAGGAGGTTCACCAAATAAAGTATCAATATCAATATTTTCTGTTGGCCCATGCCCAAGATTTCCTGAGCGGTTAAACCTCATGTCTCCAATCTCCCTTACAGCAATTCAACAGTTTCCAAACAGCACTTCTATATCCTTCTACTGAAAAAAAATTGTTAGATATATCCGAAGCTTAAGTTATAACCAGGATTCTCACATGTCACAGTCCTTACTCCAGGATAGGAGCAGAAGCTAGGCTGATTGGTGTTTTGAAGGACCGGCAAAATTCACTGCCAGTTGAGTCTCCAGAGACGTCTGTGCTTCTTTCAAGTGCTTGTCCAGATTTTTTACCTCTGCTGCCCCATATTTCCATGGAAGGAACAAATGTATGAGGACCCGTGGGTGGTAAGCTCTCAATTAGCAAAGATCATGGCCTGGAAAATATGAGCTAGGGTCAGGAGTAGGTCTCTCAATCACTTGCACTCCCACCACCATTCAATAAGAACATAGTCGATCTGATTGTAACCTCAATTCTGCATTGCTGCCAACACAGTAGCATTTATCCCTTTGCTTGTCAAGAATCTACCGTAAAAATATTCAAAGACTTTGCTTCCACCAACCTCTGGGGAAGAGATTTCTAAAGACCCATGACCTCCTGAGAGAGAAAAAAAGATTCACCCCATCTCTGTCTTAAATGAGTGACCTTTACTTGTACTTTGTCCCACAAGAGAAAACATCCCAAAGGCAGCAGTCACCGAGGCCTCACTACGATGCACTGGACTCCTCCTGGATGTTGAAGATCAAGTTTGGTCATCCCTCCAGACCTGATCCAGGTAAATGCGGGCAGAGGAAGACTGCAAGCACTGGAATGACACAGTTTTATCCCTCAGACACCTGCTGCTTTCTGCTGGTAATGTGGTTGTGCGGCATCAACTGCTCTACAAAGATGGCCTGGGTAAATTCACAGCGGTACGTGGATTTAACAGCTCACTCACCAGGCAGGTTAGGTTAAAATTGTTGCCACAAGCAATCTACTGGAGGAACTCAGTGGGTCAAGCAGCATCTGTGGGAGGGAAGGAATTGTTTTTTACTCCAGTTTCCAGCATCTACAGACTCTGGTGTCTCACCAGGTTAAAATTGTAGTTAAAGCTAGTTACACGACAGACCCTTTGTGTATGGTTGTTGATAAAAATTCATATTTTGTTGTACATTCTTCATTTAGGGTTTTTATGCAACTTATTCTACATTAACTAAACTGTTGGCATTCAAACAGTTCATGCTGGTATTCAGGGATGTTTGAAAGAGCACATTGGGATTTTTCCCTCTGATTTCTCCCCTTTCTCTCTGGGTGGAGGAACTCCTTGTGTGTTTTCTGGTAATACTGTAGATCATTACAGATATGAGCCCACACCCTCCCACTCGCTGGAAGAGAAAATTGGTACAACACCAAAACACTGCTCCACAACCTTGCTCCAAGTTCATTCCTATCTCACCAATTTCCTGTCAAGGGCAGACTGTTTCACTTTCAAACTTTTACTGCAGTAGTAATCAGTATTATTACAAAGGTGATTTTACACCCTTTTGCTTTATATGAAATTGTCATTAAGCCATTAAGTATGTTTTATTGGAAAAATATTTACTCAAATATTGAGTGATTTATAAATGACAAACAGTTCACTTATATAGAAGTGCACCAAAAGTTTTAGATCAGTCATATATTTTAATGTCCTTGTTTCAAAACCTCCAGTCAAAATGCATCTTAGTAATGTGAAAAGGAACGGCAGGGATACTGGGTCACACTAGGGGTTAGAACACTGTTTTCTAACCTCTGGTATCAGAGTCTTAAATTAGTCTAGACTGCAGGGAAGAAGCTCTGTTCTCGCTCGCTGACAGCTGTTATAAGTCATAAGTTAAATTGGTCTGAGTAGACTCAACTCTTTTCCCGGTGGACAAGAGTACACAGAACAAAACTGTCTACAATTTTGCTATACTTGGCCCTAATTCAGCTGTCTTACTTTGGAAGGGAAAGAGGAAATATATGAGGAATGGAAATTCCATGCAGGTGTAACATGGTGTGGATTGAAAGGTGATGATCTGGAGTCCTGGAGAGATGGTCAGATGAGAGAGGAACTGATGTATTGATTGGCACATGTAAAGGAAAGCAGTGGACATGAGTTAATGACGTTAGCTGGGGCCAAGTGAGAAAGAGCTTCAATCTCAATTGCTGTCATTCCTCACCTTGATGAGTACCTGAACGTGCAGTCACTTCTCTCTTTACAAATGATGTTCAATCAAACTCCGAATAGCGTGGCGATATTTTATCATGTCACACGATTTTACCATTGAACCCCAAAAACCCCTGTGATTTGTCAAATTGTTGCGAGCAAAATAACTGCTAAAGCTCAGTCTGGTAGATCAAGGAACTGCCCGTCAGATCTAACTTCCACTGATTAAATAGGGATCAGTTAGCATGAAATAAAAACATCATGCCTGTAACCTCAAACTTCCCACTCTGCTGAGGGAGAATGGGAACGCCAGGCTTTTTGCCCTTAAGTAAACAATCTGCTTTTAATAAATACAGGAAAGGACACACCACAAATAATGACCTGACAGGAAGCAAGCTGGCATACAGCACTGAATGTCGGAGATCCAAACCTTTGCTTGAAGTAACCAGCATTGAAAACTAATGTCAGCAGCAATCATTCCAAGGTCAGCAAACAACCTGCTGGAAGAACTTGGCAGGTCGAAACCTGCATCAGAACGGTCCTGAAACTGTCGAAGGAAACATCGACAGTTCTTTCCCCCCGCAGATGCTGCTCGACCCGCTGAGTTCTTCCAGCAGATTGTTTGTTGCTCCAGATCCCAGCATCTGCAGTCTCTGAGGTTTGCTTCATTGCAGTCAGGTGCATCAAGGTGCCCCTCTCACTTTCACCCATCCTTTGGAATGATCCTCTAAATCTAAATGCTCCTCCTACTCATGCTCAATGGTTATGGAATGTTATGTCATACCTGAACCTAGAGAAGGTTCGTTGTTCAGTATTTGAATCTAATGTAGACTTTCAAACCCTGTGGGGGCCTTTTTGGAATTACTTTCAATATCTTTGATTTGGTGACTGAAACACAGACATTGGTTGACATTGTTACGTTTCAAGGGTTTTTCCTTGTTTTTTTTATCCAACAGCTTCGGTTTTTGGTAGTGGGAGTAGATTTTTTTTATAATAAAATATTCCAATTTTTCATTTATTAACCAACTATTACATGTGACTATTAATTCAGAGTATTGTGATCTTAAGTATGATTTAACACAACGTATTCTGTAATATTTTTACTCTTTTTTGATGCATGTACTCTGTATTTTTTCTCATGGAATTAATAAAAATATTGTAAAAGGGAATGTTCCTCAAAACCCACCCTTGGACATCTTCAGTCCAAGAATCCAAATTATCCATAATGCAGTCCTCTTCTTAAATGAGGAGATCAGAACTATAGATCTTCTCGCAGCTGTGGTCTCATCAAAGGCCTGACAGCTTGAACTAATAGGCTGCTGCTTATGTTTTGGCACACAGAGCTTGTCACCGACCATCTTATTATGCATCATGCACAGGAGGTTGTAGAGTCATACAGCACGGAAACAGGCCCTTCGGCCCAACTGGTCCATGCTGACCAAGATGCCCATCCAAGCTAGTCGCATTTGGCTGAGGTGCAACTAATGCTGAAATATTGGTGGTTTCTTATTATGTGCACAGGTACCTTTCAGTGTCGGTAGTATAAAGTCACAAGAGCACATTACTTGCCTGTCTTCCGACGCCACCATCAGTAACTCTCAAAGATTCAACGTAGACTGTTCCTCCCCCTCCCCCCACCTTCTTATCCTGCCTTCTGCCCTCTTCCTTTCCAGTCCTGATGAAGGGTCTCGGCCCGAAACGTCGACTGTTTATTTCCCTCCATGGATGCTGCCTGACCTGCTGAGTTCCTCCAGCACTTTTTGTATATTGCTCCAGATTCCAGCACCTGCAGAATTTCTTGTGTATCAGTGAAGAAGGTTCCTTCTTTTCAGAGACTGGCCTATTTTTCCATCCACCCAGGGCCTCATGAACACAGTGATGGTAAAAACATTACAATAAGGTCTGAACATACAGAACTTTGGACACAAGCCATTTTGTCTTTCTGATTTTAGACAGCAAAGTGGTAAATAGTGATCGAAAGAACAGGGCAATAAATCTGTTCTAATCCCAGTATCTAACACTCCACACATAAATTATTATAAACTTCATAATAATTTATGTGTGGAGTGTTAGATACTGGGATTAGAGGGCTTGAGCTATAAGGAGAGGCTGGATAGACTGGGACTTTTTCCCTGGAGCGTAGGAGGCTGAGGGGTGACCTTATAGAGGATTATAAAATTATGAGGGACATAGATAAGATGGACGGTCACGGTCTTTTCCCCAGGGTAGGGGAGTCTAAAAATAGAGGGCATAGGTTTAAGGTGAGGGGGGCTGGCAAAGTAGTGTAGCGGTTAGTGTAACGCTATTACAGCGCCAGTGACCCGGGTTCAATTCCGGCCGCTGTCTGTAAGGAGTTTGTATGTTCTCCCCCATGTCTGCGTGGGTTTCCTCCGGGTGCTCCCGTTTCCTCCCACATTCCAAAGACATACGGGTTGGGAAGTTGTGGGCATGCTATGTTGGCACCGGAAGCGTGGCGACACTTGCGGGCTGTCCCCAGAAGATGCATTTTACTGTGTGTTTCGATGTAGTTGTGACTAATAAAGAAATCTTGTCTTATCTTGTCTTAAAAGGGACCTGAGGGCTAAAAATGAATTCTGCTATTGCTTTTCCATTATACTACCTCGATATACTGATGTGATGAAATGATCTGTATGGATGGCATGCAAAACAAAGTTTTTCACTGTACCTCGGTACGTGTGACAATAATAAACCAATTACCAACTACAAGTTAAATTTTTACGCAGAGGGTGGTGGGTGTGTGGAACAAGCTGTCAGAGGAAGTGGCAGGGGTGGGTACAATTACAACGTTTAAAAGATATTTAGACAGGTACAGGGAAAGGAAAAGGTTTAGAGGGATATGGGTCAAATGCGGGGAAATGGGACGAGCTCAAGTGGACAACTTGGTCGGCATGGATGCGTTGGGTTGAAGGGCCTGTTTCCATGCTGTACAACTCTGACTCTATGACTCTTTATTTTGATGAAAAACTATTTGTGTGCTCTAAATATAATTTTATTTTACCTAAAAAAAATTGAACAAAACAAAGTGCATCACTGTAACCTGTCAGCCTGACCTTTCAATACTGGGAAAAGTGGATTGATCTGACTCAGTGGAAAAAGTCAACATAAAGAGTGAGCCAAGCCCAATTTTCCAATGAGTTTTCTTCTCCTTAATTTAAGTAACACCCAGTCGCTTGAGGAATTTGAGCTGTACCACACTTAGCAGCAACTCTTAAAGAGTAACAATTAGTTTAAAGAGGAATAAAAAACATGATGATGCTGGAGGAAAGCAGGCCAGGCAGCATCCGTGGAGAAAAGCAGGTGGTCAGCTTTTCGGGTCAGGACCCTTCTTCAAGACAAGATAAGGAAAGGAGAAGCCCAATATATAGGAAAAAAGCAGAGCAGTGATAGGTGGACAAAAGAGGGGAGGTGGGGTGGGCACAAGGTGGTGATAGGTAGATGCAGGTAAGAGATAGTGATGGGCAGGTGCGGGGGAGGTGGGGAGAGCAGATCCACCGGGGGATGGGTCAAAGGTAAGGAGAAAAAAAAAGGGTAGTAAAAAGAGAGCTAGTCTAGGAAAGGGAAGAAGAGAAGAAGCGTGGTGGGGGGGGGGCGGTGGTGAGGGGAAGGGGGGGGGATTGGGATTACCTAAAGTGGGAGAGTTCAGTGTTCATGCCGTTAGGCTGCAAGGTTCCAAGACGGAGAATGAGGTGCTGTTCCTCCAGTTTGCGCTTGGAATTCTCCTGGCAGTGGAGGAGGCCGAGGACGGACATATCAGTGACAGTGTGGGAGGGGGAGTTGAAGTGACTGGCAACGGGGATGAGGAGGATGCTGTTTGGCTTGCTGAGTTCCTCCAGCATCATAGTGTTTTTCATCTAGATTCCAGCATCTGCAGTCCTTTGTTTCTCTAGTTTAAAGAGGAAGATGTACCACGGGCAAAATGCCGAAACTGATCTAGAGACATGTGATTTGCAGTGCTTTCTCTGCTACCAAAAGATTGACCATCCCATTTATTCAAAGCGGAGCGCTCAATTAGAACTGAAAATTTCCCTCTGTTTGACGCTCCCTTCCCAAGGAGGAAGGCTGGTCTATGAAATGGATGCTTGGCTATCTCGAATCTGCTGAAATAAGGAAGATGCTTGCTATGGTCAGGAGAAAAGGAAGTCTATAATTATAGTCAGACATCTTTACTCCTGTACTGAAATCCTCTTATAATAAAGACCAAAAGACCACTTGCCTTCATAATTATTTGCTGCAACTTTGTTGTGTTTTCAGTGACTTGTGTACAAGAACACTCAGCTTCCTTTGAACATCAACATTTTCCAGTCTCTCACATTTAAAGCACACTGTTTCTCTGGTTTGCTCACCAACTTGGATGTCCTCACTTTTTTCCACATTATTTCCATCTGCTATGTTCCTGCTCACTCAGTAGTCTATATCCCCTTGTAGTCTCTTTACATCCTCCTTCCTGCTCACGGTCGCACCTTGTTTTGTACCATCAGCAAACTTAGAAATATGTTATTTGGTTCCTTCAGCCAAACTGCTGAAATAGCTGGAGGCCTGGTTGTTGGGGTGTGGATATACAGTAACTGATGCCAGTTCTGGGGATTACTGATGGGTGTAGTCCAACACTGGAAGGTTGCTTCTTAGAATCTCCACACCCAAAAAACTCTGGAAAATCAGTGAGGGAGTCAACTAGTTGCATTGTATTCTGACACTGACTCAGCACTCTGACCACAGCTGATGCAAGCTGATTTCTCAACAGATCGTCGGCTGCTCAGTTGTATGAAGACAGAGCTGATGGCAGTGTACTCCAGTCTCTACATTATCCATCTACATTCCATTCAACTCTTCTGGATAGTCCAACATAAAGACCTTTGCTGAAAACTTCTTTTCCATTCCTGAGGTTGATGGGCTTGAGGATGACCGATTGAGAAGTCCTTAGAGAGGTTCTTCCTTAATTTCCTTCAATGAAGATCAGAATAGGACTCATCCCACAGAACTTTGTTAAATGGAGATCAGCATAGGAATATAAAGATAATATTAAGCTCTCATCTCCATTCCAAACACTCTTCTTAAGCCTCTCCCCTGCCTCTTCATGATTGAGTGTGTGAATCCCATGGATTATCTTTTCACAAGCAGAGAGACAACCTGTATAGCTGGCTGTCCTCCAGCTTACTGGGCTAAACCCTCCCCAGGCTTCCATCCACCCTACCTTCCATCTCATTTCTCTCTTTAGATCCTTCCCTTTCTCTGTTGTGCTCTCCCTTGAGCTCAATATCCACGAGAGTCATCGTCTGCTCCATTGTCCCATCGATAAGTACGTCCCATCGATCCTTCCTTTCTGCATTTCATGTTAACTAATGTTGTGAATGGTCCTCAGGTCCTTCAAATCTACCAGCACCATCCCTCCCCTCAAACAAAGACCCTTATTCCTTGACCTTCAGCCCTTGCTAACTAAAGTTCAATCTCCACTCTTAGAACCATCGAGTCATAGGGCTATACAGCACAGAAGCAGATTCTTCAGCCCAACTCGCCCAAGTTGCCAAACTTAGCTCATCTCATTTGCCTGCATTTGGCCCATATCTCTCTAAATCTTTCCTATCCATGTACTTGTCCAAATGTCTTTTAAGTGTTGTAATTGCAACCACCTCTACCGCTTCCTCTGGTAGCTCATTCCATATATGGAGCACCTTCTGTGTGGAAGAGGTCTTCCTTTCCTCTCCAAGGTTTGGTATGGTGGTCCACTCCATCACCAGTTTACCTCCATCCACCTCTGCGCCAGAGCCTGAACTCAGGCCTGCCTCAGATTAACTGTTGCTGAACCCCTCAACCATGCCTTTGGTTTCTCTTTTCTTGACTGGTCAGCTATTGATCTACCAACGTCCATAAACCTGAGCTGATCCAAAACACTGCTGTCTGGGTCCTAATGCACACAATCCCTTTCACCCATCATTCCACAACACAAATTGGCTCTATTTTCAAATTCTCATCTCGTTATCAAATCCCAACATAGCTTTTGGCACCCTTATCCCTCTGATCCTTCTGAACTCTATAACCTTCCAAGGTAGTTGAGCTGCTTCAGTTCTGGCATTTTCTGAATCACAGATACTAACAAACAATCTGCTGGAGGAACTCAACAGGTCAAGCAGCATCTGTTGAGGGAAAGGAATTGTCAATGTTTCAGGTTAAAACCCTGGATCAGGATCTTCTCTCCAAAGCCTCCACATCCATCCTGTAATGTGGCAACCAGAATGGCACACAATACTCCAGATGTGGCCAAACCAAAGTTTCATACAGCTGCAAAGTGACTTTACAACTTTTATACTCAACATCCCAACTGATAAAGGCAAGTATGCCTTACACCTTCTTTCTCAGCCTGTCTACTTGTGTTGGGGAATGTGTCACAACAGGGGACTGGGATGTGGGAGAGAGCTGCTGTGATGGGTAAATATTTTACTGAAAGTATTTTGCTCAGGCAGTTCTCCTTTACCCAGGCTTTGTACATGCAGTGAGGTTCTCCTCTTGCATTACTGGCCTATGCAGTATCCATGCCATGGTGTAAAATCATGGACATGAGTTCTAGATGTGCATTGCATACACTTGAAGTCACTGTGAGCAAATGGTCTCATTCATGTGTTTATGCTTCTGATGCTCTGAGAACCCAGAGAAAAACTTGTTGTGAAACTTGGAGCCCATGGTTTTATATTGCAGTTGATCCTTTATTGAAATGGAATCATATATTTCTGACAAACACGCAATTTCTAGATTGATAGCTTAAATTTGTAAATGAAATCTAATGCACCGGATCGCAAGAGGCTGCAGAGGGTTGTAGACTTAGCCAGCTGCATCACGGGCACAACCCTCCTCATCATTGAGGATAGCTTCAAGAGGCGGTGCCTCAAGAAGGCGGCATCCATCGCTATGAACCCTCACCATCCAGGACATGCCCTCTTCTCGTTACTACCATCGGGGAGGAGGTACAGGAGCCTGAAGACCCACACACAATACTTCAGGAACAGCTTCTTCCCCTCTGCTATCAGATTTCTGAACGGTCCACAAACCCGTGAACACCACCTCGTTATTCCTTTTCTTGTACTATTTATTTATTTTTGTAGCTTACAGTAATTTTATGTCTTTGCACTGTACTGCTGCTGCAAAACAATGAATTTCATGTCGTATACATCAGTGATAATACACCAGAGTCTGAATATGATTCTGAAATCTTGTTAATGCACAGCAAGTCAATTAACACTGGAAAGATGATTGAATGCTGGTTAATACTTTAGATGGGATGTCTGAGCAGACATTTGGCTGCCTCTGACGGACATGTTACAGAATTCCAGCATTTTATCCTCTTACTTCTGATTTCCAGTGTTTACAGACTTTTTATCTTCAGGTTGTGTGGGGTTGTTTATTATGAGTTATTCATTTGGGATCATATACCTTTAAAAACGCAGCATTTAAGATTGCAAAGATAACTGTGACACATTCTGTGGGATTATGTATCCTGTGCCTCTGAGAAACATCAGCTCTTGTTTGCTACTCACGGTTGGTTACTATAGCTTGTAATGTTCGTGTTATTCTAGAGTTATATAAGAACACAAAAAATAGGAACATGACTTCGTCCCTTCCAGCTTTTCAAAAGCTGATCTTCTATGTCAGCTCAGTTTCCTGGCTTATCCCCATGCCCCTTAGTTCCTATGATATCCAGAGTTTCATTCCTACCTGGGTTTGAGGGTGCTTGGGTGTTGTGTGGGTGTGGGGATGGGGAAGATGCTACTTACATACATATTTGATACGGTAGATACTAGTTATGGAATAGAATCAAACCAACAAACTTCCTTTTAACATTAACAAGCTTTCATTTACAAATGTAAGCTATCAGTCTAGAAATTGGATGTTTGTCGGCAAAACATAATTCCATTTCAATAAAGGATCCAGTGAAACCAAGTTTCACAACATCCACCACTATCTCTCCGGGTCCTCAGAACATCTGAAGCACAAACACATGAATGAAACCATTTATGGACAGTGTATTAAGGTGTGTGCTATGCATGTCTAGAACCCTTGTCCATCATCGTAACACCAACATGCACCTCGGTGGATCCCTACACTGAAGATTTCTTGCTCAAGACATTTGTGTATTGATCCTCTGGATGAGTCAGGTGTTGCTTCTTGCTGTCACGTGTCTTGGTAATGGATGCTTGCAACCAGGCAGGATAATGGTAAATGATATTCCAATATCATTATATTTTGTTACTTTAGGGAAATTAATCAGCAACTTGTCATTTTCCTGTTCATAGTTCTAAATCAGCCACAGGAGAATGCAAAGAATAAATCCCCTTCATCATTTTTCAAATTCCTCTATGACCCTGTGGACGCTAGAAGCACATAGCTTTTTCCTACAGCAAGTTTCTATTTCCTTTATACTTTGAAATGACAGCTTCACTTATTTTTTCCCCCTTAAAGCATGCCCTATTTGTCAGCTGTGCCTATAACAACAGGATGCTTCTAATTTTATTAGCTGACCCAGTTAAGAGCTCTTTTCGATTAAGGAGTAGAGTTGCAATTCTACTCATTCACCTTGGCAACACTCTTAATGTCATTTTTTTTGTTGGGTTTCTTCCCTGTTTTCTTCATCAGGACTGAAGAACTGTATTTCATCTGTGGGTAACCTTCCCCAGGTTGTTATGGTAACGGGTGAAAATAAAAAAAATCTGTAGATGCTGGAAATCTGAAATAAAAACAGAGAATATTGGAAATATTCAGCAGGTCGGGCATGGTCTGAGGAAGATTTCCACAAGTGCTGCCTGACCTGCTGAGTTTTTCAGCATTTTTTGTGATGACAATGGGTTTTGGTGATCATGGAATTTTGCTAATCTGTAAAGGAATTGTTAGTTCTTGAACTTTGGCTCTCACTTCTAGAAACACTGAGATCTTTAAGAGTGCTATGTAGGTGTTTGTAAGCTCCTTTGCAAGGCCCAAATTCAATCTCTCTTGTTACCCTTTTCTGTAATACTTAGTGCTGTTAAATTAAATAGCCTGTCTCCTCTAGAGTTGATTTCTTCAGGTCAAATGGTAAATTGGTTTATTATTGTCACATGTACCAAGGTACAGTGAAAAACTTTACTGTATGTGCTTTGTATCTTCTGCCTGGTGGGAGGGGGAGAAGAGAGAATGTTCAGGGTGGGTGGGTTCTTTGATTATGTTGGCTGCTTCACCAAGGCAGTGAGAAATACAGACACCTGCTTCAATGATTGATCTGGTTGTGCTTATGCTCTTTCAGTGGTAGTGAACATGCACTCTGGGGCTAAGCTTTTTATCTTGTCTTCTAAATAATGTGAGAGCAGGAAAATAATGTGCAAGATAACCCACCCATTGGGAAGAACGCAGAGAAGAGCTTATACAGTCTAAGTTATGAAGAGGGTCTCACACAACTGAATTTATTTTAATTGAAGGGAATTTATTTTTATAGAAAGGGAATGCGATCATGGCCTTTAACATGGCATGAATGGGGCTGGTATAATGATATTACTTAACTGGACTGTTCTCATTGAACCAAAGTAATTCAATACCAAACTGACTCACCTTAAAGTCAGTGCAAAATAATTCCATATATTCATTACTCTATGGGAAATTAACTCCTGGCAAAATAAGAGAACACCTGAAAAAATTGCTGAACAAATATTTGCTTATAAAATTGAATGTTATAGATAAGCTTAGATAAACATGATCAAGTATATTATGGAACATGACGTGCTACTGCCTCAGTAGATTTGATTTCTGTGATATGTAAATATGAATGATTCAGGCTGTAAAGTTGGGCAAATATCTGAAATTTCACTTAATTACCTTTGGGATTTAGGGAAAATTTCTGAAAACCTCCATAACATTCCAGACAGTTTTACCAACAATGTTGTTATCTTGTGGAGGAAACTGAGTGAGTTGGTTAGGATCCAATATACAATGCTGACTTACCTTCTCCAACTTGGTAAGCTGCAGTTTTGGTGGCGTTACCTGCCTTGCTGCATGTGACATTTGTTAGTTTAAAGAAAAAAAATATGTGTAAACCAATAGTGAAAAACAAGACAACTTTTGGGGCTAGTTACAAATCTCTAGAGTGGAAACACACAGTCTCAGATTCATAAATTCAATGGTCTGCAGATGCTGGAATCAGGATGAAAAGAACAACGTGCTGGAGGGATGCAGCAGGCCAGGCAGCATCCGTGGAGAAAAGGATCATGTCCTTGCAAGAGACAGGGTGAGAGAAGCTGTAATCAAGGAAGCTGTGGGCGTCAGTGGGTTTGTAGAAGATGTTGGTGGATGAAGCACCTCCTGAGATGGAGATGGAGAGGTTGATAAAGGAGAGAAAGGTATCAGAGATAGGCCAAGCGAATTGGAGGGCTGAGTGAAAATTAGTGGCGAAATTTGTGAAACTGTCGAGTTCCGCACAGGTGCAAGCGTCCTGAAGAAGGGTCCTGACCCGACATGTTGACCGTCTGCTTTTCTCCACGGATGCTGCCTGGCCTGCTGAGTTCCTCCAGCATCTCATACATTGAAAATCATTCTGAAATGCCTAAATATTCAGCATTTTCAAATAGTGATTTAAAACCTTTTTGTGCCAAGAAAATAAATATAAGATAATAATCTTATTTACTGAAATGCCACTGGCATTGGTCTTCTGATCAATCTAACCTTCATTACAATCATGTTTACTAAGTGATTTATGGAGTGCGACATTCAGTGAGTACATAATAATTTTGGTTCTAAGAGCCAGATCCAAGTCCTACACTCGTTCTAACTGCCAATGATTGTAGTCTTGTAATATAACAGTAGCATGGTTCGGTAACACACAGGTCTGATCACACGCATTGCTGAACCGTTGTTCCCAGTTGCCACACCTGTTGAAAAGGCTTCAAAAGAGAACAGAGATGTACTGAGGACTGGCATGCTGGTGTTGGTATTGGTTTATTATCGTCACGTACCGAGGTACAGTGAAAAACTTGTCTTGCATACCGTTCGTACAGATCAATTCATTACACAGTGCATTGAATCAATGATTAGTGCTCAGTTTTATCTACTTGTAGTTTCTTTGCCTCTGCAAGGCTGATGAGAAAAAGGCCTCCAGTAATAGAATATAAATGCCATATTGATCCTTTATTCTTGTGCTGTGAATCTGCACATTAATAAATTGGCTGTCTTATATGTCCCTCTGCTCTAGTACATTCCACAGTGGTCCTGCCTTTTACTGGATGACATTTGGATCACTCTGCTTTGCATTATGTTTTCTTTAAATGAATAAACAACACATTCAAATATGAAGCAACCAATGCGAGGAAGGTGAGTTAATCTACACCACCGTAAAATGTGCAAGCTGGGACTGACAAGCTTTTTCCACAACAGAATTTGGTCACCTTGCTTCCAGATTTATATTGCTCACCATAAAGATTATGTGCTGTTTTGTGGTCTGCTTGGTGCAGCTATTGGGTACAAAAGAAAATTATAGAGCATAGAACCTCCCAGGTTCTTGGCGATATATTTTCTATGAATCTGTGAAATGCTTTATCACTGCACCATCAACCTGCCCAAAAGAAAACAGATGAGAGATGACTTAAAACTTGCAATACAAACATTCTTACTGGAGCCATGTAAAGTGACAGGTATATGTTAATTTTATGTTTGAGAATGCGCTTACAGATGTACTTCGACACCTGTTAGAATTCCACAGAGATGCCTGCAAGTACATTTTCTATATATGTTTACATATGCAGTACATTTGCAAGCTCCAAATGAACGTTGAATGAGCATTGTATCGTACAAGGATGCTCAATGAACCAAAGAAGAGTTACACAAGGAAGCTCTGTTGGGAGAAAAACAATCTATTACACTGGAGACTTCTTAAAGATGCTGTGTGATGAAGAATTTTTGACTAATATTTGTAACCATTTCTGTGGAACTCTGGAAGATACGTTAGATGCCTGCAAACTAGAAGTCTGTGTTTACAGAGATAATGTTTGTTAAAACTTTATCAGTGAGCAGATTAATTAAAGTATTAATCCCAGAATGATACAAATTGAATCAATGAGGATTAACTGCTGAAAACTAAGTGTAGCTTCATTTAAATAGTTTGAACTGAAACAAACCATTTCCTGATTCAAAGATTTCAAAGCAATGTTAACTGCCTGTTATGTACAAGTGCTGAAATTTCTTAATGTAACTCTTTCTTCTGTTGTGTTGGTTAACATGGGGCAAGTAAACTATGTCTGTCATTGGTTGAAAGAGTATTATAGAATGTAGAAATTTGACTGCTCATTCAGACTATGCATTCTTCTTCTGTCTAGGTACAGAAGCCTGAAGTCGCACACCACCAGGTTCAAGTATGGCTACTTCCCTTCAGCCATTCAGTTCTTGAACCAACCTGCACAACCCATTTTGACCACTTTGCATTACAATGGACTTTGTTTTTCTTTGTTCTAATTGTGTTCTTTCCTATATCATTTATGTTTTTCTTGTGAATGTTGTGTATCTGATGCTATGTGCCTGCGATGCTGCTGCAAGTAAGTTTTTCATTGCACCTGTGCACACATGGACTTGTGCATATGACAATAAACTGGACTTTGACTTTGCTGCACAACTTGACATTAACTTAACAGTTCTAACCTAAAGTTTGACATCAAGTATATCCACCCTGTTTATAATATAATTAATTCATCCAGCCTTAGTGTGACCATAATGACCCCAGTAAAGACTGCAGACAACATCAAAGCAAAACAGCATGGATGCTGGAAGTATTCAGTAGAACAGACAGTGTGTACGGAAATGAAACCCAGTTAACATTTTTGAGTTGATAATGTTTCAGAAGATACAAAAGCCTGAAAGCTCTACCACCAGGCTCAAGGACAGCTTCTATCCCGTTCTGATAAGACAATTGAACTGAACTCTTGCACGATAAAGTGGACCCTTGACCTCACAATCTACCTCGTCATGGCCTTGCACCTTACTGTCTGCCTGCACTGCACTTTCTCTGTAACTGTAACACTTTATTCTGCATTCTGTTATTGCTTTTCCCTTGTGCTACCTCAATGCACTGATGTGATGAAATGATCTGTATGGATGGCACGCAAAACAGAGTTTTTCACTGTACCTCAGTACATGTGACAATAATAAACCAATTTCCAACTTCCAAGGTGTTGCCTGGATATAAGAGCCCACAGATGTGACCTTCCTAATGAATTGGGTAGAACTAACTTAAGTGACCTAATATTTTTGATAGTGTGGTTGGGGAAAAACTGGAAGAGTGGCAATCACACTTATGATAGTTGGCGAAAATGAGAAATTGTTTTCAGTTTTGAATTGTTATTTCCTACATCCTTACAACATTGAAGGAGGCAATTCCCCACTAATTTTCCCTGTAACCACATTCCCAACAACTTCCCTCCACATTCGACCACTCACTTTCACACTGAGGGTAACCTACACTGATTGATTAATTAGAATGATTTACCTCATTCTTAGTTTGAGAAGGGTTTGGCCTTATTTCCATTTAGATGCACTAATGTGGTTTAGTTTAAATTCAAAGTCAAAGTCAAGGTCAAAGTCGAGTTTAGTGTTATATGCACAAGTACATGTATGCACAGGTGCAATGAAAAACTTACTTGCAGCAGCATCACAGGCACATAGCACCATATAAGTAGCATTCACAAGAAAAACCTAAAATAAACATAAATTATGCACAACTTTTACAAGAAATAGCAAAAAAAAGTCAATTTTAGTGCAACGTGATCAAAGTGGTTGTAGTGTAGTGACTAGGATTGTTCAGGTTGGTGAATGGTCGAACCGAGAACCGAATGGTTGAAGGGAAGTCACTGTTCTTGAACTTGGTGGTGTGGGACTTCAGGCTTCTGTACCTCCTGCCTGATGGTAGCTGTGATAAGATGGCACGGCCCGGATGGTGGGGATCTTTGATGGTGGATGTTGCCTTCTTGAGGACAGTGCCTCCTGTACCTGAGGGTTTCTTGAAAAGATCAGTGGTGAGATGTTTGTCCTGAATGATCTAAATGCTCCACAAGACTTTCTACTGAAAATCAGCTTCAAAGTTGGGTATGAGATTCTAGGCTATTTTCCATTTGCGTTTAAAGTTTTTTAAAGCAAGGGGCAGAGAAAACGTGAATAAATATCTGATAGGTTTATAAGAGGAGAAAGTACGCAGTGAATTATTATGATTGCAAATGCAGTCTAAAGGACTGGTGGGAGCAGATTCAATGCTTTGTCTCTTCTTCCCTCCATATCCCGATAGTGTAATAAAGTCTCTTGAATCTCTTTATGGCGATGTTGTAGAAACTGGAAGCTCAACTTTGTGTAGAACTGCACCTATAAGTCTGTGAAACTTCACTATCTCTGCTTCTGGCATTTTTAAAGAATTTCAGAAAGTGATAACCAAGATCAGCAAAGTAACGTGACCAAGATAGTTTTGTCTCTGTGGTGATTTCTGATATGGGAATTAGAATTCTTGGCAAGTTCTCAAAAAAGAACAACTACTCCCATCCCATGTGGGTAAACTCAGTTTCGTTCTTCTTCTGGTTCACTAACCTGATATTTCCTGGCCTCACAACCATTGTTTTTTTTCTTTGAAAGTAAAGGTAATAAGTTGGTTTATTCTACCAAGACCTTTCACCAATATGGGTAGATTGTTACACTTCACAATGCAATCACATAACTTCAGTAAAGTAAGCAGGCGTACATGTTTTCAAGCATGCTGAGATAAAGGTCTCCGAGGAAGACAGTTAGCCCCCAGTGTCCTTGGCTTAAGATAGACATTAGCTCTTTGTCTGCTGTAGATCCTGTTGACACCAGAAAATCTGAGGGTAGTAGCTCAGTTATGTTAGAGCTGCTAAAAGAAGTGTTTCTAGGTAATTCTGGTACGCTGCTGTTAAAACAGCTTCAGTTCTATTGCAGTGAGGAGTCCACAATGTAACTGAGGTTGATTTCAGTTCAAGGTTTTAGTGCTTGTCCAGTGCCTCTGTGTAATTTCAGTGCGGTTCAGTCTGTAGCTAAGGTACATGCTCTACCCCACCTCTGGAAGTGTTGGCTGTGTAAACATTCCCGTGAAGTAGTGTGGTGCAACAAACAATCTGCTGGAAGAAGTCAGCAGATCGAGCAGCATCTGTGGAAGGAAAGGAACTGTCGACATCTTGGGTCGAAGCTCTGCGTCAGGACTGAGAGTGGAGGGGTGAGGTGGACTGAGGAGGGGTGTAAGATGATAGGAAGGTTGCACCAGGTCGGGACGGTGAGAGGGTGTGGAGTTGGGAGACAGTGGCAGGTAAATGAGAGATGGAGGCAGAGAGAGACAGAGAGGAGAAAGGGAAGAAAACAGATGGAGCAAGATCTTCAAGGTCTTCCATAGTCTTATAACAGCAAGATAATACATGATTTTAGGCTTCAGTATCTTCTGCCCAATGGAAGGGGGGAGAAAAGAGAAGGTCTGGCGTGGGTGGTGACAGGCGTGGTAGTGTAGGGGCAGGTACGGTGGTGTAGCAGTTAGCATAACACTATTACAGCGCCAGCGACCCGGGTTCAATTCTGGCCGCTGTCTGTAAGGAGTTTGTGCGTTCTCCCCATGTCCACGTGGGTTGTGGGCGTGCTATGTTGGCGCCCGGAAGTGTGGTGACACTTGCGGGCTGCCCCCAGAACACTCTATGCAAAAGATGCATTTCACTGTGTGTTTCGATGTACATGTGACTAATAAAGAAATCTTATCTTATCTTTGATTATTTTGGCTGCGAGAAGTGTAAACAGAGTCCGTGGCGGGGGTCTGGTTTCTGTAATGTGCTGAGCTGTGTCCACAACTCTCTGCAGTTTCTTGCGGTCTTGGGCAAAGCAGTTGCCGTACCAAGCTGTGATGCATCCGAATGAGAAGCTTGCTGTGGTTCATCGATAAAAATTGTTCATCACCTTGTGATCATAATCATGAGATCAGTGACGTCAACAGTGCTCTTAATTACTTGAACATTTGGTAATGGTACTGACACTTCTCTCACCGTTTACACCTCATTCAAGAACATAAGAAAATAAGACCAGGAGTAAACCATTCAGCCCTCATTAGATCATGGTTGATCATCTCCAGGACTCCACTCCCCCTCTGTATCAGATTCCTATGGTCCTCAGTTCCCTGATCTTTAAGTAAATTATCTACTTCTGCTTGAAATACCTCCAATGATCTAACCTCCACAATTCTCTGGGGCAGAGAATTCAAACACTACCTTCTGCTTCTTTACTTTTCCCAACTTCACATCCATTTAGTTTCCTTTAACTTTTCTGTTTCCCATCCCCATCTCCTTTCTTCTCTCTTCAGCACCCCCAACCCCCGCTTCCCCCTGTTTACCTCCTGGTTAATTTCCTCAGTTCTACAAGGACACCAAGCTGAAACAATAACTTGGTTTCCTTCTCCACAGATGCTGCCCATTGTGCCCAGTATTTCCAAGGTTATTTATTTTTATTTTGGCTCAACAAGTGTTGCCTTAGAGGCAGGCTATGCTACAGGAACAGCTGGCTGAAACTATCTTTTTTATTAGAGTCTATTGCTTCCAGTGTTAACAGTGTAGCCTCATTTGAGAGTTCAACTCAACATAATTAGTGTCTGTGGCAAGCTGTCAATGTAACATAGCATTACGGAAGAGACTGATACACTTTTAGATTACCTTATACTGGTTGTGTGTAACTGTATTGGTATTAGTTTTATTATTGTCCCATGTACCGAGATGCAGTGAAAAGATTTTGTCTGTGTGTCACCCAGACAGATCATGTCATACATGAGTACATCGAGGTAGTAAAAAGAAAAACAGAATGCAGAATGGAGTGACTGTACCTGATTTCCTGTCATATATCTGTTTAAAAGTATATACTAATCCATGATTTCTGGAAGGATTAAATTCCTGATCCAAAATTCTCCAAATTCATAGACCCCTTACATCATAGTCACGATGACTAGATTGCAATTTTCATTATTCTCATATATTAAAGATGTTAACCACCGAGAATTAACATACTGTGCCCTGAATACATTTATATTCTCTGACTGACGAGTCATTTAAGGAAAACAGGAAGGTGGGCATCCCTGAACATTAACACTGTACCTTTGTAACAACTGCCTGCAAAATGAATGAAGTGTCAAGACACAAAACAATACTGCAGATGACTGGAGATCTGAACAATTGAGAACTGCATTAACAATGGCTGCACTGGATTGTCGGAAGGCTATTGTTTCTAAAAATCCTGGTAACTGTCAAGTGGCTCATGAAATGTGTTTTTTAAAAAATGTGCTTATGAACAAATTCTATCATTATTTTTTCTAGATATTACCTTTTGTTTCTTGAATCTAAAGTACATGACGGCTAACTCTCCTCAACTGCACTCCATTTTCCACTGGTTTTCCTACTTAATATGTTTATGTCCCTTTGTAATTTCCTGCTCACATCTGCACTACCAACAGTCCCTGTCACAAGCAATATTCCCACTTCGCCAAACTAAATGTGACTAACCATTTACCATTGCAATGGTTGCCAACTGCATAGGTGCCATTGAAGGTGTATTGCACGTGCTGACTCTTTCGAGTAATTCAAGCAGCTGAACCTGCATTCACTTTCACCAATATCGGTTATTTCCGACTTCTTTTTATTTATTCTGCACTCAGTTTTAGAATCAGATTTGACACCTGTGTGAATTTTACCTAACCTCTGACTGAAATCACAATTGCTTGCTCTTTTCTCCCAGTCCTGGTCTGCATTGCCCGCCAGCTCCAAGATCCCAGTAGTTAGATATTGGAGGACAATAAGAGTGGGGTTTAGGTCGTGGGATGACTGATAAACTGTGACATTTGTATCATCCTGTACCCCAGGAAACACGAGAGTGATGTAACCATGCTGTAAACATTGTGTGTAATTTATGTTTTTCTTGTGAATGCTGCTTATCTGATGCTCTGTGCCTGTGATGCTGCTGCAAGTTTTTCATTGCACCTGTGCGCGCATGTACTTGTGCATATGACAATAAACTCGACTTTGACTTTGACATAATGAGTTTAACATATGATCAGAAATTACCCCTGTTAATTTGTATGAAATATAGGATACACTGGTGGCTGTACATTGTAGTTTGCTTCTAATAGTTGCTTCTGTTGGCTTTATCCAACAGATTTCTAAGTGATTGTAAATTCTTTCACATCTACACCAAACATGTATTGGAGTTTGAAGATGCCGCCTCAGCTGTTTTTGCACAGCTTTGTAGATTAGCACATTTTATGTAACAATTTTACCTTACAGTTTATTTGTTGCTATACCCATAGGTGTTTTGGTCTTTCCATTGGAGGATATACTGTGGAAGAAGCCCTGGTTACAACACCCATCAAAGGTAGCAGGCAAATTAAATTGACACCAATGCAGTTGTCATAAACAATGGAGACTGCATTGTATGAAAACTTTTGTACAACACAACTCCTTCACCCAAGTCACTGATAAACACGGTGAAAGCCATGCGTCCTGGTACAAGTCTGTGGGAACCATTATTTGTCACATCCAGTCAATCAGAGGACCAACCCTTTACTTCCACTCCGTCTCCTACCTCCCAACCAGTTTTCAACCTTGACTGCGAGGCTGCCTCCGATTGCTTAGATGTTCATATTTGCTAACTTCTCGAGCGGAACTTATCAAATGTCCCTGGAAGTCCTTACAGCTTGCATAGAGAGATACTACGTTATTCACCTTGTTAATGACCTCCTCAAAGAATTCAATTAGATTAGTCAAGCATGATGTACCCTTCTTAAAACTGTGCAGACTCTTTCCGATCAACCCTGATCTGTCCAATTGCTTAACCACTTTGACAGATTCCTGTAACTTCTCCACAGGCAGTGTTGTGCTGATAAGTCTTCACTTCTCTCTCCTCTCCTTTTCAAATAAATGCAAAAAAGTTTTGAATGTGGTCAGAATTGTCAGAATTATTTGAAGAAAAACTCTACTGGGCAGAAATTGGTAGGGAGTTAAAGGAAAACATTTCATCTGGTCAACTGGCTGAAGGGTACTAGTCTATCCTGGGAAGTTATGTGCATTGTGTGTGCACTAATGATTCAATCCGATTTTGGATCAGGTCTGGGTAAGATGGAATTTCCTTGGATCTGCATTTTCTATCCTGAAGTTGCTTGGGTCACCCCTTCACATGGGCTCACCCCAGCACACAGATACAACCATGAAGAAGGCGGGCCAGTGTCTCTACTTTCTTAGAAGTTTAAGGAGATTTGGCAGGTCATCGAAGACTGACAAACTTCTACAGATGTACAACGGCAGGCATTCTGACTGGTCGCATCACGGCCTGGTGTGGAAACTCCAATGCACAGGAACACAGAGAGTGATGGACTCATCCAGTTCTATCACGGGTACAGCTCTCCCCTCCATCGAGGACATCTATAGGAGGTCATCTCTCACTGAGATCATCATCAGATACCCCCCACCATCTAGGCCATGCCCTCTTCTTGATGCTACCATCAGGCAGGAGGTACAGGAGCCTGAAGACCCACACCTCAAGGTTCAACAACAGCTTCTTCCCCACTGCCGTCAGGTTCTTGAACCCACCTGAAAAACCCTAACACTACCTCAAACTATATTTCTTTATCTCTCTCAACTTGCACCAGTCTCGTTATGTTTATTTTGTCATGTAAGTTATGTATAATTTATGTTAAATTAAGTTTATGTTAACTTATGTTTGTCATGTTCGTAATGTACAGTGCCTCTGCTGCAAAAAGCGAATTTTCATGGTATTTATACCTTGGGTATGTCTGCCTATGACAAATATGCAGGAACAAAGAGTCAGTCACACTCTGGTGAGGCACTGTCAGTGGAGTGGGGATGACTCTAAAGCCATTCCAAGGAAGTGATGTCTTCAACTAAGAAAATTAATGAGCGTTTTAACAAACACACAGAGTCTTTCTGTGGACAAAATGAATTAGATGATTATTAAAAACAGAGTTACATGAATTTTCTGTTTTATTTATATAAGAGAATTTTAAATTTCAGTGACTGAGAGAATCCTGAAGAAATATTGAGAGACCATTTCGAGTGGTCTCTGGGAACCTACCCGATTGAACAACGTGGATTTATTAATTTTCTGTAAATGACACAAACTGTTGGCCTTGAGTATGCCTCTAAACCAGGGCCATCAAAACGGCTGTGACAGCAGCTTTGCTCAAGTTATTGCTGAGCTCTCAAAATCTCAAGGAGAGAGAGGACTCAAGAAACAAACAAAATCATTATACGTTAACGATAACACAAAATAAACCTTTCATTGCGTATAAACAGCCACTCGGGTCCAAAATACGTGCAGCTGGTGAGATATCAGTGTGGCACATTCAGGACTCGGGAGGTGAGTGTCTTCGATCTTCCCCTTTGCCTTAGTGTTGTAGAAGGGGTAAAACTACTGCCTTTACTAATTTTAGTGAAAAAATTGATGAATGAAATGTGCTAAAATATATTTTATGTTTCCATTTAATAAAATTAGCAATGACAGTAATTTAATCCCATAAAGCTTATTCAAGTAGGAAAATAGCAGCATTTATTAAGTCTTACATGTGTGTGATATCATAGACCCATATTAAGGTACTTGAATTTCTGACTTGTATTGAAGAATTATGTATCACGTTGTGCAAATATCATTATAGTTCTGGTTGTTTCATTACAGGAAGGATGTGATGTCATGGTGCATGAGAATTACCAGGTAGTTGCCAGGACAACAGAAATATAGTTATGAGGAGAGACTGTCTTGGCTGGCGTTGTTTCCTTTGGAACAAAGGCAACAGAGAGGATTTAACTGAGGTACATAAAGTTATGAGAGGCAAAATTGAGTGAGCAGGGATGATCTATTTACCTTGGCAGAAAGGACAATAACTGGCAAGTGGAGATTTAAGTTAATTATTAGAAGGGATTAGATGTTTATTGAGGAAAATGGTTTCCATCTAGACTCATAGAGTTGTACAGCACAGAAACAGGCCCTTCGGTCCACTACATCCCTTCTGACCTTTTTTGTCCATCTACATTAATCCCATTTGCCCAAGTTATCCTTCAATGCCTTGCCTATTTAAGTATCTGTACTAGCATTCACAACGGAGCCTTCTAAGGATAGTAACGTATAAACTGTAGAGATTTCTAACAAGATAAGATGACACATCTGCCTGAAAGGATTGGTCAGAGCTCCAAAGAAACCTGTAAGAAAATATCTGCTAACTTCATGAGGACTTTGAAACATAATTGAACAGTCTTCCATGAAGACATAACAAAGTAAGAAATAAGAAGCTGGCCATTCAGTTTCTCAGGCCTGTCTTGTCATTCAAACGATGATGGTACAGCTTCTACCTCAAGTACCATTTTCCTGCCCTCGTCACAATACTCCTTGATCCCTTTAACATCCAGAAATCCATCAACGTCTTTGAATGGGTGGAGAATTCCAAAGATTCACCAACCCCTGAGCGAAGAAATTTCTCCTCAATTCAGTCCTAAACAGCCAATCCCTATTCTGAAACTTTGACCCCTGGTTCTAGACTCCTTAGCCGGGGAAACATCTCCCTGCATTTACCATGTTAAACCCTCTCAAGCACTTTATTTTTCAGTGAGGTCACCTTTAATTATATTAAATTTTTTAGAGAACAGAAGCCTAGGTTATGCCATACCTGTTATAGAGAGAATCTTCACACATTCTCTCGATAACATGTATATTTTTTTGAGTAAAGAGATCAAAATTATACACAACACTTCAGGTGTGGTCTCACTGCAGGCTTGGAGACAAGTTGTTATGAGTTATGGTTTTGCAGGCTGACTAACCAATCATTGTACAGATTTGGTAATTGGTTTATTATTGTCAAATGTACTGAGATACAGTGAAAAACATTGTTTTGCAAGCCATCCATACAGATCATTTCAAAACATAAGTACATCGAGGTAGTACAAAGGGAAAAGCAATAACAGAATGCAGAATATAGTGTCACAGTTACAGAGGTATTGCAAATAAAGTGCAAGGGCCAGGACGAGGTAGGTTGAGAGATCAAGAGTTCAACTTTATCGTACCAGAGGTCATTTACAACAGTGTGATAGAAGCTGTCCTTGAGCCTGGTGGTGAGTGTTTTCAAGCTTTTGTATCTTCTGCCTGATGGGAGGGGGGAGAAGAGAGAATGACCGGGGTGGGAGGAGCCCTTGATTATGTCGGCTGTTTTCCCAAGGCAGCAGAAAGTGTAGACGGAGTCAGTAGAGGGGAGGCTGCTTTTTGTGATGGACTGAGCTGCATCTACAACTCTCTGCAATTTCTTGCAATCTTGGACAGAGCAGTTGCCATACCAAGCCGTGATGCATCTGGATAGGATGCTTTCTATGATACAGCTATAAAAATTGGTGAAGTCAATTTGGACATGTCAAATTTCCTTAGCCTTCTGAGGAAGCAAAGGTACTGATGTGCTTTCTTGGACATGGCATCTATATGGTTGGACCAAGATAAGCTATTGATTTGATTCTCATGTTAATTTCTACACCACGTTTGCAAAAAGCAAACAAGCCCCTCACCAATTAAGGATATTGCTATCTGGACCATCTTTGCTTTGTCTAATGTCCAGCCCACTGTGAGTATTGCAGAATGACTACTGCACAGAAGGAGGCCACTTGTTCCATGTTCATCATGGCACTCCATTGGAGCAACTCCCGAGTTTCATCTGTCAGTCCTTTCTCTGCAGCCTTGCAAAATTTCCTCCACCATATATTTCTCCAATTTCCTCTTGAAAGCCAGATGAGGACTTGTCTCTGCCATATCTGCAGGCAACGTATTCCAGATTCCAATCACGTGTGCTTGTGTCACTCTTAATTCTTCCCCCTTTATTTCACACCTGTGACCTCTAGTCCTCAACCCCTCTACCAACAGGAAGAGCCGCCCACTCTCCACTCTATCTAGACCCCCCACCATTTTATATACTTCTATTGAATCTCCCCTCAGCCTTCTCATCTCCAAAGAACACAGGATGGGATGAAGATTATGCATTTTTACACTTGATGTGCCATCACTTTTAGTGGGCAACTCCCTGGAGAAATAAGAGTCAGAGCTGAAAAAAAGTCAGAGTTTATCAGCCTCTGAAGGTCATCAGCTCCATTACTGCACCGATGCTGGGTCCTTTCAATTCTCAGCCACACATCCTTTGTAAATGCTATAAATAGCAGAATGATTTCAATAGAAGTCCCACCAGTTTAGTGCTCATTTCCCTAATGACAATGGTAAACCCATTATAACCCTATTGTACTGAATCATCGTCACGAGGAATTTCTCTGCTTCTGTCTTATGTAGTTCCTGATAGAAATTTATAAAATTATGAGAGGCATGGATAGGGTAGACAGTTAGAATCTTTCTATCCCAGGGTAGAAATATCAAGTACTAAAGGTCATGCATTTAGGGTGAGTGGGAAAGAGTTTAAAGGAAGTGTGTGGGGCAAGTTTTTACACAGAGAGTGGTGGGTGCCTGGAATGGGCTGCCAGGGGTGGTGGTGGAAGCAGATACCATAAGACTATAAGACAAAGGAGCAGAAGTTGGCCATTCAGCCCATCGAGTCTGCTCCGCCATTCTATCATGAGCTGATCCAATCTCCCATTTAGTCCCACTCCCCCGCCTTCTCACCATAACCTTTGATGCCCTGGCTACTCAGATACCTGTCAATCTCTGCCTTAAATACTCCCAATGACTTTGCCTCCACAGCCGCCCATGGCAACAAATTCCACAGGTTCACCACTATCTGGCTGAAGAAATTTCTCCGCATCTCTGTTCTGAATGGGCGCCCTTCAATCCTGAAGTTGTGTCCTCTTGACATGATAGAGGAGTTTAAGAAACTGTTAGGTAGACACATAAATCTGCAGGGAATGGAAGGATGTGGATCGTGTGCAGGCAGAAGAGATTTAGTTTAATTTGGCACTGTGTGTAGTGCAGACATTGTGGGCCGAAGGGCCTGTTCCTGTGCTGTACTGTTCCATGTTCTATGTGCCGAATAATCTGTGCTGGACAAACAAGCAGTGAGAATCCCTCCACCAATCATAACAATAATACTTGGATAATATATGCATTTATCTCAGATCTGTGTTGCATAATGAGTTCACTTTGCAGCTATCTTTTGGTAATAGTCTTTGGCAATCTGCACTGAAGCAGTACTTTGAGAGCCTCTCCCTATCCACATTACAATGCGACACTTGTTAATGTGACCATGGAACTGCAAGCACCAGAAATTAGCCACTCATTTCAAATTAAGAATTCTACATATGATTTATAGTGAAAGCACTTTAGTTGGACCAGCACTCAGTGAGACACTCTGTCAGTGATAGAGCCTCAGTGTAGAGACCCAGTGATGCAATTTGCATAATCCTGCTACTTTCAGTTCAAACATCTCATTACATTTGTGTTGATACCGTTGCTCCCTCAGTCCATTCTTGTTAACATCCTTCTTCTGTGTGTGTGCCGTTGTTGGATTATATAAGATTTCAACTTTCCACCATGTCAGTCCATACCTGATAATGCTTCATTCCTTTAATATTACAGTCTTACATTGTCCTCTCCTCTTAAGCCAGGCAATTTTTATTCCCGCTCTTCAAGTATTGGCTCACACAGAGATCGCCATCCCCATGATAACTTAGCTTCCTCCTTTGCATATGTGGGGACTGTCCTCCCCACAAAAATATCCTGGTGACACTTCATAACAAGACTCACAGATGCTGCTGGGTTAATGTCATTATTCCTCCTGCCAAATGAGCCATTTCCCAATATATTGCTTCGCCTTATTTCGGGAAGAACAAAGCTTCCAGTAGTTAAGCTGGCCAACTCTGCAAACTGAGGGGCGAAGGATGTATATTGCTGATGTAGAATTAGTAACTGAGGAGGTACCAGCTTTTGTTGACAAAATTACATATTTCAACATCAGTCATTCCCTTCCATGATCTTTGTGGTTTATCACTACAACCATGACCAAAAATTAATCATGTTTCAAAAGAACCAGAGTGAGTGGCTGCCTGGAAAATAGATGCAATGAATGGAGAAAACAGCCAGCTAACATTTAGCGTTTTGGCTCATCTAAATGGCTCAGGAGAGAAATCAGATGACTTTTGCAATAAACCTTCAGAAGAGAAAGGTGCTGCTTAAAAAATACTCAATAAATAAAAATATAGAGGAATAGATGGAGAAAAGAGGACTGTGTGGATATAAAAGGACAGAAGGAAATTGTCCTTAACAACAGTCAATGTAATCTGTTCCTGTTCTGTATTCAAATAAAATTCCAAGTAAAAACACTGAAAGAGCTTCCACGTGTCAGATGTAATATTCCGCTGTTCTTACATTGTGTGTGCAAGTTATATATTTACAATACAATAATATTATTTGTGTTTGCTTTATTGTTCGTTGTTACTGCTGTGTAAACCCTTGGGTTGGTTTGACCTTGAAATACTAGTGCATTGACCTCAATTTTAAAAAAAATATTAAGAGGACTTCCAAAGTATTGGTTATGACAACCATGCCTCTCTCACTTTCAGTGACAAACACAGCACAGTCACTGCATATGGTCAAACTATTTTTATTCAGTCACAGAGCTTGTTCCAATGAGACTGGCCCAGGATTACCAACCACAGTTTCAAATGGGCAAAAAACAACACAGATAAAATTTAAAAATCTATACTTATCTGTACGGCGTTAACCGTAGGTCTTGAAACAATGTTTTGAATTATATCTTTAAGCATTAATATTTAGTTTCACCGTTTCCCCCTTTCCCTTGTAATGGAAAGATTTACATTTACATGGTGCCTTTCAGTTTGTTAAACTCTTCCTATTGCCAAAGTGCTTTGGAAGCCTATTCACTACACGAAGAAAGGTCCCACAAACAGTAACAAAATAAGCAGCCCGATAATTGGTCTTCTGTTTGGTACGTAGACAGTGGTCGGCCAGAACACCAGGAAGTCTCCCCTGCCGTCTTTGAGTAGTGCAGTGGGATCTTTTATGTCCACCTCAGCTCAAGTTCAAGGTTATTGTTATGGGCGTACATACCCAGGGAAAAATGCCATGACAATTCAGTGACACAGTACATTACAAAGCCACATTACATAAACTTAAATTGTTATAAATTATACATAACTTACATGACAGAATAATCAAAAATAGACAAAACAACATTAGTGCAAGTTGAGGGAAATATAATCTGAGGTAGAATTAGTGTTTTACAGGTGGGTTCAAGAACCTGACGGCAGTGGGGAAGAAACCGTCGTTGAACCTTGAGGTGCGGGTCTTCAGGCTCCTGTACCTCCGGCCTGTTTTATCCAAAACACAGATCTCCAATGTTGCAACACTCCCTTGTTATTGCTCTGTAGTGTCAGCTTGGAGAAGTTCTTGGTTGAGGCATGAATCATTGAGCTGAACAGAATGGGGTGGAAATTCATTCCCGGAATATCGGGGTGGCTGCCTATTGCATTCCTGTTCTGAAATGCGCTTCTGTTGAAGTCAGCTTTGCTCAGTGGCGATGTTTGGACCTGCAGGAGAAATGAACTGTATAAAATGATGAGGGGCATAGATAGGGTGACTGCACACAGTGCCTTTCCCAGGATTGGGGAATCAAGAATGAGAGGGCATAGGATTGAGGTGAGCGAGGAGAGATGTAATCGGAACCTGAGAGGCTACTTTTTCACCCAAAGAGTGGTCAGTATATGGAACAAGCTGCCAGAGGAAGTGGTTGAGGCAGGCACAGATAAGATTTCTTTATTAGTCACATGTACATCGAAACACACAGTGAAATACATCTTTGCGTAGAGTGTTCTGGGGGCAGCCTGCAAGTGTCGCCATGCTTCTGGTGCCAACATAGCATGTCCACAACTTCCTAACCCTACAATAACAACATTTAAAAAGCACTTGGACAGGTACATGGATAGGAATGGTTTAAAGGGATATGGGCCAAACGTGGGCAAATGGGACCAGGTTAGATGGAAATATTGGTCGGTTGGGCCGAAGGGCCTGTTTCCGAGCTGTATGACTCTATGGCACAGATTATCACAGGAAACTCTAACCTGGTCACCTGCCAATCCCCTCCCCACCTCTCTGCGCTCTCCCCTCCAGTGCCAGAGACACAAACAACCAGCCACACTTAGCTGTTGCTTCATTGATCTGCGTCAGTTTGTGTCTTCTCATTCATCATAGACAAGTTAAAAGGAAGTTGCCCTCCAGAGATCACAAATGAAAGGCTGGGAATTGATCTTCTTGTGTGGCTCCTCTGCAGCACATAAACCAGAGAGGCAAAAGATTATGAGAGGCATAGATAGAGTGGACAGCCGGTATCTTTTTCCCAGGGTTGAAATGTCTGATACTAGAGTGCATGCATTTAAGGTGAGGGGGGGAAGATTAAAGGAGATGTGCGGGGCAAGTTTTTTCCCCAGAGAGTGGTGGGTGCCTGGAATGCGCTGCCAGGGGTGATGGTGGAGGCAGATACGATAGAGGGGTTTAAGAGGCTCTTAGATAGGCACACAGATATGCAGAGAATGGAGGGGTATGGACCATGTGCAGGTAAAAGGGATTACTTAATTAGTTCTGCACAACATTGTGAGGCTGTTCCTGTGCTGTACTGTTCTATGTTTTGATAATATGTTTTCTCATACATCTACATACATACCCTTGTGCAACCACAAAGCTTTATTCCTCCTTTTCCTTCTGCTCTTAGTTGGGTATCACTCACAGCCTCTCCACGATCAGGCTGCTTTGAGGTTGTACTGATGGAAGAGATGCTTTTGGCTGCAGCTTCTTGGTCTTGAAGCCCATGGGGGCTCCCCAAAGATTGTTCCATGCATACCAGAGGCTAGACAGGAGGGAGCAGGCCGGGGCTGAGGGTCGAGGGAGCAACATATAAGAAGGAGAAGACATACAGTCCCCACTTTGTCCTTCTGTCCTAATAAATCTTCTCCTGAACCAAACACATTCGTTCCCTCACTGAGATCAACAGGTCAGAGTTGGGCTTTAAAATCCTTCCACGGTGCAGATGTGGTGACACCCAGATGTTGCTCAGCACAGTCAAGGCGCACGTGGATTCAATTCACTGCAGTGTTTGATGCTTCACGGAGCTGACACAAGCAAAGGCGTCATCTGCAACATCATCTACTCCTGCTTGAGGCAGACGTCTCTATTCTCTGCAACCAGGGCCTCAGTGTGCTTGGAGGGGCCATTGGTACTTTGTATGTTCTCAGCTGCTGCTCAATGATCATCTCTTTCAGCACTGGGCTCCAGGGTGAGAATCTGTGTCCAGCCAAGCGTAGGTAGAAAAGCCTGCAATGTGCAGTGTCCACCAATGTCTGCTGTTATCCATCTGTGAAATGTGAGCCACCAGATGAAAGTACAAATACCTGTGGAACTGAGTCCCACTGGGGTATCTGAGCTGGTTCACAGTAAGCATGAGAGTGTGCCAGAGAACCAATCAGCATTTCTGTGGACTCAGCACCCAAAAGGTCAATGGATTCCTGTTACACACTCAAAGATCCAGCTGTGATTGAAGTTATGAATTAAAGCACTGGAAAGGAGACTGTTTTGTTCACCAATCCCAGTACTAGATGATCATCATGTTACACTAACGACTGCAATGGTTAACATGACCTATAATGCACAATATACTTAATTATCATCAGATGAGTTGCCTTGTCCCTCTACTCATCTTTGAAGGGAAGGGATGCTGAGGTACTTTGATCTCCAGCACATTCACCACTTTTAAGGAATGAGTGTGTCTGGATAATGAGGGAAATTTTATATTTTCATACAGTCAGTTTTGTAATTGGTAATGGGTTTATTATTGTCACATGTACCGAGACACAGTGAAAAGCTTTTGATTGCGTGCCATCCAGACAGATCATGCCGTACATAAGTACATCGAGGTCATACAAAAGGAGAAAAAAACAGAATGCAGAATATAGTGTCACAGTTACAGAGAAAGAGCAGTGCAGGTAGACAAGTAAAGTGCAAGGGCCATGACGAGGGAGATTGAGAGATGAAGATTTCATCCTTATCGCATAAGAGGTCTGTTCAGGAGTCTTATAACAGTGGCATAGAAGCTGTCCTTGAGCCTGGTGAAACATGCTCTCAAGCTTTTGTATCTTCTGCCTGATGGGAGGGAGAAGAAGAGAGAATGTCCAGGGTGGGTGGGGTCTTTGATTATGTCGGCTGCTTTCCCGAGGCAGCGGGAAGTGTAGACAGAGTCCGTGGAGGGGAGGCTGGTTTACGTGATAGACTGGGCTGTGTCCACAACTCTCTGCAATTTCTGGTGGCATTGGGCAGAGCAGTTGTACCAAGCTGTGATGCATCCGGATAGGATGCTTTCTATGGGCATCTGTGAAAATTGGCAAGGGTATACAGCATGGAAACAGATTCTTTGGCTTACTGAATCCACACCAACCACCAAGAACTCCTCTCCACAGATCCTACACTAATCCCATTTTATTCTCCCCACATTCCCATCAACTCCCTCTAGATTCTAGCCCTTGTCTACACACCAGGGGCAATTAACAGCAGCCATTTAACCTACCACCCTATGCGTCTTTTTAGTGTAGGAGGAAACCGGAACACTCAGGGGAAACCCATGTGGTCACAGGGAGAACGTGCAAACTCCACACAGACAGCACCGGAGACCAGGATTGTACATGGATCATTGGAGCTTGGAGGCAGCAGCCCTACCAGCTGTGCCACTGTGCCACACTTCATAAGCAGAAGAGTACCTCTTCTTACATGTCGCACCTCTGACAGAGCAGAAAGGCACTGCCCATTTTATGACCCAAATACTCCAACCACCTTCTTCAGAATCTGAGAGCAGATTACTGTCACTGGCTTCAGTGAGGTACACCCAACTTCAAGGGCAACAGGGTATCTGATCTGTGATGCATCAAGTACTCTCGATGATCGTTACGAGACATTTTCATCCAGTCAACCCTTTATCAGTAAGGATACACAATTAAGACAATCACAGTGTAGAACATGACAACTAAACCTTCCTCCTCACACCCAATGTTTGCCCAGCTGGTGTGAAAAAAAACAGGTAGAAATCTGTGGAAAAAAAGTTGTGGGATAAACAAGATATCTCCTGGGAGATGCTGATTTGCTTTATTTAACCTTGCAGGAATATGTTTTGTGTGGTTATCTCTAGGCATCTATTGGTTGCTAAGCGATTATATACATTACTCTTGATCATGAGATAATTCACACTGATATCAGGTTACTTTCTTTGACCAAATGAAGGACTGGCAGACTTCAATTTTTCATAATGTCATTTCTTTCAGGAACTTACTGCAAATCCAGTTTCCCTGTCCAATCAACTGAAATTAATGACGAGTACCATGTCTTTAGAGAGTTGAAATGGTATTCACTGTCAGGGTTATTGCAAGGAGTTTCAGGTAGCTCGTGACTCCATCAAACTTAAGTGAAGTTAATGGGTGTAAAGGTTGGATAATGAATTAGTCTGCGAATTGCTTTTCAGATCTCAGGTCTGGGAATAATATGTTGTTGCAGTGCATTGATGGACCACTTGCTGTGCTCATGAACTTGTGTGTCTGAAGTTTCTTGTGATCACTGCCCATGTCAATACAGGAGAGAGGATGAAGTTGAGGGTGACCCAACAGTGGACACAGTGTGGTCCATGCAGAGCCTTACACATTCTGCTCTGAGCTCCACCAAATCCCAATACTCTTAAATTATTCCCAGGACTCCCTGCATCATCCCTGCCTTGGGACATGGGCAGTCAACTTTCTTCCAGTGTCTACCAATCTGCCACATAATGGCTCAGGTAGTGCATACCATGTGCAAACAAACAAGGCAGACTGTGTTGACCAGGAGAGAGGAATCTGCAGATTGGTAATAATTGGGCTTCTGTCCTGATCACTGTACAGACACATTTACTTTTATTATTAGCTCATGGGCCTCATCTGAAGAGACCCAACTCTCATTGATCTGGTCCTGGTGGAAAGCAGCACCTTGCTGGATGATGGGAGCAATCGGCTGGGTGCCCTGTTTGCTCTGGGGAACAGGAGGTCCCTACATCAAGTGGAGTAGTGGCAAGGCTGTGAGGAGGGTAGGGAGTAGGAGGGTCACAGGGTGGAGGGGTGAGGTGGGAAGACGGAGAAAGGAGAGGTCCATAGTTTCCCTTTTCCCAGACCGAGAAAGTTGGATCTCTGCAGATGAGGCCCACAAGCTTAAGATAGAAGCAGAGGTGTCTGTCTACTTCCGTTAATCCACTGAACCATTCTGTGGCAGAATTCTTTTCCAACCACAGTTTCTATTCCTTTAAGCTGTCATTCTGAAAGATATGGGGGAGAGTTTTGTCCTGTGTCACTGTCAGTTAAGGTTTGTGGGAACTTCGAGAGGTGGGGAGAGAGTTGTGAACGCAGCCCAGTCCATCACACAAACCGACCTCCCCTCCACTGAATCCGTCTACACTTCCCGCTGCATCGGGACCCCTCCCACCCCAGTCATTCTTGCTTCTGCCCTCTCCCGTCAGGCAGAAGATACAAAAGCTTGAGAGCACGTACCACCAGGCTCAAGGACAGCTTCAATCCCACTGTTGTTATCAGACTCTTGAACAGACCTCTTATACTCTAAAAGATGTACTCTTGATCTCCGAATCTACCTTGTCATGGCCCTTGAACTTCATTTATTACCTGCTCTGCACTTTAACGCTATATTCTGCATCCTGTTTTTCCTTCTTGCTACCTTGATGTACTTACATCTGGAATGATTTGTCTGGATGGCACACAAACAAAACTCTTTTCACTGTATCTTGGTATATGTGACAATAATCAACCAATACCAATACCAATAAACTCTGAAGACTTCAACACAATCCAATATCGGGGGGATGAGTACAACTGGTAGTCTTTAGTCTGCCCAAAATTTGTTGGTCTTCCAGTACAATGAGATGTCCGTAAAGGAATTCTACTGACTGGCACAGTCCAGGCTGCAGGAGGACGTGCTGAGGGACGCTCGGTGCAGCCAATGCAAGAGCTCTTTGCGAAGGACAGCAATCTAAGGTCTGCTGCCACTGGCACTGAGAGACTGCAACAGCCCTGCAAACACTTGAAGCATGTATTGTCCACATCGGTGCTTTGTACAGAGAATAAACTAACTTGGTGACACCATGAATGTATTAACTCTATCGACACACGGACTGGATGACACAATGAATGTAAAGAAAGCTATGTCCTGTTTTGGATTTCTTGTATATGTTATTTTATGAATAAAATTTATTTTTGAAGTAAAAGATCTGGCAGCCGCAGTGAGAGTTGCACTTTGGTCTGCCTGAAGTCATCCAGTGTAAGACGATATCCACAAGTGATTGCTGCCGACTGACACATTCCAGGTTGCTGAGGGATGCGCTGAAGCTTGGTTAACCCACAGCAAAGGCCCTGGACCACAGTCTGGCTGGGGGTGGTGTAACAGCCTCTCACACCTGTATTGTTTAAGAAAGACTCTTAGCAGTGTGGAGGAGCAGAGGGATCTTGGGATCCACGTCCCTAGATCCCTCAAGGTTGCCGTGCAGGTCGATAGGGTTGTTAAGAAGGCGTATGGTGTGTTGGCCTTCATTAGTCGGGGGATTGAGTTCAAAAGCCGTGAGGTGATGTTGCAGCTCTATAGCACTCTGGTCAGACCACACTTGGAGTATTGTGTTCATTTCTGGTCGCCTCATAATAGGAAGGATGTGGAAGCTTTGGAGAGGGTGCAGAGGAAATTTACCAGGATGTTTCCTGGATTGGAGAGCATGTCTTATGAGGATAGGTTGAGCGAGCTCGGGCTTTTCTCTTTAGAGAGAAGGGGGATGAGAGGTGACTTGATAGAGGTGTACAAGATGATAAGAGGCATAGATCGAGTGGACAGTCAGAGACTTTTTCCCAGTGCGACAATGGCTAACACGAGGGGACATAATTTTAAGGTGATTGGAGGAAGGTATAAGGGGGATGTCAGGGGTAAGTTTTGTACGCAGAGAGTGGTGGGTGCGTGGAACGCACTGCTGGCAGAGGTTGTGGGGGCAGATACATTAGGGACGTTTAAGAAACTCTTAGATAGATACATGAATGATAGAAAAATAGGGGGCTATGTGGGAGGGAAGGGTTAGATAGATCTTAGAGCAGGATAAAATGTTGGCACAACATTGTGGGCCGAAGGGCCTGTACTGTGCCGTAGTGTTTTATGTTCTATAAGGAAACACAAATGGTGTTGATGCATTGTAAGAGAATGTATTGAACTGATGCTGCAATGAACGTAGAGAAGGATGTGTCCTGATTGTATTTCCCGTAGACATTATAATGAATAAAGTATATATTCGAAATAAAAAGAAACAACTTGCACCCAATAGTCCCGTAGCTGCCTTTGGTGACCTGAAACTAATTTCGTCCCCACTAGTGCAATAAAAACTATTCACTCAGTGTCAGGCTCCTGAGTTTTTGACAGGTTGTACTGCTACACAATGTCCAGAACATCACAGCTTGGCTGAGCTCTTGTCTTTAATTGTGTCACCTAATGTTAATTACCATTTTGCAAAGCACTGATTGAGCCATCTCCTTTATGACAGAAAAATTACCACAAGGTCCAAAGCTATGGCAGCAGAGTTATGTGGCTGCACAAAATCATTTGCATAAACTTTGGCTCAAATGTCAAGGTCTGCTCCAATGACTTGATGAATTGGAAAGTGCTTCAAACTAAATGATTTTCGATCTCGGGGTATTTTAAAGGCCATGAATGTTAACGCTAAATACAACACACAGTCCGAAAAGATGGCTGGACCTAACACTGCATTTTCAGGAAATACCGTAGCAATATTCAAAGTGATTTCCTGACACCACTCTTTTTTGGTGTGCTCCTCAGCCTTCTCAAGAAAAGATAACAGAAATATGAAAAAATATGGCAATTATTATGTCAGCAGTTTTCAGGGACTGGGAAAACACATCACAACTTTAAACTGTTTTTTGTAAGGAAAGATTCATAAATCACTCTCAGAAGGCCAGCGGGTTAGAAATCAAAGGAAACGCGTACTTCTGATTTTGTAATTCTGAAAAACAGTTTGTATATGTGGACAGGCAGAAGGGGAAATAGTTGCATAAACATTTATAAGAAAGTATCAAAGAGCAAAAGAAAAAAACACATAAAAAAGATAACAGACACCAGCTTCTTTGTCATTTGAACCTTTTGCCAACATAAACAGGTAGCTGTCTGGGCCTAAACCTATATTTTCATTTTTGTTGCTGTTTCCTTGTGTTTATAGATCATTTTCTGTTTTTTAACATAAAAAGAAGGAATTACCCACAGAAATTCAACAAAAAATAAAGTCAGGAAACCCCCTGTGCTGTTTACATTTGAAACCAAACGTGTTGAATATGTGGTCTAACATCTGTATTATGTGTTTATGGACCTCTGTATTTTTCACTTCTCTTTAGTTTGCCCCACTTCCCTCATGCAGGCAGTGATTTGTGTGGGTCTACTTGGACCCTATTAGTCCAGAGGTATTTCTAACCCAAGTGACAGTTCTCTCTTTCTGACTGTAGTGATCTGTCAGACAGCAAGTGGGGAACATGGGTGATCCCAGATTCCTTGTCCTGGACACTTTCCTACAATCCTAGCTGTGGGTCAGGACAGCAACAGCTCGGATGCACTGCCTCCCCAGTCTTGAGGAGCCTGTCGTCATCAAACAAGAAAGAAAGACTTGCGTTTACATGATGTTTTTCACAATCTCCAGATGTTTTTATAAAAGATTGGCTGTGTCTTCAGTAAGTCCTTAACCTCCAATGAAGTCCATTGAAGATTGCCCAAACACGAGTAACTCCATCTACACGTCTTGCTGCCTCAGTAAAGGCAGCCAACATAATCAAAGACCCCTCCCACCCTGGTCATTCTCTCCTTTCCCCCCTCCCGTCGGGCAGAAGATACAAAAGCCCGAGAACATGTACCACCAGGCTCAAGGACAGCTTCTATCCCACTGTTATCAAACTCTTGAACTGACCTCTTATACAATAAAGATGATCTCTTGATCTCTCTGTCCACCTCATTATGGCCCTTGCACCTTATTGTCTACCTGCACTGCACTTTCTCTGTAACTAATTCTGTATTCTGTTTCTTTTTCCTTTTGTACTACCTTGATGTACTTATATATGAAATAATCTGTCTGGATGGCATGCAAACATAAGCTTTTCACTGTATCACGGTACGTGTCAATGATAAATCAATTACCAAAACAACATGTGCAGAGTTTATTCGAGAACTCCTCCACACTGCTGCTGGAAGTTTCTGTGTACGTTGTTGAAGGGCTGAGAGCAGTTAGTCCATGCCACAAAAACAAAAATTGTTGCAAACACTTAGTAGGTCAGGCAGTGTTTGTTGAAAGAGAAACAGAGTTAACATTTCAGGTTGAAGACCCTTTGTCAGACTGCTGAGTACTTCCAACCTTCTCTGCTGATTTCCAGCATCGGTACTTACACTGCACGATCCTTGAAGAGGTGACAGGCATAAAGTAGCAATTTTGCTTCCCAACAATTGTGACATACACCGCAGTAACTATAGATTCAAAACCAAATCTGGGATCTCCCAGGTCAGGAACACTTTCGAAGGCATCGAGAGGAACTGAAGCAGTTTTTCACTTGTGCAAAAGAAAGCACGTCTGTTAGGACTGATGGGAGTTGGGGCGGTGGTGGGGTGTGGGGGGGTGGAATAGAGAGAGTCACAGAGTCATGCAGCACAGAATTAGGCCCTTCGGTCCACCGAGTCCGTACTGACCATCATGCACCCATTTACATTAATCCTACACTAATCCCATTTAATTTTCCCTACACTCCACTCAACTTCCTCATGGATTCTACCACTAGCCAACACTCTAGGGGCAACTTGCAGTGGCCTTCTAACCTCTCAACCCACGCGTCTTTGGGATGTGGGAAGTAACTGGAGCACCCGGAGAAAACCCACATGGTCACAGGGTGAACGTGCAAACTCCACACAGACAGCACTGGAGATCACGATTGGACCCGGGTCTTTGGAACAGTGAGGTAGGAATTCTCTGAGCTGCACCACTGCCATAATATTAATTAAAACATTAAACTACAGCTAATTAATTAAAAACATAAATATACAATAAGATAAATAAAAAATAACAGGTTATTGATGAAGGTCGGGGATCCCGATACAATGAATGGAGCTGGGCTGTATGGCCCATTTGCATCTGATGTAAAGCAGAGGGGCCAGAGACTAAGTGCGTCTGTATCAATGATGCTGAGGTGGAGATGACTGAGAGCTTCCAGTTCCTGGGTGTAAATATCTCCAACAATTTGTCCTGGCCAGCCACGTGGACACTATGGCTAATAAAGCACACTAATGCCACTACTTCCTCAAAAGGCTAAGGAAATTCGGCATGTCCCTGATGACCCTCACTAATTTTTATAGATGCACCAGAGAAAGCATCCTATGTCCATCTATTTATTTATTTAAGATAAGATAAGATAAGATTTCTTTATTAGTCACATGTACATTGAAACACACAGTGAAATGCATCTTTTGTGTAGAGTGTTCTGGGGGCAGCCCGCAAGTGTCACAACGCTTCCGGCGCCAACATAGCATGCCCACAACTTCCTAACCCGTACGTCTTTGGAATGTGGGAGGAAACCAGAGCATCCAGAGGAAACCCACACAGACACGGGGAGAACGTACAAACTCCTTACAGACAGCGGCCGGAATTGAACCCGGGTTGCTGGCGCTATAATAGTGTTACACTAACCACTATGCTACCGTGCTCATCAATCTATCTATTTCTCAAAAGGTCCTTCTACCACCTTGCAAAAGTACCTGGTCACAAAGGAATGCACCCTCTATGAGTTATATCTTCCTTTATATAGCCCTCTGAATGACCCAGTGGATATTGAGTCTTGGATGAGGTCCAGTTTCTCATGGTTGGTTAGCTGAGTTGGGGGAAATGCTGGTGAGATTATATTATTGATCATTTTTTTGACTGAAATGATTGAGCTTGGAACTGAAATTAAAACTAACTGCAAATAGCAGTTTCGGAAGTAAAGTCACCGCTGGTGTTTTTGAGTTTTAGCAACAGGAGCAGGTTAAAGTATTCCAGTACTGGTAGTCAGTATTACAGAACTACTTTGTTTTGGGACCTTCCCTAATCAGTTTGCCTGATCTACCACAATAATGATTAGATTATTTATTATTTTTGCTTTCTGTCTTTGCAGCAAGATGGGATGTAAAGGAAATTCACTCATATGAAAAATTGTGATTTACAATAAATGGCTCAGGAGCAAGCATTGTTTGAACAATACTGAATATTACACAAAGCCACACGTTATTAGAAAAAGAGCAACTGTTGAAATAAAAACATTACGTGCCTGTTTTATTTAATTTAACAATCTATCATTTTTTCCTTCTCTGAAAAGAAATGGAAAAGAAACGGTTTTGAATAATCATTTCTGAATATAGAGCAGAAATATCAATGGATTAAAAAATACTAGCGGTGCCTTGATTACAATCTTTGAATGAGAATGACGCTGATAGATGAAGTTTAGAAACTACGGAACACCCTGGGTATTGGAAATATATTTCATTTTTTTGTTAAATAGAATTACCAACATGGAGCATATTTGAGTATGTATTTGTATGAGTTTCCTTCAAAGGTCAGTTTCTCCATCAAATATTGATCATGGACCCCCTCCTGAAACTGCTTGTCAAGTTGAATGGAGCTGGATGTAGCCAGGAGTCCAAAGGGAAGTGTTGGTGATCAGCAACTTACAGGGGAACACATGTAGGGTGACACAGTCGCACTAAATCCAGGAGAAACTCAGATCCCTGACCTACAGATTAGGAAGAAAAAGCCATGTTAAGTTACTTTCCTTTGAAAGAGCTGGTCATTGACTACAGGAAGGAGGCAGTGCACATATTCCTGTTTACACCAATGGTGCTGAGGTCGAGAAGGTTGAGAGCTTCAAGTTCCTAGGAGTGAACATCATCAATATCCTGTCCTGGTCCAACCACGTAGACCTCATGGCCAAAAATCAGAATCTGAATCAGAATCAGGTTTATTATCACTGACATATGTTGTGAAATTTGTCGTTTTGTGGCAGCAGTACAGTGCAAGACAAAAAAATTAATACAAGTTACCGAAAATAAAATAAATAAATAGTGCAAAAGGGGAATAACGAGGCAATGTTCATGGGTTCATGGACTGTTCAAAAATCTGATGGTGGAGGGGAAGAAGCTGTTCCTCAATCATTGAGTACGAGTCTTCAGGCTCCTGTACCTCCTCCCTGTTGGTAGTAATGAGAAGAGGGTGCGTCCCAGATGGTGAGGGCCCTTAATGATGGATGCTGCACTCTTGAGGAACCGCCTCTTGAAGATATCCTCGATGATGGGAGGGTTGTTCCTGTGATGGAACTGGCTGAGTCTACAACCCTTTGCAGCCTTTTTTGATTCACACCAGCACACCAGCACCTCTACTTCCTCAGGAGACTAAAGAAATTTGGCATGTCCCCTTTGACCCTCACTAATTTTTACCGATGCACCGTAGAAAGCATCCTATCTGGATGCATCGCAGCTTGGTATGACAACTGCTCTGTCCGAGACCACAAGAAACTGCAGAGAGTTGTGGACACAGGTCAGCACGTCACAGAAACCAGCCTCCCCTCCATGGACTCTGTCTACACTTCTAGCTGCCAGCATAATCAAAGATCCCACCCACCCCAGACATTCTCTCTTCTCCCCCCTCCCGTCAGGCAGAAGATATAAAAGCCTGAAAACACATGCCACCAGGCTCAAGGACAGCTTCTATCCTGCTGTTATAAGATTATTTGTAGATTGGTTTATTGTTGTCACATGTACTGAGGTACAGTGAAAAACTTGTCTTGTATGCCGTTCATACAGATCAATTCATTACACAGTGCATCGAGATAGTACAAGGCAATTAGTGATAGTATAGTACAGAGAAAGTGCAGGTAGACAGTAAGGTGCAAAGTCACGATGAGGTAGAATGTGTCCATTTTATCGTATTAGGGAACCATTCATTGTCTTATAACAGCGGCATAGAAGCTGTCCTTGAGCCTAGCGGTACGTGCTTTCAGGTTTTTGTATCTTCTTCCTGATGGGAGGGGGGAGAAGAGAGAATGTCCAGGGTGGGTGGACCACCCTGCATAATCATTCATTATGCTGACTGTTTTACTGAGGCAGCAAGAAGTGTAGACAGAGTCCATGGAGGGGAGGCTGGTTTCCATGATGTGCTGAGCTGTGTCAACAACTCTCTGCAGTATCTTGCGGTCATGGGAGTGCAGTTGCCATACCAAGCCGTTGATGCATCCAGATAGGATGCTTTCTATGGTGCATCGGTAAAAACTGGGGAGTGTTAAAGGGGGACGTGCCAAATTTCTTTAGTCTCTTGAGGAAGTAGAGGTGCTGGTGAGCTTTCTTGGCCATGGTACCAATGTCTTTGGACCAGGACAAGCTATTGGTGATGTACACTCCTAGGAACTTGAAACTCTCAACCCTCTTGACCTCAGCACCGTTGATGTAAACAACATGTGCATCGCCACCATTCCGCTCCCCCCCCCCCCTTCCTGAAGTCAATAACCAGCTCTGTTGTTTTGCTGAAAAAATTGAACGGTTCCCTAGTACAATAAGATGGACTCTTGACCTCACAACCTACCTCGTTATGACCTTGCACCTTATTGTCTGCCTGCACTGCACTTTCTCTGTAACTGTAACACTTTATTCTGCATTCTGTTATTGTTTTCCCTTGTACTACCTCAACGTACTGATGTGGTGAAATGATCTGTATGGATGGCATGCAAAACAAAGTTTTTTACTGTACCTCAGTACATGTGACAATAATAAAGAAATACTTTTAATTGTTTATTTGTTGTAGAGTTACAGAGTCATACAACACAAGAACAGGCCCTTTGGCCCACCCTATCCATGCTAACCATCTATACTAATCCCATTTACCAGCACTTGGTCCAGAACCTTCTATGCCTTGGCGATTTAAGTGTTTGTCCAGATACTTATTAAATGTTGTAAGAGCTCCCGCTTCCAACACCCTCTCAGGTAGTGCATTCCAGATTGCAACCATCCCCTGGTGAAAACATTCTTCCTCAGATCCCCTCTAACCTTCTCATTCCTCACCTTAAACCTATTTCTTCTGGCTTTAGACATCTCCATTATGATGAAAAGTTTCTCAATATCCAGCCTAAGTATGCCCCTCATAATTTTGTACACCTCTGTCAAGTTCCTCCTCAGCCTCCTTCGCTCCAAGGGAAACAAAGACGGCCTGTCCAGTCTCTCCTCATAACTGAAACGCTCCATCCCGGTTATTGATAGGGGATAGGTCCTAAGCCCTACACCAGCTGTGGCCGACATGTTGCTGAAGCCTCACTCCATCGTGCTACCTGACCCTGCTATCAGGAGACCCAGGATGACTGGATACATGTACCTGACTAGATGTGGGAAGTGCTCTGGGGGAGGCAGGTGGGGAGAATTTGGATGGCGGTTTGAATCAAGCACGATTTGGTCCAATGCTTCCATCTGTCGAGCAGCTCATTGATGTTTGAAAAGTATAGGAGGTAGCATAACTAGATGACTATTTTTTAAATTCCAGTTAAAATAGATTCTACAGAAAGCAAGTCTCAAAAACACATTCTTATAATTTTATTCATGGCAATTTGCAAAGCAAACTATGCATTCTTCTATATAAACAGAGGTTATACGGCTTGAGACACATATTAATGCAGAAACATTACAACTGCTCTGATCCCATCTTTCTTTTTGGATGAAAAACACGATGGTGCTGGAGGAACTCAGCAGGCCAGGCAGCATCCGTGGAGAAAAGCAGGCGGTCAACGTTTCGGGTCAGGACCCTTCTTCAGGACTCTTTCTTTTTGGATAACCTATTACCTAGTTGCTATATTTTAGGCATGGGGATTTTAATATATGTGTGATTTAAATACCTGTTAAATTATATAGTGTATTTAAGTAGGTCACGTTGCCCTATATAAAGGCTAACTCCAGTTGAGGCTTATAGAAAACGGAGTAGTAAATTCTAAAATGCTGACGATAGTTAAGAAGTGTGAAATATGTGACTAATAAAGATATCTTATCTTATCTAAATAATACTCTCTAGCAGGCAGAATGCAGATTTCCATTTGCGAATCTAGTTTTATATAATTAGCTCACAGCTACAACCAGATGAAGGCTTGAGGAAACATTGTCTAATTCATATCCAAGGTGCGTAGAAAGGAAAAGACACTAATCCAGTCTAACATTGGAAGAGAAAGAAGGGACTAAGCAAAAATGCACAAAATAGTATGAATTTGATATGCAAATTTGCAGTCGACACCATTGTTGTCTTCTCAGTGCACTGGGAGATTTTATACCAGAAAAGGTGAAGTGAAGCAGGTTAGGTCAGATTACGTGAACAATGAGAAGAAGGTTGTCTAAAGATTACAACAGGATCTGGATCAGCTGGGAAAGTGGGCCAAGTGTTGGCAGATGGAATTTAACTCAGACAAGTGCAAAATGTTGCATTTTGGTAAGTTAAACCAGGGCAGGACTTGCATAGTAAATGACAGGGCCCTGGGGAGTGTTGTAGAACAGAGAGACCCGGCGATACAAGTACATAGTTCCCTGAAAGGGATGACACAGGTAGACAGGGGGTGAAGAAGATGCTTGGGACACCTGCCTTTATTGGTCAGGGCACTGACTACAAGAGTTGGGATGTCATGTTATGACTGTATAAGACATTGGTGTGATCATTGTCTTATACAGTCATAACATGGCATCCCATCTGTGTGTAGTTCTGGTTGCCCAGCTATAGGAAGGATGTGTTTATGCAAGAAAGGATGCAGAAAAGATTCACAAGAACATTATCAGGACTGGAGGGCTTGAGTTATAAGGAGAGACTGGATAGGCTGGGACTTTTCTCCCTGGAGTGTAGAAGGTTGAGGGATGACCTTAAGGAGGTTTATAAAATCCTGAGGGGCATCGATAAGGTGAACGGTCGCAGTCCCAGGGTAGGGGAGTCTAAAACTAGAAGGCATAGGTTTAAGGTGAGAGGGGAAAGATGAAGGAAGACCTCAGGGGAAAGTTCTTCACACAGAGGATGGTGGGTGTGTGAAACAAGCTGCCCGAGGAAGTGAGGAAGTGGTAGAGGCGGGTACAATTACAGTAGTTAAAACTCATTTGGACAGGTACGTGGATAGGAAAGGTTTAGATGGATATTGGGCAAATGCGGGCAAATGGGACTAGCTCAGGTAGGCAGCTTGGTGGGCAGGGACAAGTTGAGCAGGAGGCCCTGTTTCTATAAGATCTTTATTAGTCACATGTACATCGAAACACACAGTGAAATACATTTTTTGCGTAGTGATTTTGGGGGGCAGCCCGCAAGTGTCACCACGCTTCCGGTGCCAACATAGCTTGCCCACAACTTCCTAACCTGTACGTCTTTGGAACATGGGAGGAAACCGGAGCACCCGGAGGAAACCCACGCAGACACAGGGAGAACGTTCAAACTCCTTACAGACAGTGGCCGGATTTGAACCCGGGTCGCTGGCGCTGTAAAGCATTATGCTAACCACTATGCTACCGTGCTGTATAACTCCAAATCGAAAAAAGAAATGCTCTGAAAAGGAAAATTCCACTGAAAAATCAGTTGTCAAACGTCCAGGTGGATGCTAAGAAACAGACTTGATGTCACCACACTGCGGGGTTAAGCCCACATTCAACAGCACAGCAGCTTTGTTTTTGTGAGTGTGTGAGAAGGAATTCCTGGTCCAGAGATACAGAGACAGAGGGAGGTACTGGAGAGGTGAAATTCATTGGTGCTTCTAAAATCACTCCATTGAAATTGTCTATGTTCAGGAAGTCGCGGGCTTGGTCTAGGGGTTCACTGGGGCGATAGATAAGATATCTTTATTAGTCACGTGTACATCGAAACACACAGTGAAATACATCTTTGCACAGAGTGTTCTGGGTGCAGCCTGCAAGTGTCGCCACACTTCCGGTGCCAACATAGCGTGTGTACAACTTCCTAACCCGTACTTCTTTGGAATGTGGGAGGAAACCGGAGCACCCGGAGGAAACCCACGCAGACACGGGGAGAACGTACAAACTCTTACAGACAGCAGCTGGCATTGAACACAGGTCACTGGCGCTGTAATAGTGACACACTAACCGCTACACTACTGGGCAGGAATTCAGGACTGATTGGGGAGAGAGAGGCAGGAGTTCAGGGGTTCACTGGAGAGAGAACCACAGGGGTAGTTCAGGGATCATAAGGTGAATGCTGTGGCCCATCAGTGGATGAAGAGGTCAGTGCAGGGGATTGGCTGGTGTGGGATCAGTGAAGGAGGTAGGGATATAGGGTTAACAGCTGAGGGTGTTGGCTTGGTAGTTGGTGGTGTAGAGAGTAAAACAAAGTTATCCAAAGTTGTTAACCAACATCTATAGTCTCTTCCGTACAATCCAAGGCCAGAAGGGACTTGGTAAGAGGAGATTTTGTAATTAACTGTCATTAACTTTATTTCACATTTCCTCATGGCAGTGAAAGAGGCCATTTGGTCCTTCCTGTGCACAGAGCAATCCCATTCTCTCGCTAACTTTCCCTGTAAGATTTTCTCCACACATTCCCATCAATTCTACCACCCACCGATATCAGGGGCATTTTTCAGTGGCCATTTAACTTACCAACCCACACATCTTTGTGATATGGGAAGAAACTGGAGCGTTTGGGGGAAACCCACACAGTGAGAGGGAGAACATGCAAACTCCACACAGACAGCTCTACCAGCAGCACCACTTTTCAGCCATAATTTATTTGCAAAGTGGGCAACAGTTTCATAAAAACCTCAACATTTCTATCCAACCAGATATCTGGAGCAAATTCTTGGGATCTCTTTTGCAATTATCTACATTTCAATCTTCCACCAACCAAACTTTGAACAAGGCTCATTTATAATTCTGCATTAATTCCCAGAAACTTTTGAAAGTGTACATGATCTCCAGTCCATTGGCCATATATATTATGTGTTTATCTATTCATCCCCTTGGGTACAATACAAAGTTCTGTGTGATTAACAGCCAACGCTGGAGCTATTACTCATGTTAGACAGGATATGTTTTGGTACTGATTCAGAACAAACTATTTAAATTATGATTGGCAATTTAAAAACTTTACAGGAAGGAGCGGCGTTAATTCTTTAGAAGTTTGCTTTGGAGTTTCCAAGCAGCTAAAATGTGCTTGTTCAGAAAGTTGTAGGCTTGATCAGAGCCTTACCCAAACACTGTTGATTTGCTGCAAACAATTTGCATCCCTTTCTCCAGCTATCTGTCAGACAATGTGAATGGTGACTCATCCTTATTCTGTCAGAAACTGAATATATCTCCCTCCCCCCACCACAGCACACAGAGATAATCCAGTAAACAACTGCAAGAGTCAATGGAACATTGGGCACCTCCCCCTGGATCACTAGCAATGAGATACGTCTTCACTTAAAGTGAAGGAAACACTTTTACTTTTAAAATGTGGATGAAAAGAGGCTGTGTTCATTGCTGTGTCGCTATACATTGATAATTGGTTTATTATTGTCATGTGTACTAAGATACAGTGAAAAACTTTGTTTTGCATGCCGTCCCTATAGATCATTCCAAACGTAAGTACGTTGAGGTAGTACAAAGGAAAAAAACAATAACAGAATGCAGAATATAGTGCTACAGTTATAGAGAAAATACAGTGCAGATAGACAAACAAGGTGCAAGGGCCATGACGAGGTAGACTGAAAGATCAAAAGTCCATCTTTATTGTACAAAAGGTCAATTCAAGAGTCTTATAACAGCCGGATAGAAGCTGTTCTTGAGCCTGTTGGTGGTGTTTGCAAGCTTTTGCAACTTCTGCCTGATGGGAGAGGGGAGAAGAGAGAATGACCAGGGTGGGGACGGGTCCTTGATTATGATGGCTACTTTCCCGAGGCAGTGGGGAATGTGACAGCCCAGCTGGAGTTACATTAGTGGCTGCTCACCCTGTTATGACAGGGTGCCACTGCCGTTTACGCTGCCGCTTCCCGGCTTCAGGGACCTGGGTTCGATCCTGATCTTGAGTGCTGTCTGTGTGGAGTTTGCACGTTTTCCCTGTGAATGCGTCAGTTGGTGCTCTACCTTCCTCCCACATCCCAAAGATGTGCGGGTAGATTAATTGGCTGCTGTGGGTCACCCCTTATGGCAAAAGGAATCAAGGACGAGGTGATGGGCATGTGTGAGAGAGAAAAGGTTGCAGGGGTACAGGGGGAATGAGACTGATGGGGTTGCTTTCCTGGGGGCTTGCATCAACCTGACGGGCAAAATGGCCTCCTCCTCTGTAGCTGTAAGTATAAGGTGACAGCTCTGTGGAAATTTTGACATAGGGTACTTGCAGCGTCTTTCTAAAGGGCAAATTATTCAGCAGCAGCTCAAACTGAAGGAAATTCACCCTCCAGCTCTCCTCTCCTGATTGTAGATGTTGTCTAAAAGACCTGAAGTATAATTGAGGCTGGGGAATGCAGCAGAAGGATATTCCTTGCTGGTGGATCATACCTCTGTGTGCTTGGTTCCACAGTAAAGGCCATTTTGAGGAGAATAAGGTTTAGAGGGATACGGGCCAAACACAAGCAAATGCGACTAGCTCAATGAGGCAACTTGGTCAGCATAGACCAGTTGGACTGAAGGGCCTGTTTCCATGCTGTATCACTCTATGGCTCTGTGACTCTATAACAAACGCACCACTGTGAAATCACCTGCCTCTTTTAAAATATGTGCACTTATGTACCAGTAATGATTATTGGGATATTTAGCACCAGTCAGAGTAAACTGAGAGAGGTTCAGTCAAACCATGAGTCTAAATCAGCTTTTCAATCCCCAACTATTTCATTTGCACCTCGTGTCTTCTGCATTCTAATGAGTTTTAGACTTGTATTCTCTTCAGCTTGGAGGACCCCAGGCAATGGCAGCAGGGCTCTTTGAAGAGAAAATCAAATAAATAAAATTCCCATCATTCGTTAAGATCACGGTCTATTCCGTAAATCACCTTTGTCAAAGGCCCTTACAACCTATAGTTAACAGAAATCTATCCATCTCATATTAAAACCAATACAAGATTCCATTTCCTTCAATATTTTGCACCAAAACTCCTTTCTTCATTCATCCTGCCTTTATCAAACTCAATTGATTCCTCAACCCCGATTCTTTTTTCTATATATCATTTCAGTCCTTCACCCTTTCCTATTTCTTGTTTACCTGCAAATACTTGGTTTGTCCAACCCCTCCTCTTTCCAATAGCGGTAGAGTTGATCGGCAGTTGATATTGCTTCTGACATGATCAATAGGTTCTTGCCCAAAGTCCTTAATCATTCCAAAAATATCCCTGGTATCTAATTCCTCACTACAGTGGTGGAAAAATTACTGGAGAAGGTTCTTAGAGACAGGATTTATGAGCATTTGGAGAAGCATAGGCTGATTAGGGCACAGTCAGCATGGCTTTGTGAGGGGCAGATCATGTCTCATGAGCCTGATTGAATTCATTGAGGATGTGACAAAGCACATTGATGAAGGTAGAGCAGTGGATGTGGTGTACATGGATTTTAGTAAGGCGTCTGATAAGGTTCCTCATGGAAGGCTCATTCAGAAAGTCAGGAGGCATGGAATCCAGGGAAACTTGGCTGTGTGGATTCAGAATTGGCTCGCCCATAGAAGACAGAGGGTGGTGATAGATGGAGTGTATTCTGCCTGGAGGTCGGTGACCAGTGGTGTTTCACAGGGATCTGTTCTGGGACCCCTGCTCTGTAATTTTTATAAATGACTTGGATGAGGATGTGGAAGGGTGGGTTAGTAAGTTTGCTGATGATACAAAGGTTGGTGGTGTTGTGGATAGTGTAGAAGGTTGCTGTAGATTACAACAGGATATTGATTGAATGCAGAGCAGGGCTGAGAAGTGGCAGATGGAGTTCAACCCAGATAAGTGTGAAGTGATACACTTCGGGAGATTGAATTTGAAGGCAGAGTACAAGGTTAATGGCAGGACTCTTAGCAGTGTGGAGGAACAGAGGGATCTTGGGGTCCACATCCATAGAGCCCTCAAGGTTGCTGCGTAGGTTTATAGGGTTGTTAAGAAGGCCTATGGTATGTTGGCCTTCATTAAGTTGGGGTATTGAGTTCAAGAACTGTGAGGTGATGTTGCAGCTCTATGGAACTCTGTTTAGACCACACTTGGAGTATTGTGTTCAGTTCTGGTCGCCTCATTATAGGAAGGATGTGGAAGCTTTAGAGAGGGTGCAGAGGAGATTTACCAGGATGTTGCCTGGATTGGAGAGCATGTTTTATGAGGATAGGTTGAGCGAGCTAGGGCTTTTCTCTTTGGAGAGAAGGAGAATGAGAGGTGACTTGACGGAAGTGTACACGATGATAAGAGGCATAGATCGAGTGGACAGTCAGGGACTTTTTCCCAGTGCGACAATGGCTAACACGAGGGGACATAATTTTAAGGTGATTGGAGGAAGGTATAAGGGGGATGTCAGGGGTAAGTTTTTTACACAGAGAGTGGTGGGTGTGTGGAACGCACTGCCGGCAGGGGTTGTGGGGGCAGATACATTAGGGACATTTAGATAAGCGCATGAATGATAGAGAAATGGGGGGCTATGTGGGAGGGAAGGGTTAGATAGATCTTAGTGCACGATAAAATGTCAACACAACATTGTGGGCTGAAGGGCCTGTACTGTGCTGTAATGTTCTATGTTCTATATTTTACCATCCTTCCTAATGCACAGATGTCACCAATGCCCAAGGTGACATTTCAGGTCAATGACCCTTCAACATCATGCTAAGGATCTGAAGCATTATATTTAGTCAAAAATTATTGTCTAGGAACATTATTGTGGATCGCAATGTCTGGGCATGGTAAGCAATATAATTCCAATGAAAACAGGTTCAGAAAAGAAAATTGAGGATTTACTGCACACGGTGGCTTCCTTTTGGTGTTACCCTTGTGACCTGATGCAGGGTTTTAACCTGAAACGTCGACAGTCACTTTCCTCCCACAGATGTTGCTCAGCCTGTTGAGTTCTTCCAGTGGTTTGTTTGTTGTTTCAGATTCCAGTGTCTGCAGTCTCTTGTGTCCGATGCACTAATGCACAGAGACCCCCACGTATGCACGGTGGGGTCTAACAGGTGCATCCCACCCCTGGAAGCTGCTTCCTTAATTCCATGTGTGTGTGACCTGCAGGTTGCAGGGGACACTCAGGCACCAGCAGGCTTTCACTGTACCTGTGTAGCCTGTATAGGCACTGGGTAATGTGGACTTACGGAGTGTCTGAAGCTTGGAACCACACATGGCTCTCCCTCAGAATCTCCCAATGCTCCCTCGGTCGTAATCCTGTACGCCAGACTGACTCTCGCCCCTATTCCCGCCCTGACCCTGATTTAGCCCTACTCCCCCCAGCAGCTGTTTACAACCCAACCCAACAATGCTAATCCAACACTTATTTTTTCAATCTCTTCCCATCTGGTGCTCCGTTACTAGCCCACCCACTCCTCCCATATGCCACCCCTGGTACTCTTGAGACCTCTGAGTTCCAGCCATATCCAACCTCTTTTGCACAAGCAAGCCCTTTCATTGAGTTAACAGTGCAAGGTTGATACCACAGCGCACAACATCCTGGGCCACACTCACTGCAGAATTCTACAGTAGTTGTCCCTTACGGAAACCATTGGTGGACAACCATACACCATTGTCCACCATTAGTGGACAACCAATACCTCCTTCCCAGTGCCAAAGGATTTCTGGACCATTCTGTGCTGAATGGCAAAGCTACGAGGAAACCTTTGGTTTTGTTGCCCTGATCCAGAGGTAAATGAAGTGAGGGGAAAATTGTAGTTTTGACGGAGCTCAATGGCCTTTTTGTACCCTTAGATGCAAATCTTTGTCATGCCTCATTGAGCAATAAAAGAGATAATATAATTTACACAAATTCAAAGGCATAAAGATTTAATAGAAAATATGCAAATAAACCAGAGCTGAACAAGTCAACAATGTAGACTATCAAACCAGCTAAATGCCAACTTGTTTTATTATTACCAATTAATTATATTTTTATTTCCAATTTATTTATAATTATATAGAAACCAATTTAATATATTAAAACCAAAAAATGCCACAGATCACACAACCTGCATATCAGTCTAAATCAACTGGTAAAGCAAGGTATGTATTCACATATATGAATAAGGCTGTTAAAAGTCATTCAGCTAGGTCACTTTGTTTGTGAATCTCTCTTCAGTTTGCCAGACTGTGACCTCCCTCAAAGCATGTTGCTGCTCGAACACAGGGATCACTGACATCTGATATCACGTCCATCAGTACAAATGACGCATCCTTCAGGCAAATAAGTGGGGTGTGACCATTATGAAACCTAAATGACTGAGAGCTGCCTGAGGTTTAGGCAGAGGACACTGAACAGTAAATAAGATAACTTGCCAATGTCCTTTACAATTGCTGGCTTATTGTTTTGATTGTCAAGCATAGCTCAGTAAATGTGATATAATTACTATGTACCACCTGAAAACAGAACAACAGGGTACTAACATGCTAATAAGACAAAATAAAATCAAGGTGCAGGTTTCAGCATTTGTTCAATAGACTAGAATATTTTTTACATTATTGGTCTCATTTTATTATTACTAAATAAGCTTTTATTCGTATTTTTTTTGAGAAATATGTGGCACCAATAGAATCTGTTAGACATAGAAGAGTACAGCACAGGAACAGGCCCTTCGGCCCACAGTGTCTATGCTGATCACAATGAAGAGATTATTGCCTTAACTTACTTTCCTGAATTAGTTGGGACGAGTTTTGGATTACGGTGATTTATGAGTGAAATACAGAACTTGCTTTGGCCATAGCTCCGAGCTCAAACATACCTCCGCTGAATAAAAGTGTGATCACTTAATTAGAGAAACAAAGGACTGCAGATGCTGGAATCTAGATGAAAAAACAACCATGATGCTGGAGGAACTCAGCAGGCCAGGCAGCATCCGTGGAGAAAAGCAGGTGGTCAATGTTTTGGGTCAGGACCCTTATTCAGACTGAAGATAGGAAAAGGGGAAGCCAATAACAGAGGGAAAAACAGAGCAAGTGATAGGTGGACAAAAGAGGGGAGGCAGGGTGGGGGACAGGGTGGTGATAGATAGATGCAGGTAGAGATAGTGATGAGGCAGGTGCGGGGGAGGAGGGGAGAGCAGATCCACTGGGGGATGGGTCAAAAGGTAAGGAGAGAAAAAAGGTGGTAAGAAGAAATAGAGATAGACTAGGAAAGGGAAGGAAAGAAGAGGTATGTTGGTGGTGTTGTGGGGAGTGGGGAAGGGGTGAGGGGATTTCTTAAAGTGGGAGAGTTCAGTGTTCATGCCTTTAGGCTGCAAGGTCCCAAGACGGAAAATGAGGTGCTGTTCCTCCGGTTTGCTCTTGGAATTCTCCTGGCAGTGGAGGAGGCTGAGGACTGACATATCAGTGATCGTGTGGGAGGGGGAGTTGAAGTGACTGGCAACGGGGAGACGCAGATCGCGGTTACGGACGGAGCGCAGGTGTTCTGCGAAACAGTTACCTGTTCTGCGTTTGGTCTCGCCAATGTTGAGGAGGCCACACTTGGAGCACCGAATGCAGTAGATGAGCCCACTTCATGAGTAGGCCTTCACTTGCGATCACTTCAGACAGATCAGTGCCTTTTCCTTGACCTCCTTTACCTGGATCCATCTCTAATGCTTTGGAAATTTCTTCTGATCCCTGTCCTGGACAGTGTTGTCCACCACAGCCTTCGTTGGGGATTTGCACCAATGAATATTGTGTACAGGGAGGCTGGATAGGAAAGAGAAGTGGCTGGTGGGTTCCAGGTCAGATTAAACTATTTAGATAAGTACATAGATTTTTTATTTAGAGGGCTATGGTCCAAACACAGGCAAATGGGTCAGGCTTAGGTGGGCACCTTAGTTGGCATGGACAAGTTGAGGTGACGGGCCTGTTTCTGTGCTGTATTCCTCTATGACTATGACTCTAAACACATTTCTGTTTCAAAATTGTAAGTTTTGCTCTTGGCTCCTACACATTACTGCCCTCCAATTACTCACAGTAACCTCCCCGATGTTTCTCTCCCAGAGCCCACTCTGTTGAACTCTGACCCCTGGAAGTTTAGGCCCAGCAGGCATCTTCCACATCCTGTGCTCCAACAGTTCAAATGGTGGGAAACATGGCATAAATAATATTTCCTTCATTTATAGATCTTTGACATGTCCACATCCACACACAGAAAGGCACACACTCTCCCACTCTACGTCCTTCTAAACCATCCAGCTGAAAGTTTGTAGGAAGTGGGGACACATCTGTTTACATCCTCAGCTCTCTAACTACCTCCATCTGGCCTGGATCCACTGAAATAGATGGGGGTAGAAGTTTCAGGCCACTATTTCACATTGGGAAACATCAGTTGGTTCACAGCAACCGTGCACATACACAGACCAATTTCCTATTGTGTATTCCCGGATAGCAATCAGGAGTGGAAATTTATCCCAACCTTAGCTCAGGAATTTTACATGGCTTCCATCATTCTCCAGCTGAGCTAAGACCATAAGACCATAAGAAATGGGAGAAGAATTAGGCCATTCGGTCCATTGAGTCAGCTCAGCCATTCATCAGCCATGGCTCATTTCTTTTTTTCTCAACCCCACTCTCCCACCTTCTCCTAGTAACCCTTAACCCCCTTACCAATCAAGAACCTATCAATCTCTGCCTTAAGTATACTCAATGACTTGGCCTCCACAGCCCTCTGTGGCAACGAATTCCACAGATTCACCACCCTCTGGCTGAAGAAATTCCTCCTCATCTCAGTTCTAAAGGGACGTCCCTTTATTCTGAGGCTGTGCCCTCAGATCCTAGACTGATGGAAACATCCTTTCCACATCTACTCTATCCAGGCCTTTCAGTATCCAGTAGGTTTCAATGAGATCCCCCCTCATCCTTCTGAACTCCATCGAGTACAGACCCAGAGACATCAAGCACTCCTCATACGTAACACCTTTCATTCCTGGGATCATTCTTGTGAACCTCCTCTGGACCCTCTCCAGGGCCAGCACATCTTTACTTACATAAGGACCGTCTAATTTAAGCACAGAAAGAAATGCTCATCTGAATCAACATGGAGAATGATGTTCTGGTGATATTTCTGTACTGACTTGAGTTGCTATCATAGCTATACAGCTTGTTTAATGTTGCTGTGGCAATGAACACTGAGCATGCAAAACTGCTGTCAATGAAGTTTGGCACTAACCCTGTATCATCCATAAACATGGTTGTTAAAATTGTAACCAAAATGTTCAGATGCTCTGATGGATTGCCAATCTAATGACATTGATTTCCAATAAAAATGTAACATCCCATTGCATCTGGAATGCACTGCCTAAGTGAGTGGAGAAGGCAGATATTCCGAGGAGATTTGGTCTGTCACCAAAGACTCTTGCAAATTTCCATAGCTGTACGGTGGAGAGTATTCTGACTGGTTGCATCACTGCCTGGTATGGAAGCTCCAATGCACAGGATCGCAAGAGGCTGCAGAAGGTTGTAGACTCAGCCAGCTCCATCACGGGCACAACCCTCCCCACCATCGAGGACATCTTCAAGAGGCGGTGCCTCAAGAAGGCGGCATCCATCGCTAAGGGCCCTCACCACCCGGGACATGCCCTCTTCTTATTACTACCATCGGGGAGGAGGTACAGGAGCCTGAAGACCCACACTCAACGATTTAGGAAAAACTTCTTCCCTTCCACCATCAGATTTCTGAATGGTCCATGAACCCATGAACACTACCTCATTATTCCTTTTTTTTGCAGTTTATTTATTTTGTAATTTATAGTAATTTTATGTCTTTGCACGGTACTGCTGCCGCAAAACAACAAATTTCATGACATATAACTCAGTGATAATAAACCTGATTCTGGTTCTGAATATACAGGAAGTATCTTGACAAGCACTTGAATCACCAAGATAGAGAAGGCCACAGACCATGGTATTTAATGGTCACCATGGACATGGCGAGCTGAAGAACCTGTTTTTGTGCTGTAATACTCTAAGAATTCTTTTCAATTATTACATCCTACAGCCAAAAATCAACCTTTCATTTCTTTGTTTGGATACTAATTTGTTAAACTTTGGTTCACTTGATTCTACAAAAAGAAGCAGGCAAGATCATTGCTTATTTCTTATAAGCAGATGCCTTATATTGCCAAGTATTACTGGGGCACTACTTGGCAAACCAACTGTGGCATTTGGAGGACACATTCAAAGCTCGCATGTTCCTCCTTTCATTCAAGTTCTACCAAGTCAGCATTCCTGCACAAATTGTTGCAACAGCAGATGCAACATCTGAATTCCCTCACTGATATTTAAAAAAATGGAGCAGCAATTTTTATTTGAATGAGATTTGGCATCTCATGTTATTTACGTTTCTTCAGGGAGAGTCCCTCAATGCTCCCTCAGTAAATACACTGTGGAAACAGGCTGAAGCAACAAATATCGGAAACACTCAGCAGGTCAGGCAGCATCCGTGGAAAGAGAAACAGAGTTAATGTTTCAGGCTGATGAATCTTTGATGGATCGTTCAATTAGCCTTGGCTCAGCCCTCATTGTAGTGGTACCTAAAGATTTCCCATGTTTGAAACTGACCTACGAAAAGTCACTCCAGAGTGTGTGGAGATATTGAACCACCAGAAAATGCAACAGCAAAATAGGCTTCAACTAACCTGGAGAACTATGTGCATGTCCCTTTTGTTGAATAATGGTGAAGTGATTCCATTGACCCTTGCATCTGGACCATGCCTTCTGTATGAACATGTGCATTACTTTCTGTGGAACACAAGGGATTCAATTAGCAGATCAATTAAAGTATTCACAGCAAGTCTATTCACCATATAAACTGATACTACTTGTTGCCAACTGTTTGGCTTTATCTTGTCCTTCGCAGGGTTATGTTCTGTTTCTCAATGTCAGATGGCAAGAATACTTGCAACCCCTTTTGCTAATTTTTGGAATTTTACCACCATTTATCTTGCCTTTTAAACAAAGCCCTAGCACCCCATGTACTTTAATTTCTTTAACTGTTATGAGTGAGAAATTGGCAGACTTGAGTTCGCTTGTTTTGCTTCAACCTTGAAAGGCCATTGTGCTGCCAGTTTTGCGTGCAACTTCTATCAATCGGCCTTGGTGTGCTCACCTTTATCTTTTCGAGCTGACAACTTTGTTTTATGAGCAAGGAGGTCCAGAGGACGAGCCCTTGCAAGAATTACTAACAATAGTGGACCTCCAGTGGAGTTGATAATGGATTAGAAGCTCCCCTGCATCAGGAGAAGGGTGTGAAGAGTTGGCAGCAAGGGAGGAAAGCACAAAGTTCCATTAACGATTAGGAACAAGGTTTATTAGTGACCTCCAAAGAAATATCTATTACCTCACATCACCCTTCTGGGGTAAAGCATCTCCTGGGGAGAGTTTTAACAGAGAATATACAACTGCATACAGACAAGTCCCGTGTTACAGAGGGATGTGTTCTGAGAAAACGAGCCGTATCGTGACTTTCCATAACGCAAAGCCGTGTCACCTGCGCGTGAGTCAAGAAATGTAAGTTCAAAAAGATTTTGTGCTGATTTATTTACTTTTTTTTCACATAAATTCTGTGACAGCAAATTTCATTCCATATCTCAAACTTCGGGGAAGTGATTTGTGAATTCCGTAAGGGCAAATTTCTGTAATCCAAACGGATGTAATGCAGGGATTGCTTGTGTTAGATTTAATAACATGCTTCTAAATGTTGTAATTTTAATACTGCTATTACATTACAAAGCTTATTTCCAGTAGTAAGAGCAAAAGGTTGGAAGGATGTGTATTAAGTCTTTAAACTTGTAAAAGGCAAAGGCTGAAAGGATTTTTGAAAAAAAAAGAGGCATTTAGCAATTATGTCACTTCCCATTTCTGACACTTTATCTGACAGATTTTCCTGATTGATCAGTTTGATTTGTTGTCTTCATATATCATGGGTAGTTCCCCTTCAGTAATTGTTCTGTCTGCAATTCCTTCTTTTGTTTTGGGTGTTTCCCTCTTCAAGTACTGACTTATTACTTCTTTAGATTGTTACAGGACAAAATGTAATGCTGACAGACTCAGGGTGGATGGCTGAACTGTGACGGACAGGATGTGGGGTCAGTGCAATGGCCTAGACGTTTGCACTTATTCAAGCGCACGTGAGCAGGTGAGCAAGGCTTCTCTTTATGCACATTAATGAGTAGATCTGAGGTCACATAACACTAATCTGGTAACTTGTTCACATTTAATGGATTGTGATCTTGTGGGAGAAGAGGTCCCTGAACATCTTGAAATAGTTCATGAAAGAGGATTGTCCAAGGTAGTGGTGAGCCAGGTTTCTGGTGGGAATGGTACTGGGAGGATATGGGACAGGTGCATCATTGGTGACACAAGACACAGCAGATGCTGGGATCTGGAGCAACACATGAAAAGCTGGAGAAACTCAGCGGGCCAGGCAGCATCTATGGAGGGAAATGGACAGTTGACATTTTGGGTTGAGACCCTTCATCTGGTGGTCCAGGTGAAGGGTCTCGACCTGAAACGTCAACTATCCATTTCAATCCACAGATGTTGCCTGACCCGCTGAGTTCCACTAGATTTTTGTGTGTACGTTATTGGTAATTGTTTTATTATTGTCACATGTACCGAGATACAGTGAAAAGCTTTTGTTTGTGCGCCATCCAGACAGATCATTGCATTCATAAGTACATCGAGGTAGTACAAGGAAAACAGAATGCAGAATATAGTGTTACAGTTACAGAGAAAGTGCAGTGCAGGTAGACAAATAAAGTGCAAGGGCCACGACGAGGTAGGTTGTGAGATTAAGAGTTTATCTTTATTGTACAAGAAGTCCATTCAAGAGTCTAAAAATAGCAGGATAGAAACTGTCCTTAAACCTGGTGGTATGTGTTCTCAAGCTTTTGTATCTACTGCCCAATGAAAGGGGGCAGAAGAGAGGATGAGCAGGGTGGGAGGGGTCCTTGATTACATTGGCTGCTTTCCCAAGGCAGCAGGAAGTGTAGACGGAGTCAATGGAAGGGAGGATGGTTTTCGTGATGGACTTAGCCTTCTGAGGAAGCGGGGGGCTGGTGTGCTTTCTTGGCCGTAGCCTTGATGTGGCTGGATCAGGACAATGGTGGTCAGGATTTGGAGTCAAGGTAGCAGAAGTCATTGGCAATGATCAGGAAGTGAGGTAGCTGCGATCAGGAAGAATGGGGAAGCTGGATCGATCAGCCGTTGTTGAGGTTGCGATGGTGTAGGATGGGGAATAGGCACTAGCAATTTTCCACTCCTCCTGACGCACACTCAAGTAATTACATTCTGCAATGGTTTACGAAGTCAGGCGCAGTATGCCAGCCAAACAAAAGCATATCTCTTCTGTTAATGTACAGCTCTATCTCTTTGATGTCATAAAATATAATTGCGATTAAGTAAATGTTAGGTGAGTTCATACAGGAGTCAATTAAATGCCACAAGTATTCTGACCCCAGCCTTGTGTGTCCCTGGAGAAGGTTATTTTTGAAGGGTGAGTTAAAATTTGAAAATAGCTCCAGAAACCACAGCAGGTGTGCCATTTTTCACTGGAGCTGGGGAGAACTCACTACACAATTGATACCTCTGTCAGTATTTAATTGATTGTAGCGAACAGGCCCTATCTCCAAAAGTGAAGAGGAAGATGCTTGAAATAAATAAATAAGGTTTCCCATTGGTTTCAGGTTAAACCTGCAGATGGAAACCTCCAGTTCCATTTTATCAGGATTGTGGGGGGAGCCTTCACCTGTCCTGTGCACACACATTCATGTGTCCTCTACACAGTAATTGTTAATTGGTTTATAATAGTCACCTGTACTGAGTTACAGTAAAAAGCTTTTGTTTGCGTTCCATCCAGACAGATCATTCCAGATGTAAGTACATTGAGGCAGTACAAAACGAAAAACAATAACAGAATGCAAAATATAGTGTTATAGCTACAGAGACAGTGCAGTGCAGGTTGACAATAAAGTGTAAGGGCTGTGACGAGGTAGATTGTGAGATCAAGTTCATCTTTATTGTTTAAGAAGTCCGTTCAAGAGTGGGATAGAAGTTGTCCTTGAGCCTGGTGGTACCTGTTCTCAAATCTTCTTATCTTCTGCCTGATGGGAGGGGGAGAAGAGAGAATGTCCAGGGTGGGAGAGGTCCTTGATTATGTTGACTGCTTTCCCAAGGCAGCCTTTGTATCTTCTGCCCAGTTGGAGGGGGGAGAAGACGGAATGTCCAGGGTGGGTGGGATCTTTGATTATCTTGGCTGCTTTACTGAGGCAGCGTGAAGTGTAGGCAGAGTCCATTGGAGGGGAGGCTGGTTTCTGTGATGTGCTGAGCTGAGCTGTGTCCACAACTCTTTGCAGTTTCTTGCAGTCACAGGCAGAACAGTTGCCGTACCAAGCCGTGATGCATCCGGATCGGATACTTTCTAGTATGGTACATGGTCAGTTGAAAGCTGACCATGTCGGCATGTAGATGTGAAGGACGAGGGAAATAGAGATAACACCTCAGGAGACTCCTATGGTGAAAGGGTTGAGTGGGAAGAGAAGCCACTGCCAGGAAGAAGTGCGTCCTTGTCAATTAAGGACATGATTTCAGCTAGGGAAAGGAAAGCTTTTATTGACCTGAAATTTGCTTGCTTAAAAATACAATAATGGATCTGCTACATTAATGGGAATTGATGATGAGATTTGTAGACTTTTAAAGTAGTAACAGGATTACAATAACAGGGAACTTGGAGGGTAGATTCTGCTAATACATCAAAGCCAATTTATTGCATGAACAATAAGCAAGAATGCAGTGCTGCAAATCGTAATGTGAACCAGCAGTGGACAAATAAATAACCTGAAGCTAAGAGAATGCTTGGGGAAATAACATCCCTAAGTTAATTAGGTTCACATTGAAAAATGATAAAGAAAAGATGTGTTGAAAACAAAAGTGTTGGACTGTAAATTAGTTAATTTCAGTGGGATGTAAGGAACAGAGCTTGGTTTAATTGGCTAGAGGTTAATTAAGTATGAAACTGAAAAGGCATAGGTTAAATATGCACCTACTGGGAGTATGGCAGGTTTGGGGGTTCAATGAATAAACAGCAAAGTTTGATCAAAACTGAGGTTAAAAAATGAAGGTACAGTACAGAATAAAACCTTAAAGAATTAGAAAGTAGAAAGAATAAAATGGGAGATTAGGCAGGCTGAGAGGTAATCTGGTATTAAAAACTCTCCCAAGCACAGAAAACATTAAAGATAGGAAAAGTGGCTGCCTAGAGGCAAAATGGTTCATCTTGTAATTAAGACTGAAGTGGTGATGGTTAACTATTTATTACTCAGTTGGTCTTGCTTACATAGCTGCCAGGCATTCTGGCCATGACCTTCACTTGGGGCCTTTGATGTGGTGAACCTGGTGGTTGAACTGAACCATTAGTCTGCCAAACTTGTGCAAATTTCCAAGGCGCTCAGCATGTGAGATCTTCATATGAAATATATTTCTCACTGAGAGGCTTTTAATTAGTGGGAACGGAGATTGTTTCTTTGGGCCATTTAGGGAGATGTTCCTTTCTGTCATCAAGAGGGAAACAACGATGGCCATCAGGGGATACTCAGCAGGTCAGGCTGCATCTGTGGGAAGAGAAACAGAGTCAACCTCAGGTCAGAGACCCTTTGTCAGAACTGCAAAGGAGAAAAAAAAGCTTATGAAGCTGCAGGGAGGGTGTGGGAGTGAGATGTCCCTGATAGGTTAAAATCAGAATGACCATGGGGATAAGTTTACATTTCCCACTCCTCGGCCCACTTCCCTAACTGATCAAGATCTCCCTGTAATCTACAATAACCTTCTTCACTATCAACAACACCTCCTAACTTCATGTCATCCACAAACTTACTGATCAAGCCTTGTGCATTTGCATCCAAATCATTTATATAAATAATGAATAACAAGGGTCCCAGCACCGACCCTTGCGGCACACCACTAGTCACCGGCCTCCATTCCAAGAAACAACCTTCTGCCGTCACCCTTTGCTTCCTAACTCTGGGCCAATTTCGAATCCACCTAACCAGCTCTCCCCTGGATTCCATGGGACCTAACCTTCCAGACCAGCCTGCCATGTGGGACCTTGTTAAAGGCCTTGCTAAAGTCCAAATAGACAACATCCACTGCCCTACCCTTTTTTTGGTTACCCCTTCAAAATACGCTGAAAGATTCATCAAACACGACTTCCCATTCCAAAGCCATGCTGACTCCTCCCAATCAGACTCTGTCTATCCAAATGCTGGTGGATCCTGTCCCTCAGAATTTCCTCCAGTAACTTCCCCACCACTGATGTCAGGCTGACACTTGACAGTTAGTTGTGGAAGTAACAATGATCAGGTTTTCCAGGAGCCCTGCTTGTTTACTAGATTCCAACTCCCCAATGACGTGCAAACCCAAGTTCTTACCCCATCACTCCTACACACATCAGTCCCGGGACAAGTCTGTTTGGTTTGTCTACATTGTTGGGTGGCCAGTGTAGCTTTGGCCACAATCAAACTTGGTAGTTTTTCCATTTATCCTCTACTTCCAAAAACATTAAGACATGGCATTCCAATTAAGACACTCTGTCCCAAACAATGGCTGGTTAAGCGAAGAAAATGTAGCTAGTAAACCAAACTGCAAAGTCTCTTCGTTCATTGTGCAGACTATAAACCAAAACTGTTTCAAAAACTAACTCGAACACAGACTTAATATTACAGGTTGTCCCATTAGATGACCTGTGAGGGCATGTGGTATAAGGAGAGGTTGGACAAACTTGTGTTTTCTCTGGAGCAGCGAAGGCTAAGGGGAGACCTGATAGAAGTTTATAAGATTATGAGAGGCACACATAGAGTAGTCAGCCGGTATCTTTTTCCCAGGGTGGTAATGCCTAATACTGGAGGGCATGCATATAAAGGTGAGAGGGGGAAAGTTCAAAGGAGGTGTGTGGGGCAAGTTCTTTACACAGTGATTGGTGGGTGCCTGGAATGTGCTGCCAGAGGTGGTGGTGGAGACAAATATAACAGAGGTGCTTAAGAGGCTCTTAGATAGGCACGTGAATGTGCAGAGAATGGAGGGATACGGACATTGTGTCGGCAGAAGGGATTAGTTTAGCTAGGTATTTAATTACTAGATTAATTAATTTGGCACAACATCGTGGGCTGAAGGGCCTGTTCCTGTGCTGTACTGTTCTATGTTCTATTTTGAGGTGCTGCTTTTGTGGAAAACACTAAGATGGAGTTTACCTCTGGTATATAGATGGGAAGATGCCACCACAACAAAATAATTTCATCTTTCTTGTGAACGAACGTCAAAAAAAAACTGCAGATGCTGGAAATCTGAAATAAAACCAGAAAATGCTGGAAACACTCAGCAGGTCAGGCAGTACCTCTGGGAAGAGAAACAGAGTCAACGTTTCCGGTCCAGGTCGCTTCATCAGAACTGGGAAAGAGAGAAAAAGAGAACAACAATAGAAAAGAGACCGCAGATGCTAGAATCTAGACCAAAAAAACAAACTGCTGGAGGAACTCAGCGGGTCAGGCAGCATCTGTGGGAGGAAATGGACAGTCAATGTTTCAGGCCATGACCCTGCCTCAGGACTGAAAGTTTAGAGGGGAGATAGCCAGTATGAAGAAGTGAGAGGGAGGGGTGAGGCAGGGGCTGTTTTTGAGCCACTGAGTTCTTCCAGCAGTTTGGTTTTTGCAAAAGAGAAAGGCAAATTAGTATCATGTCAGTACTAACTTCTTTGTGTCTTTCACATTTCTGATGAAGGTTCCTGAACTGTCTCTCTTTCCACAGATGCAGTCTAACTTGCTAAGTGTTTTCGGCATTTTCAGTCTTTATTTCATCACCCTTGTGTTGTACAGAAACAGTTCCTACAGAGTTCTGGTGAGACTTCCTGTGCACTTGTTTGACCAGCTGGATTACGAGTCATGCATATTGCGGGTGCACATCCATCTTCAGTGATCTCTGTCATTATTTCTCTTTAAAACTTTACATAGTCACGAGATTTTGCAGAGATGAAAGTTCAGGTATTCGAGTTCATATTACCAGATCAAATTAGCGAAACTGTCGAGAAACGTGGGCCAATCAACATTGTCATCTCAGCTTTGTCGGGGACAAGTTGTGTTTTGTGAATTTAATATTTCTGGGAAATAACAAGGTGCAGAGATAAAACAAATCTTGTGGATATTGCATGAATGATTTCCAGAAGGCAATTGTTAAAGTGCCAGGGATTAGTTTAGAAAAGTAAAATTGTGGGGGTGAGGTGTGGAGGCTGACAGTTGTAACTTGGAGGTCACAAGAGGGTGATCATCGAGTGATATGTATCTGCTCCCACTGTTATTATTGGCAAGGGATGCCTGCTGTTGAGAACTGGTCCCTGTGTGTGCACTCAGTGAACTGTGGGCAACGAGCAGCATCTCTGTGGGAGCTGGATATAGTGGTGGTTGGACCCAGGGAAGGAAGTTTTGCTGATCATTGAGACGAGCCTTGCGTGAGAACTCAAAGTGATTTTGAGAACAAACTCAAAAACTGTATGAAAACTTTGATCTTTTCTCATTGGTCTCTAAGTCAGTCAAATGAACACTGGTACCAATGATTGGAGCATCCTCTTCCCAGTTATACCTCAAAGATGGAAATTAATCTCTCTGTCACTCTTGGATTCTAGTTATCATTTTAATATGGGCTTCTTATCTGAAACAAATGGGTCCTCTAGCTGACATTTCGGCGTAACTGTTGTTGAAGCAATAGTATGACTTTGTAAAGTGAACTGTTACCAATTTCATGTTGCTTCAGATGTCCAGATGAATGGTCTCAACCCAAAATGTCGACAATTCCTTTCCTCCCACAGTTGCTGCTCAACCAGCTGAGTTCTTTCAGCAGATGGTCTGTTGTACTAAACAACATCTCAGTTGCAGTACTGAAGACTGGTGCTCCAGAACTAACCACATATATAGCCTAACTGTCCCACTGCAGATACAACACTGGCATCTACTAGTCTTTGTGGGAAAATTGCCCATGTATGTCCTGTCCATAAAAAGCAGGACAAGTCCAATCTGGCTAATTACCACCTAACTGTATTTTCACTCATCAACAAGGAGATGGGAAGTGTCAACAGTGTTACCAAGTAACACCGAATCTCCAGTAGACTGCTCACCAATGCCCAGTTTGGGTTTTGACAGGAACACTCACCTGTAGACCTCATCACAGCCTTGGTCCAAACACCGAATAAAGAGCTGAATTTCAGTGGTGAGGTGAGAGTGTCTGTCAGCATTTGATCAATTGTGGCATCAAGGAATTCCAGTAAGACTGAAGTTAAAGAGAAAACATTCCAACATCTGGAGTGATGACTTACACATAGGAAGATGGTTGAGATTGTGGAGATCAATCAGCCCCAGGACATCACTGCAGGAGTTCCTCAGAGCAGCCCCAGGCCTAACCATTTTCAGCTGCTTCATCAATGGCCTCCCTTCCTTCATTATGTCAGATATGGGGGGGCGGGGGGGGGGGGGGGGGGCGTTTGCTGATGTTTCCGCAACATTCAATTCCATTCACAACTCCTCAGTTAATGAACCAACCCACGCCTGCATGCAGCAAGACCTGGAGAACATTCAGGAATTGGCTGATAAGTGCCAAGTAACATTCATAACACAGAAGTGCATGGGAACGACAATGTCACGGGTTTGGGAGGTGCTGTTGGGGTAGTCTGGGTGAGTAACTGCAGTGCATTTTGTTGTAGGGAATGAATATTAAGTAAGAGGATTGGTTGCCATTCAAGCAGTTTGCTTTATCATGGACGCTGTCAAAGGATACTCCACATTCATCAACTTGGGGTCACCACTGACCAGTCACATAATCATCGTGGCTACAAGAACTGATTGGAGTTTGGGTATCCTGTGGCAAGCGACTCACCTCCTGACTCGGGAAGCCTATCTGCCTTGCAAGGTAAGGTCCGGAGTGTGATGGAGCACTCTCCACGTGCCTGGACGAGTACAGCTACAATAACATGCAAGAAGATCGACAGAATCCAGGACAAAGTGGTCTGCTTAATTGGCACCTGAGGCCCCTGCCTCAATATTCACTCTCTCCAGCTACAGTGCGCACAGTGAACAAAACGCACTGCAGTTACTCATGCAGGCTGCTCCAATAGTACCTCCCAAACCCACGATCTCCACCGCCAGGAAGGACAAGGCCGGTGGGAACTCCATTACCTGCAGGTTCCTCTCCAAGTTGCACACATCCCTGTTCCTTCATTGTCACTGGGTGTGAAGCCTGGAATTCTGCCCAACATCAGTCTGGGAGCACCTTCACCAGAAGGAACTGCAGTAGTTCAAGAAGACATCTTCTCGAGGGCAATTATGAATGGCAATGAACGCTGGCCTTGGCAGTGATACCCACATCCCAGAAATGGTTTACCACACCTCAAGGTTCAGCAGCAACTTCTTCCCCACTGCCATCAGGTTCTTGAACCAACCTGAAAAACCCTAACACTTCCTCGGACTGTATTTTTCTCTCTCTCAGTCTTGCGCTAGTGCTGTTGTGTTTACTTTGCCGTTTATTTTTGCGTATGTGTAAGTCATGTATGATTCAGGTTAATTTAAGCTTATGTTAACTTATGTGTGTCATGTTTGTAACTGCTGCAAATAGCTGATTTTCATGACATTTAAACTCTATGCATGTGTATCTACAACAATAAACTTGAACTTGAACTTGAAACAAACTCCATTGGGCTGTCAGGTCTGAATAGAGTAGAACGCTAAGACTTACAAAATAAATCATACAAATTGGGGTGAGGCATGTGGAAGACAATGATGACTTCACTTCTCAGTTTGTAAAATGAAGTCTATTCTCTGCATTCCAGTAAGATCAACAGACTTTACAAACTTTGTGAAATCAATAGTGATTGAAAAGATAATATAAAATATAAAATCAAGGATCCATTTGGCATTCACAGTGCTGAGCAATAACCCACATGAAAAGCAGGATCCATAAATAGCTTCCTTTTAAAAAGTTTTAGTGCAACACATTAATAACAATTGAGCTGTTATAAAACAGCCAGCAATCTTTTTCTCATTAATTGTGAAAACCTCGTAACAGCTGCCAAAACTGGGGGAGGGAGGGACTTGATGTCATTGCTGGCTGACGTCCAAGTGGTTGAATGGAACAGGAGAAACAGTTTGCAGTTCTTTTTGGCTGATTCCATGTGTTTTATCAGAGTGAAAATGCACTCTCTGAAGTACCTCTAATTTCGAGGACTGGCTGTGACATTTCTAGTGCTGATAAATAGTGGAACTCAAGGTTTTCGGTATTTGTATTCTGAACAACAGTGTGACACATCCAGATTTTTAAGCTGCAAAATTGCAGGGTGGACAAACTATTCTTGTCAGTTTTGTTCACTGTTTAGCGATAGGTTTGCTTCATAACGTATTTTAGTCATTCTACAATGTTTGTTATGATATAGTAATATGAATATTTCAACAACTTGCTCATATCATTAGAGATAATGTCTCATGTTGTTGGGGTGGATGAGGGTTGTCAGAAGAATGGAAAAAATTGCAAGTGTTTAGACTTCGTTGGACACTTTCTCTGCAGACAGAGGATCATTCTCTGAAATATCTATTGGCTTCGGTCAATTCCTCTCTCTTTTACCAGCTATTTACAAGTTTACAATCAACGTGATGTTGAATAACGTCAATGATGTTACCTTAATACTCAACTATTAGAAATAGGTTTACTCCTATAGAATTAATTCTACAAAGCCCTGATAAATAAATGTAAATAAAAAAATTTAAGTCCTGAAATATAAGTGTATGCAGATTTTATTGCATGTTCTTTGTATTATACTAGTTCCAAAAATATTACATTTTCTCATTATTAAGTGACGTCCCTTTTAAATCTCTCGCCTCTGATCTGAGACCTATGCCCTCTTGTTTTTTGCACCCCCTCCCTGGTGTGTGACCTCCAGGGTATCAACCCAACATTAAGTGAGTTTAACCACTAATTCTTTACTCTGCATCTAACCTGCCCAGGAGATACTTGCCGCTGAGCTTGTGGAAACTTGCTCCCTGCAACATCATTACTCTGATAAGCTTTAATATAAGGTCATCTATCTATTTTATTGTAGATGATGCATAGGTTGGTACGTCTTGTCCACACACTAGACTCATGTTATAATCTTTTGTCAATCATTTACTAGCCAAGCTGTTCCACGAGAGTTACAACACCGGCATCTTCCCGACAATGTGAAAAATTGCCCATTAGGACGTTTTCTTAAAAAGCAGGAGAAGATCAGTCTGGCTAATCCTGTCCCATCAGTTTAACCTCAGTCATCGGCAAACGAAGTGCCAGTGACAGTGCTGGATGTGTAACGAAGGGTGAGCAATGTACAGCTTGTGGCGTGTTCTCCCAGCACTGAAAAAGAAACAGAGATATAATCTTGTAAGCATTCCAATTTGCAAACTCTTTGATAAGCACAGCCTTGGTCCATAACTGGATCAAAGAGCTGAATTCCTAGAGTCATAGAGCCACACAGCATGGAAACAGGCCCTTCAGCCCAACTCGTCCATGCTGACTGTGTTGCCCAGCGAGCTAGTCCCATCCTCCCGCGTTTGGCCCATAGCCCTCTAAACCCCTCCTATCCATGTACTTATTTAGATGGCTTTTAAATGTTGCTAATGTGCCCTCCTCAACCACTATTTCTGGCAGCTCATTCCAAATACGCACCACCCTTTGCGTGAAGAAGCTGCCCCTGATGTCCCTTTTAAATCTCTCGCCTCTGATCTTAAACCTGTGCCCTCTTGTTTTTAGCACCCCCTCCCTGGAAAAAAAGACTGTGTTCTTTCACCATGCCTATGCCCCTCACGATCTTATATACTTCTATCTGGTCACCCCTCAATCTCCACAAGGGAATAAAGTCCTATGGAGCTGAGGGAGCTGAATTCCTACGTGAGGTGAGAAGGACTATTCTTGACGTCAAGGCTGCATTTAACTGTGTGAGGCACCAAGGGGCTCGGTAAAACTGAAGTCAATGGGCAACACAGGGAGAGCACTCCAGTGGTCCACTTAAGGCCCAAGGCAGCAGTGAGGTCTGGAGTTGAGTGCTCTTGCAAAATCCAAACTTGGCATCAGTGAATAAGTTATTGGTGAGTATGTGCCATTTGTAAGTTCTGTCACTGGCACTTTTTTTGCTGATGAATGAATTTAAACTGATGAACACAGGACATAGAACAGTACAGCACAGAACAGGCCCTTCGGCCCACAATGTTGTGCCGACATAGCTAATCCCTTCTACCTGCAGAATGCCCATATCTCTTTATTTTCATCTCATTCATGTGCTCATCCAAGCCCCTCTTAAAAGCCCCCAATAAACTTGCCTCCACCACCCTATCAGGCAACGCATTCCAGGCATCCACCACTCTCTGAGTAAAAAACGTGCCCCTGACGTCTGTTCTGAACCTACCCCCTCTCACCTTAAATGCATTCCCTCTGGTATTGGATCGCTCAATAATGGGAAAAAGATATTGCTTGTCCACCCTATCTATGCCCTTCATAATTTTATACACTTCCAACAGATCTCCCCTCAGCCTCTGCCACTCCAGAGAAAAGAGCCAAAGTCTGTCCAGCCTCTCCTGATAGCACATGCCCTCTAATCCAGGCAGCATCCTAGTAAACCTCCTCTGCACCCTCTCTAAAGCCTCGACATGCTTCCTGTAGTGAGGTGACCAGAATTGCACGCAATACTCTAAATGCTACCTAACCAGAGTTCTGATGGGACTGTATTAGCCAGGTTGAATACCTCAGGGTCATACCTTGCACAAAAGAAGTTGGTTGTCATTGTTAGAAGTCTATCATCCCAGTCCCAGGACACTGCTACAGGAGTTTCCCCAGGCAATCTTCAGCTGCTTCATTAATGACCTTCCTTCCATTACAAAGTCAGAAGTAGGGACATTTACTAAGGATTGCTCAGTTCTAAATTCTGTTCAGAAAATGGGGTAATCTACATCTGCGGGCAGTAGACATGGAGAACACTCAGGCTGATAAGACCATAAGATATTGGAGTAGAATTAGGCCATTTATCCCATTGAGACCGCTCTGCCATTCAATCATGGCTGATTTTTTTTTCAACCCATTCTCCTACTTTTCCCAATAACCCTTACCTTCTTACCAATCAAGAACCCATCAACCTCTGCCTTAAATACGCCCAATGACTTGGCCTCCTCTATTCTGCCCTCAGATCCTAGTCTCTCCTACTAATGGAAACATCCTCTCCACGTCCACTCTATCCAGGCCTTTCAGTATCCGGCAGGTTTCACTGAGATCTCCCCTCATAAGTGCCAAGTAACATACATGCTACTGAATTGTCAGACAAAGACCATCTTCATACCATGGTTCAAGAAGGTGGCTCATAAAGGATGGGCAATAAATGCTGGTCTTGCCAGTGATGTCAAAATTCCAAACAAAAGGAAAAATATTAAATACATGTGTATTTGCTTAGAACTGACCTCCCCCAAGAATAGCTTGCACTGATTTCATAAATCAATTCTTTCATAAACCAATTACAATGCGTTTTCCAAGAAAAAAAACTTCTTGCAATTTGTTTCTCGGTAATGCAGAGTTCATTGAAGAGTTGAATCAGAGAATAACAGCAGAGTCTGCAAACTGGAAACTGGCAGCAGGAGAGTATCACTGAAACTGAGGGGGAAAGTCTGCATAATGTCTTCATTCAGTGCTATTGGATGGAGAAGAAACATGGGCCATGGAGTCATAGAGTGATACAGAATGGAAACAGGTCCCTTTGGCCCACTGAGTTCATGTCAACCATTAAGCACCTATTCTTACACGAATCCTACCCTGACCCATTTTATTCTCCCCACATTCCCAATGACCTCCAGATTTTACCACTTGGGACCACCCAGGCCCTAAAGGAAACATGGGAAATGATTCTGAATGGGGGAAGGGGTGTCAGAGGTTAGAATGTTCCAAGGTACAGAGTGGGTAAGACGGACAAAGTGAAGGGGAGTGGTGGCTTCATTCAGACAGGACAACCACAGAAAGAAAAAAAATGCAAATAATTCCATGTTTTCCATTAAATGCATTCATTTTATTGCTTTTTTAATATCTTTAGTTGAATCTTTTGAATTCAAAAGTGTGTGTTTTGTCAAGTGATGTTTACATCTCCGCTATTGGATACAATCTCATCTCTGCGATCTGAACACGTGCACAGTGCCACATTTCCCAGCATGCAATCCATACACCAGTGGTTTCTCTTTATCTGCCAAGGATCTGAATGGTTATTGTTTTTAACAAAATCTTTGGAAAGTTCCTCAAGATTCAACTGCCAATGTTTGTGTGAGTAAATCTGGCATTTATTTGAATTTCTTAATGGATAATACCTGCGAATAAAATACACAAATTAACCCAAGTATCTGTATTTTGGTAGTCTTTCAATGACTGAAAAGAAATGAAGGAGTATGTTTATTAAGAATGGATTGAAAATTATGTTCAAATTTGAGCTCTTGCACATTGTTGTTCCCGGTCAACTTTTTAAAATAATTTATGTGACCCTGGAAACTATATTCAAACTTGAGTTGACAATTTTTGTTTATCAAAGAGTCTACAAATTGGAACGCTTGCAAGCGCTACAATTTCTGTTTCTATTCCAGTGCTGGGAGAACATGCCGCAAACTATACATCTTTCACCATTTATTATCATCCATTTCTCTTACAGTGTTCAATCTTAAACAATCTAAGTTGGGAATGTAAAGGTAGGAATTGATTGATGGTGAAAGGCTGGTAGGTAGTAGAAGGCAGCAGGTCATTGGAGAAGGGTTTAGGCATTGTTATCTATTTGACCAATCAAAACATATTTTTATAAATGTTTGCTTCAAAACATGGAAGCTCTGGTTTGAGTGGCCTACTCCGGTTGCTATGTTCTTACATCACTTCCTAGCACACTAATCTTTGACCTGAAACAAATTGTATATTGTTTAATTTCTAACAAAACTGCCTTATCTTAATCTTAATGTGCAGTTCCTGAAATGGACACAGAAGTAGGAAAATTAAATAAACAGCGTGTTCAAATTGGAGAAGTACCTATGACTAATTCTGGACTAATATTCAGGTGATATGAAACAGAAGAGCTTTGATAACTGAAACGATGTTCCTTCTGGCTTTTTTTCCATTAGGATATCTCTTTTCTTCTTTGTACTTCTTCCCAAGCAAATCAATGATATCGAAATCTGTACAGATCCTTGCATCCAAACAAATAAACATCTTTGAAGCTCTTCTTGAACGTACTCGCATTACCTTACCAAAAAATATTTGGAAATTAGAACATAGAACATAGAACAGTACAGCACAGAACAGGCCCTTCGGCCCACAATGATGTGCCAACGTAGCTATTACCTGCTACCTACAGAATGCCCATATCTCTCCATTTTCCTCTCATTCATGTGCCCATCCAAGCCCCTCTTAAAAGTCCCCAATGAATTTGCCTCCACCACCCTATCAGGCAACACATTCCAGGCATCCACCACTCTCTCAGTAAAAACGTACCCCTCATGTCTGTTCTGAACCTACCCCCTCTCACCTTAAATGCATGCCCTCTGGTATTGGATCGCTCAATAATGGGAAAAAGATATTGCTTGTCCACCCTATCTATGCCTCTCATAATTTTATACACTTCCAACAGATCACCCCTCAGCCTCCGCCGATCCAGAGAAAAGAGTTTGTCCAGCCTCTCCTGATAGCACATGCCCTTTAATCTAGTAAACCTCCTCTGCACCCTCTCTAAAGCCTTGATGTCCTTCCTATAGTAAGGTGAGCAGAAATGCACACAATACTCTAAATGTGGCCTAACCAGAGTTCTATAGAGATGCACCATAGATTGATTTATTTCTTCCTGAGCTTAGTAAGAATTATGGAGAACGTGTCTCATTTATTGTTCGTATCATTTTCAGGTTGTAAAACATATTTTTCTTGTTCTCCTTTTCTTATGTCTTGCTATTTCTGGAAACATTGAGAAGCAAGCTGTTGCCAGAGACCTCCCAATGTTGTGCTTTGATCATCTCTGGGGCTGATTCTACTTATATTTACTCTTCATTAGCCAGGGAACATGATATTCCTCATTCAGCTCTTCAACTCTACAGCTCAGCAGGGACCTTTGAAAATTATTATTAATGTCTCTTCACCTAGTTGCTGTTATTTTGTTACATTATTTTATATAAACAAGTTTTGTCTTCAAAGTGGCGCTTGCAATCTGCAGAGAATGAACATAGTATTTTGTAGAACTGTGAGAAGGACCAGGAGCAACCTGGAGGAACTCAGCGGGTCAGGCAGCGTCTATGGAGGGAAGTGGACAGTCGACATTTTGGTTCGACACCCTTCATCTGGACACCAGATGAAAGGTACGGATGAAGCATCTCAACCCGAAATGTCGACTGTCCATTTCCCTCCACAGATGCTGCCTGACCCACTGAGTTCCTCCAACACTTTGTGTGTTGCTTCAGATTCCAGCATCTGCAGTCTCTTGTGTCTCCAGGAGCAACCTGGATTTGGTGCCGAGTTTAGTTGACTTCAGTGGTACTTCTGTAATTTGCTTTAACATCCTCAAGCTAAGTGTGTGTGTAGGGGCAGGGGTACTCGCCCCGGAATTCCCATTCCTGGTTCATACTCTGTGATACCCTTCTTGAAAGTCATATGGTGGATCGTTGATTGAAGCAGGTTACTGCTCCCTGTTGAATTGCAGAGGGATACTCTCGATGATAAAAGATGGGATAAAGACAGTAAACAAAGATGTGTAAAAATAAATATGAGATCCTTACTTGTAGAGACAGGAGAATTTCTAATTAGATAAAAGAAATAATTGAGAAACGTTAGTGTCTTTACTAAGAATGTAGTAATAGGGAATTTTATAAATCATAAAATGAATAAGCTGAATCACCACAAATTTACATAAAGGAAATTATATTTGGGAAATCTATTTTTGTGTTGAAAAAAGAACCTCATAGGATTTTCACCACAGACTGAGAGAGAGCATATAGTTGCTGTCCTAACGAGCAAAATCCATCGAGGAAAGAGTGAAGACCCCAAAAGTAAATTTTAAACTTCCTTTTTAGGGATTGAAATAGATTGTACATGGAAAGTCTTTTCTGTTGCTGCATCTTCTACTTCAAAAGATGCAGGAATGAAATAATCTGTGCCTTACCTGTTGAGAAGCTTGATCGGACTGAAGGAATAGACATTAGCCAAGACAACACTTTCATACATATTGATCTGTGGGATAATTTATGCCCATGGTACAGGCAGGTGAGACCTCATTCAAGTACCCCACAGTGCTTCTCTCTTAACACTGCTCCGAGACTAGAATGTGAGCTTCAGTGCTGGAGAGAAGTTTGACCCCACAACCTCCTGATTCAAAGATAACTATTACTTCTGACAAAACTGACACTTGAAACCAATTTGTTTTCAGTGGATTGAGAACCCACTAGAGACAATTGTTCATCGATTATGTACCCTGTCACACTATTTGCATGTCTGACGCAATCCGACTTTGGTCAGACCCAAGCTTTCCTTCAGTTATTTCGATAAAATTGAATTTATGCAAATCCGAAGTTCTTTGGACTCTGTGCCCGTCTCTTTCACTTCCTTCATTGTAACTTCTTCATTGAAATATTTTGAAAACTACTTCTGAAATGCAATGATCTTGGATGTATTATAAATGAAGTGCAGAACAATAATAGACATTGCAAAACTTAGTTAGAACATCCTCAAATAATTTTTTTGTTTATTTAAAATCCAGATATCAATCCTGATATCAAAACCATTCACCGCACCCCAATTATTTATCACCACATTGGGTTTCAGAAAGATGTTCATTGAGTTTTCTGTTGATAGGGCTACTTTTCACCCACATTCAGTGAACCAATTGACAGATTGTACAATAACAGGAAACTCCAATAATCTGGCACTCTTAGGGCTTTGGTGGTGCTGGGTGAGCAGATTTTCTGGACTATTGGATGTTACTCATGTTAATACCCAAACACACTTTTATTACACATTTTTACATGTCACATCGAGCCATGGAGTCATATAGCATGAAAACAGGCCCTTTGGCCCAACTCATCTATGCCAACCAAGCTAGTCCCATTTGTCCGTGTTTGGCCCATATCCCCCTAATCCCTTCTATCTATGTACTTATCAGAATGTATTTTAAATGTTATTATTGTACCTGCCTCAACCACTTCCTCTGGCAGCTCGTTCCATATACGCACCACCCTCTGCGTGAAGAAGTTGCCCCTCAGGTCCCTTTTCAATCTTTCCCCTTTCACCTTAAACCTCTGGCTTTTAGTTCCCCTTCCCTGGGAAAAAGACTGCGTGCAATCACCCTATCTATGCCCCTCATGATTTTATACATCTCTATAAGACCATAAGAGCAGAATTAGGCCATTTGGCCCATCGAGTCTGTTCCGCCATTCGATCCTGGCTGATTTATTTTTCCCTCTCAACCCCATTCTCCTGCCTTCTCCCCGTATTCTTTGATGCCTTCCTAATCAAGAACCTATCAACCTCCTCTTTAAATACACCCAATGACTTGGCCTCCACAGCCGTCTGTGGCAATGGATTCCTCAGATTCACCACCCTCTGTTCTAAAGGGACGTCCTTCTATTGTGAGGCTGTGCCCTCTGGTCCTAGACTCTCCCACTATTGGAAACGTCCTCTCCACGTACACTCTACCTGGGCCTTTCAAAATTCGGTAGGTTTCAATGAGATCTGCCCTCATCCTCCTAAACTCTAGTGAGTACAGAGCCAGAGTCATCAAACAATCCTCATACATTAACTCTTTCATTCCTGGGATCATTCCCATAAACCTCCTCTGGACCATCTCCAACGCCAGCACATCCTTCCTTAGCTATGGGGCCCAAGACTGCGCACCCCTCAATCTCCTGCACTCCAAGGAATAAAGTCTCATCCTGCCCAACATCGTCCTATAAATCAGGCCCTCGAGTCCTGGCAGCATCCTTGTAAATCTTCTCTGCACTCTTTCCAGTTTAATGACGTCTTTCCTATAACAGGGCGACCAAAACCGTTCAAATAGTAGTATAATAAATGTTCCAGTGAAACTGGGAAAGTTAAAGGGAGCAGGAAATATACAGGCAGTGTGGATCCCAGCTCTGGCTGCAACCTACCTATGTTCCTGACCCCCAGTGTTCTGGAGCCCAACCCCAGCTCTGTCCGCACACCCATCCCACAGTCTGGACCTTGGCCACAGTTGTACTCCAAACCCCTGGGTCTAGCTGTCCACCCAGATTGCACTCTGGATCTCTGGCTTACACTCTGGACTAATGCCAGATGCCATCAGACCATAACATGTAGGAGCAGAATTAGGCCATTCGGCCCATCGAGACTGCTCCGCCATTCAATCATGGCTGATTTTCTTTTCAATCCCATTCTCTCACCGTCTCCCCGTAACCCTTAACTCCTTTACCAGTCAAGAACCTATCAATCTTTGCCTTAAATACACCCAATGACTTGGCCTCCACAGCCCTCTGTGGCAATGAATTCCACAGACTCATCAACTTCTGGCTGAAGAAATTCCTCCTCATCTCAGTTTTAAAGGGACGTCCTTTTATTCTGAGCCTGAGTCCTCAGATCCTAGACTCTCCCACTGATGGAAACATCCTCTCCACGTCTACTCTATCCAAGCCTTTCAGTAACCGTTAGGTTTCAGTGAGATCCCCCCTCATCCTTCTGAACTCCATGGAGTACGGGCCCAGAGATATCAAACGCTCTGGTCAAATGCCAGACCATCAGGAGTTCCAAACAATCGGATGTCGGATTATTGGAGTTTTATCTTACGACTACAATTACTCACATCTGTTAGTACTTCCATGTGAGTATTCAGAGTCTTGGAGCGGGGAAAAGTCAGGTTAGGAACCATGATCACAGACTTCTGTCTCAGAGAATTTTTTCTTGAAGGAGAATAAAGATATAAATGAAGTGCTTCAGGAAAGAGTGACAGAGAATATTTTAACCTGAGAGGTATTTTGAGGAAAATCTCTCTCAAAGGTGTGAGAGGAGCTACTTTTTAACTCTGCACAGGTTATTACATCATTTTTCATGTACATTTGGACATATAACACACTGAGAATTAGGTTAATTAGTGTGAGGAAGACTTGTGCCTGTTGTGGTCATAAATTAGCAAAATATTTGACATGAGGTAAATTATTGCAACATTCAATGTGTTACACATTTTTCAAAGGAAAATACAAATTTTTCAAGTACTTCTTACAATGAAAATGAAAACAAATTTTACATCACAAATTATGATGTCTCTGTTATATTGTTATTTTATAAATTAGTCCCATTGACTGTTCAAATATTTTTAAATTAATGATGAACTGGTTTATTAATGTAACTAATTATATTGTGCTCAGTGTATGATGTCCTCTTAATGTGAATTTCTGTATTCTTTTCATGAGAATTCTTGTAAGACATGTTGAATTGATCTTGAGTTCACATTTCTTAATTGGTTGCTTTTGTAACATCTGCAGGATTTCATTGTTAATTCAGTTTGGTGAATAAATACATGGCTGGCTGTGATTCCAGGTTTAATCTTGGTCTGTCCTGAGCCACCTGGGTGGGATGTTATGACGGTGGTTCAGGGAACTGAAATATGGGCTATATATATCCTGTTGTGGATGCAACCTGGTTCCACCAGCTGGAGATCCAGGAATAATGTGTTTGGTAACATCAAGATCTGACTCTGTACTGGCATCCTAGTAGGTAAATAATTTACCCATACTCAATGGCAGGACAGGTTCATAAACAAGAATTCTTAAAAAAATGGAACAATGTTAACTTATGTCTATTCTGCTGTCATCAGCATTTGAAGTCGAACATATCAATAAATAAGAAACTCTTTCAAATCAAACATGCCTAACTCTGTGTGCCCAGGGCATGTCCCATCACCTGTATATTTCTGTAATGCTTCCAGTTGAGTCTTTCACATTAATATTTCTGCCTCTGTATCATGCCTTTCAACATCACACATCAAAGAAGGCCTCAGGCCTTCACCTCTGCTGAATTGAATCCAGTAAGTAGTTTGGAATGCTTGACTAATTGTCTCTCCAATTTCCTTTCTTTTTTTTTGGACAGGTTCTTCCCTCCTGATTTGGTAAATTGGTAAATTGGTTTATTATTGTCACCTGCACCAAGGTACAGTGAAAACTAATCTTGCACATCGTTGATACAGATCAATTCATTACATAATGCATTGAGGTTGTACACGGTAACACATTAACAGAATGCAGTTACAGAGAAAGTGAAGTGCAGGTAGACAAAGAAGGTGCAAGGGTCATGATGAGGTAGATTGAGAAATCGAGTTCATCTTTATGATATGAGAGGTCCGTTCAAGAGTATTATAACAGTGGGATAGAAGCTGTCCTTGAGCCTGGTCATATGTGCTTTCAAGCTTTTGTATCTTCTGCCTCATGGGAGGGGGAGAAGAGAGAAGGCCGGGGTGGGAGGGGTTCGTGATTATGTTGGCAGCTTTCCTGAGGCAGCAGGAAGTGTAGACAGAGTCAATGGAGGGGAGGCTGGTTTTTGTGATAGGCTGTGTTCACATCACTCTGCAACTTCTTCGGCAGAGCAGTTGCCGTACAAAGCTGTGATGCATCTGGATATGATGGTTTCAATGGTGCATCTGTAAAAATTGGTGAGAGTCATTTGGGAACATGCCGAATTTCAGTTAACTATATTATTTTGCTTAACCAGTTCTTCTACTGTACCTAAAATAACCTATTTTATTACATTATAGAGTCCTTAAACTCATATAGGCTCTTTTTCAACCTGTGACAAACAAAGTTATATCTGTGAAATAGATTGACTTAGGAAGTGGATTGCAACTTTTTTTGCAATGCAATAAAATTGATGCCTTTAACACCAAATTAGGTCACCCTCAAAAAATCGGAATTGGTTAAAAGCAGGTAAATTACATAATCTGGGAGTTTTACAACCAGAAAAAAGCACTGAAATACAGTTTGTCTCGTTCCTGATGGGATAGCGTTAAATTGATTATATCAGCCAACTCTGCAATGGAGAAGAGAGAGTCTGTATTGGAGAAGGAGGGAGTGCCACCATTTACTGAAAGGAATATAGGGAGATACATGCCAGGAGAAAAGTCCTGGGTCACTTGGATCTCCATCATTGGACTTCCATAGCAAGAGGTAGTTCATCGAACACAGAACACAGAACATTACAGCACTGTACAGGCCCTTCAGCCCATGATGTTGTGCCGACATTTTAACCTGCTCTAAGATCTACCTAACCCTTCCCTTCCACATAGCCCCCCATTTTCTATCATTCACGTGCCTATCTAACAGTCTCTTAAATGTCCCTAATGTATCTGCCCCCACAACCACTGCTGGCAGTGCATTCCACACTCCCACCACTCTCTGTGTAAAAATCTTACCCCTGACATCCCCCTTATATCTTCCTCCAATCACCTTAAAATTATGTCCCCTCTTGTTGGCCATTTTTGCCCTGGGAAAAAGTCCCTGACTGTCCACTCGATCAATGCCTCATCATCTTGTACACCTCTATTATCTTCTTGAGTTATCTTCTCCTGAATTGAGAATTCCCACTCGGTGAAGCAGTGGACAAGAACTGTCATAACCCTGAAATTTTAGGCAGGATTCTAACTTGAAGCATTCAGTCACAATCCCATGGATGGTAGCTTCGCATTGTTGCCTCCTTAGCCAAGAACATACAGCAAACGTACACACATGAACAATCACATGGACACACACACACACATAGATGTATGCATACATGCATACACACTCCACTCCCCAACAACATTGAATTCACCCACTTTAGGTAATCCCCACCACCCCTTCCCCACACCCCCACACCCCCCACCATGCTTCTCGTCTTCTTACCTTTCCTAGCCTCTTTTCTTCTACCTTTTTTTTCCTTTTTCTCCTTACCTTTGACCCATCCCCTGGTGGATCTGCTCTCCCCTCCTCCCCCGCACCTGCCCATCACTATCTCTTACCTGCATCTACCTATCACCACCCTGTGCCCACCCCGCCTCCCCTCTTTTGTCCACCTATCACTGCTCTGCTTTTCCCTCCTATATATCGGGCTTCCCCTTTTCCTCTCTTCAGTCCTGAAGAAGGGTCCTGACCCGAAACGTTGACCGCCTGCTTCTCTCCACGGACGCTGCCTGGCCTGCTGCGTTCCTCCAGCACCGTCGTGTTTCACATATAGTTTCCAGCATCTGTAGGCCTTTGTTTCCCAAGTCAAGGCTCCAGTTAGATTAAAAGAGAAAGGAGAACAGGAGGGAGGCTGCACAAATGGTAGGAGGGTCTCTTTCAAGTGCAATGTTTTATCAGGCTGTAGGACAAGTCGTTGGCAGTGGATCCACAAAAGAGAAAAGTAACTCTCAATGAAAGCCTTCACGGAACTGCCAGGAATGCTCATTAATAATGATTGCTACATCCTCTTTGTATTGATCAACAGTACACACCTCCATTCCCATGTACGTTGCTGCATCACCATTAGGGTGTTTTGGGCACAACATGTACATACAGCTCTCTTCGGTATTATCTTGCGTGACTCCCTGTTCCCTCCTCACCAGAGCAGCAGGACGTGAGTAGGAGGAGGACGAGGAGACACAGGAGGTGGAGGAGCAGGAGGGAAGAGCAGAGGGAGAGGAACAGGAGGAGGAGGAGGATGAGGATGACTGAAGTGCGTCATTGTGCCTGACACCTTGCAACACCACGCAGACACGGGAACTGCGATGGTCGAGCAAGTAACATCAGAGGGATGCACCTCACGGGAAGATATCCCAGGCACTAGGGGGCAGTAGTCTGCCACCCGGTGCAGGACAACGGATGTGGGGGCTCGTTGGAGGTGGGTGTCCATGCGTCTGGGGACTCAGGTGAGGACCATGTTTGGGAGGCTTTCTATGACTCTGTGACTCTCTGTGAATCAAAGGCTGATCCAGAAGTGCGGGGAGATAGCTACGCTGGTGGCAGGTCTGCCGACCAAATGCAGGCAATGGCAGAGCGTGGGGGAAGTCCATCTCCCTGCTCCCGTAGCAGGTCGAACGAAGCTGGGAGGTCATGAGCTCCACCAGGGAGAGTGAGTCTACAGTCCTCTCAACATGGAGGTTGGACAAAACTTGGGCTTTCTCTGGAACTTTGGAGGCTGAGGGGAGACCTGATACAATTATGAGAGGCACAGATACGGTAGACAGCCAGAATCTTTTCTCCCAGGGTAGAAATGTCAAATACTAGAGGGCAGAACTTTAAGTTGAGAGGGGGAAAGTTTAATGGAGATGTGTAAGGTGAGTTTTTTACACAGGGTGGTGGGTGCCTGGAACAGGCTGCCAGGGGCTATAGTGGTGGAAGAAGATATGACAGTTGCGTTCAAGTGTCTTTTAGGTAGGCACATGGATATGCAGGGAACGGAGGAATATGGATCATGGGCAGGCAGAAGGGATTAGTTTAATTTGGCATCATGGTCGGCACAGACATGGTGGGTCAAAGGGCCTGTTCCTGTGCTGTACTGTTCGAAGTTCTACGTCCTTAATCTTGTGACACAGCGCCTATTGGTTCAGGCAGCAGCTATGGTGGAGGTGCAGACAGAGGTCTTTCTTCTCCTTTAATCCTCACCCTGATCTGGGCAGAGGTCTGGACTCTGCAATGTCATAGAGTCATAGAGTCCTAGAGTACTACAGCACAGAAACAGGCCCTTTAGCCCAGCTAGTCCATGCCGACCTGATCTTCTGCCAAGTCCCATCTACCTGCACCCGGACCATATCCCTCCAAACCCCTCCCATCGATGCACCTATCCAAACCTTTCTTAAATGATATAGTTGAACCCACATCTACCACTTCCACTGGCAGCTTGTTCTGTACTCGCATCACCCTCTGAGTGAAGTTCCCTCTCAGATTCCCCTTAAATATTTCACTTTTCACCCTAAACCTATGTCCTCTAGTTCTAGTCTCACCCAACCTGAGGGGAGAAAACCTGCGTGCATTCACCCTATCTATACCCCTCATGATTTTGTATACTTCTATAAGATCTCCCCTCATTCTCCTGCGCTCTAGGGAATAAAGTCCTAACTTATTCAACCTTTCCCTATAACTCAGGTCCTCAAGTCCTGGCAACATCCTTATAAATTTTCTCTGCACTCTTTCAAGCTTATTGATATCTTTCCTGTAGGTAGGTGACCAGAACTGCACATAATACTCCAAATTCGGCCTCACTAACGTCTTGTACGACTTCAAAATAACATCCCAACTCCTGTACTCAGTGCCCTGATTTATGAAGGCCAAAGTGCCAAAAAGCTCCCTTTACGAACCTATCTACCTGTGACGCCACTTTCAAGGAACTATGGATCTGTATTCCCAGGTCCCTTTGTTCTACCGTACACCTCAGAGCCCTACCATTCACTGTGTAAGTCTTACCCTGGTTTGTCCTCCCAAAGTGCATCACCTCACACTTGTCTGCATTAAATTCCATCTGCCATTTTTCAGCCCATTTTCCTAGCTGGTCAAGATCATGCTGCAAGCTTCGATAGCCTTCCTCACTGTCCACTACGCCCCCAATCTTGGTGTCATCCACAAACTTGCTGATCCAGTTTACCACATTATCATCTAAATCATTAATATAGATGATAAACAACAATGGACCCAGCACCGATCCCTGCGGCACACCACTAGTCATAGGCCTCCAGTCAGAGAGACAGCCATCCACTACCACTCTCTGGCTTCTCCCGTTAAGCTAATGTTGAATCCAATTGGCTACTTCATCCTGAATGCCAAGTGACTTAACCTTCTGGAGCAGCCTCCCATGTGGGACTTTGTTAAAGGCCTTGCTAAAGTCCATGTAGACAACGTTCACCGCCTTTCCCTCATTGACCTTCTTGGTAACCTCCTCGAAGAACTCTATAAGATTGATTAGACACGACCTGCCACGCACAAGGCCATGTTGACTATCCCTAATCAGGCCCTGTCTATCCAAGTACTGATATATCCTGTCCCTTGGAATACCTTCAAATAATTTCCCCACGACTGACGTCAGGCTCACGGGCCTATAATCTCCAGGATTATTCTTCGAGCCTTTCTTGAACAAAGAGGGAGCGGGTTGAAGATCCAGGAACAGAGATGTGCCACCAGTCATTGAGCAGCGAGATGCCATTTTTTGAGCAGACTCCTGCTCTCAATGAAGAGCTCGTGGATGTCCACAAGTCAGGAGATGCTGCCAGGAGCAGCTTGCTGTCCACCCTAAGCAGGGGGATGCTGTGGGGGGAGCAGGTTCCACTCACGAACATATCTCCTGCAGCAGCAGAAACACACAGTCCCCACTCACACTCCTCGTGCAGAGTCTTCACAGTGACTGAAACTTGTCAAAGTGGTGGAGAGCATGCGAGGTGTCACAGAGGTAGGTAGGAAGGGACTGGACTGGGGAGGGGGGGGGGAGCAGGGACAAGATGGAGTCAAGATCCGAGAAGACAGGTTTGGTAGGGCAGGAGCAGGTAGAAACAATGGTCCTACTGGGGCTGTTTGCTTTCTGAATCTTGGGTAGGAGGTAGAGTCAAGCAGTGTGGGGTTGGGGAATAATGAAGTTGGAGGTTGCTGAGGGGAGCTCTCCGGAGATGACAAGGTTGGTAATGGTGCGGGAGATGGTGGTCTGATGACCCATTTGTGATCTGAGCAGAGTCTTACTCTGACTGCATGTGGAGCCATATTCCAAGGAGGGGAGTGAAGGTAGCAAGACCCTGATGTTGGGGTCTATCGGCCTGTTTAGCTTCAGGTGTAGAGGTTGCAAGGTCAGTCGTGTGGTCTGGGTGCCTGTACATTGTTGGACCATTGGATAACCAGTCCCTTCAGAGGTCACCTGGTGGACATTGATATCCTCCTCATGAGGTCTGCAATTCACCCATCACTGGGATCTCTCAGGCAGTGTGAATGAGTTTCCACCCTGGTGACCAATATTCTGTGGCTGTGCAGAATGATCCAGGGACCAGGAGGCCCAGAGTGACTAGGTCCAGGTGTGACGGCAAAGCCGAAGCTCAGCCCATAGATTATCACACACCTGATGCAGGGTCTCGACCCGAGACATCCACGCTACAGATGCTGTTCGACCCACTGAGTTCCTCCAGCAGATTGTTTGTTGCTCCAGATTCCAGCCTCTGCAATCTCTTGTGTCTCCAATTTCTGGGTGATTTGTAAATTTACGGAATGCAATGGTGAACTTCTTAATTCATCAGCCTATCCCAATGTTAATTTAAAAAACACAAAGGGTTTTATCATTGGTATTGCACAGAAAGCCTGTCATTAGCCGGGCAGGACTCAGGTGAATCAACAGAGAATAGGGAAAGCTTGGTTCCACTGGTTCCACTGAATTTGTAAGAATGGACGGGTTCACAGGCAAAACGCTTCACCTTTGCTCATTCTCCAACATCTTAAGCGTTCCAGGGAAATTTAAAATGGCTCTTCAAATGATGGATAATAAGATAAATCCTGCTCATTTTGCATCAATTCCACTAAAGGAACACAGAATTGTTCTTCGTTCTTTTGCACCTCTTGCTTAACTTATTCCAGAGTCAACATATATTTTCTTATTTGTCAATCTTAATCCTTCTTAATTTCAGATACTGAGGGGTTCCAACTTGAAGTTTTCTTGGAAGCAGTCTACTGAGTTGTTTAAATAACAATTGTCTCTCCTCCATTCCCATCTCTTCCCATTCCCAGCTTTTCCCAGTGTCTTGGCAGTTTTTCACCTTTAGTTATGACCTTCAGTTTGGCACCACTCTTCATTCTATAGTCAGCTAATGTATGTCCAAAGAGTTAAGCTCTCACCATTAACATTTTAATCCACAATAAAAAATAATTCTGGTTAATTCAGTGAAAGTTTAGGAAATAGATCATTGAGATGCAGCATAGAAACAGAGTCTTTGGCATGTCAAAGCCACACCAACCATTCATCTTAATCTTACACCACACTCTGCACTAATCCCATTTATAGAATAAAGAACACTACAGCACAGTACAGGCCCTTCGGCCCACAATGTTGTGCCGACATTTTATCCTGTTCTAAGATCCATCTAACCCTTCCCTCCCACATAGCCCCCTATTTTTCTATCATTCACGTGTCTATCTAAGAGTTTCTTAAACGTCCCCAATGTATCTGCTCCCACAACCTCTGCAGGCAGTGCGTTCCATGCACCCACCACTCTCTGTGTAAAAAACTTACCCCTGACATCCCCGTTATACCTTCCTCCAATCACCTTAAAATTATGCCCCCTCGTGTTAGCCATTGTCACACTGAGAAAAAGTCTCTGACTGTTGTCACGAACCAGCAACAAAAGAAACACACTGAGCATGATTCAGTGTTAAAAAATATTTTATTAATTACTACTTATGATAATACGTAAAATAAAAGTAAAAATGTTAGTATGTTAGAATTCAAAAATGTTAAACCTTGAACGTTAACCCCAAAACTAAACTCTTCGTGTGTGTGTGACAAAGTCCCAAACTCCATGTTCAGGAATGGTTCTTAAAGTTCAGTTCCGCAAGCCATAAGGTGAAACATGAGCAAGGGCTTCTTCAACAACCACCGTTGTCTGAAGATAAGACGTAGACGTAGAGAAACATAGAGAGAGTAAATACGAAATACAAATGTTCCACGATGGAACCCAAACGACACTCCAGTGTTTACTCGTTAGTGACTTCCTCACCCCGAAAAGCATCCGAATCGTGGTCGTCCACACACAAATACCTGTTTCCTTCTACAGGTCAGCAACAAAGTGAACTCCACCGGATTACTTCCAACTTCCATACATGGATTTCAGTGGCAGACACGGTTATTGTTTCTCATCCATCGATAGAGAAAACTAGCAGGCTGGTGTCTCTCTCCCTTCTCTCTCTCTCTCTCTCTCTCTCTCTCTCTCTCTTTCCTCTTCTTCTTCTGCTTCTTCAACAACGTCATTACGTCCTTTATCTTCTATTGACGTAAGCACGCCCCACACACACACACACACACACACACACACACACACACACACACACACACACACACACACAAACACACACACTCTATCTTAAAGGGACATTCACTGAGTCCGTAACACTGTCCACTCGATCTATGCCTCTTATCATCTTGTACACCTCTATCAAGTCACCTCTCATCCTCCTTCTCTCCAAAGAGAAAAGCCCTAGCTCGCTCAACCTATCCTCATAAAACATGCTCTCCAATCCAGACAACATTCTGGTAAATCTCCACTGCACCCTCTCTAAAGCTTCCACATCCTTCCTATAATGAGGCGATCAGAACTGAACACAATCCTCTTCTTCTCTCCACATTCCCATCAACTGTCCCTAGATTCTATCACTCGCCTACACACTTGGGGCAACGTACAGTAGCCGACTAACCACCTTCACATATTTAGGATGTGGGAGGAAACCAGAGAACCCGAAGGAAACCCACGTGGTCACAGGAGAAACAAGCAAACCCCAAGGAAGCAGCACCTGAGGTCAAGATTAAACTGAGGTCTCTGGTGCTTAGAGGTAGCGGATGGACTAACTGCGTAACTGTGCTGCCTGGTAACTTTCTGTGATTCCTTTGTTTGTGAATTGCACATCATCAATGTTTTGAGAATTTGGCCAGAAATGTAACACGATCTGATGGAGATCAGATATGGTAGCGTAGTGGTTAAGTTAATGGAACAGCAACCAGAGTTAAGTAGATTCAGAGACATGAGTGTAAATTTAAGCAGGCACCTGAGGAATTTAAATTCAATTTAATAGGTACATCTAGAATTTAAAAAAACGAGTTTCCGTGATTGCAACCAACAACCTACCAGATCTCTACTAGTTCCTTCTTGTCTTCCAGGGAAGGAAATCTGCCATTCTTACCTGGTCTGACCTCTAGTCATTCCAGGTGCATCAATGTGGTTGACTCTTATCCAACTCCACAGCTCAGGGGCAATAAATTACGGCAGTGTTGGTGGTGACCACATTCCTGTGAATGAATATATGTAAACAATACCAGCAATACCATTCCCACAGCTGTCACTTGCAAAACACGTAGGATTACTTGCTATTATATAAGCTACATTATTAGATAATCCTTGATTTGTCAAAATAAATGCAACATTTCCCACAGAATTAATTTTGCCTTATCATAAAATATTCTCAATCTTCCACTGAAATGAGGGAAACTATCTTTCGTCTATTTCCTTAACACTTCATGTTTAAGATTAGTATTTTAATCTTTCAGTTAAAATTCATTGCCTTGTCTGTCAAATGTTTGCATCATCTCATGCATTCCAACCCAAATGCATAAAGGACCCGATTATGTACAATACTTTCCTTCCGTTTTGTGCCTGTGTACATTTCCTCTTGGAATATTCAGCTTAAAAATGACATCCAATGCAAAATTTTAGATGATTTCAGCAGTTGGTTTTAAGAAAATTAGTTGCATAGTTGCTGGTATCAAGATTATCCCTATGGTACTGAAGTAACACTTATTTTATGGGTCACCTTTGCTTATAAAATAATCCTGTTTTATTTTATCACATTTTCTGTAGTTTGCATTATTCATAAAAATTTTGTAAATCCCCTTGCATTACAAAGCTTTCCAGAAGGTTAATATTCTTTACAGCTGACAATGTTTTTTATGATTAAAGTATCCCCTCTGACTGGTATTCAGAAGAAACACTCTAATGCTTGCTTTGATTGTAAAATTCAAGCATCTGATATTTATACTCAAACCTTTGCCTGCTTCCTCAGCTATCTTCTCCTTGCAAGACAGAGATTATCATCTCTAACACTTTGCTTCTAACTTAAAGATTTCTCAGCTTTCATCGTTCTTTGCTGATTTAGCAACTTTTTCTCCAAAAGATTCTGTTTTAGTATTGATTCTCCGCTTTGAATATAAATATTCAACTTCAGGTCCACACATTTCTTTCCTCATCAATGTTTTATTTCCTTTAGATAGTTATGATCTTGAACTAGGTGAAAACTTTCATTGTTGATCCCTGGGGCACATTTCCATGAGGCACCCTTACTTATCTGCCATTTAGATGCAATTTCCTTGGTCATCCCTGGCATTATGGTGGGCAAATGGGAAATCTCTGAAGAAATTCCTTTTCCCCACACTTGGACTAAGTTGATCTCTGGACCTAATGGGTCAAACAGTAGAAACAGGAAGCCCTTGTCCCAAATAGACAGGTACTTCAACATAATAAAAACAGAAAACCCTGAAAACATTCAGCAGTTCAGGCAGCATCTGCAGAAAGAGAAAAAGTCAATGTTTCAGAACTGACGAAGTGACTCAGACCTGAAACATTAACTCTTGAGCAGCTTCGAGTTCCTGGGCACCAACATCTTGGAGGATCTATCCTAGGTCTAACACATTGATGCAATCACGAAGAACCCATTCCAGTGACTCTACTTTGTTAGGAGTTTGAGGAGATTCGGTACGTCACAAAAGACTTACAAATTTCTATAGATGTACTGTGGAGAGCATTCTGACTGGTTGCATCACTGCCTGGTATGGAGGCTCCAATGCACAGGATCGCAAGAGGCTGCAGAGGGTTGTAGACTCAGCCAGCTCCATCATGGGCACAACCCTCCCCACCACTGAGGACATCTTCAAGAGGCGGTGCCTCAAGAAGGTAGCATCCATCACTAAGGACCCTCACCATCTGGGACATGCCCTCTTCTTGTTACTACCATCGGGGAGGAGGTACAGAAGCCTGAAGACCCACACTCAACGATTCAGGAACAGCGACTTCTCCTCCACCATCAGATTTCTGAACGGCCCATGAACACTACCGGTTGTTCCTTTTTCTTTGCACTATTTATTTATTTCTGTAATTTATAGTAATTTTATGTCTTTGCGCTGTACCGCTGCTGCAAAACAAATTTCATGTCATATGTCAGTGATAATAAATCTGATTCTGATGCTGTTTTCTTTCCCACAGATGCAGTCTGACCTGCTGAGATCTTCCAGCATTTTCAGTTTTTTTAAAAAAAAAATTTCAGTTTTTTTTGCAATTCTTTTTGATTTTCATTCACTGCTTTAACGCAATGTTGTTCTGGTACACCATCAATGCTCTCCGTGGCATTTCCCTGCTCAACTGCAGATACATATTCTTCCCTCAAACAACAACATTTAGGCTTGTTGGCAGCTGAGCTGTAAATAAAAGTCTCTGCAGGAAGAGTCATCGGGTAACTCCAAGGTCATTTTTGCACTATGTACATTGTTTTCCTTGTAATTTTTAGGTTTTAATGTATCTTTTTAACCAATTGTTGAATCTATTTAGCCACTCACCTTTTCAGTGGAAATCCTACTCTGAATTATCGAGAGGAAAAGATGGATCATTGGTGGGATGCCACCCAGGTTAGAATGCTACACAATCCACCTGCAATCTGAGGTCATCTTTGGCAGCTGGCTCGTGCAGGTTTGGGTGAGTATTCTGAAAGCAGACCTCAGATCTTGTACCACAGCAGGGCTGTAGGGATGCCTGACCAATCATTATTGAACCCTTCTCCAGTTGTGCCCCATTCTTTGTACATGATTGTTCAGTGGTTCTACATTAAGGAGGCCATGTCTTTTTCTTTCAATACCAAAGTATTTTCAGTCCAGTTGCAAAAACTCCAAACTTTGTTTTTAAGGCAAGATTGTCTTCAAACTTAACCCCTTGTTGAGAGAGCTGATAGATATTAACAACATCTACAACGTAGTCCAACGGTCAGATGTCATCGTCTGTATTCCAGCCACTGTTTCAGTTATTGTGGGGATCTTTGCCACAATTGTCAGGGGTCTGTTTTCATAAACTCTGGGTCAGTACAGAAGAAAATTAAGAGTATGTCACCTGCTTCTGGGACATCTGCTGTTATTATATAGTGCAGACTGTTGAAGCCCATGAAAGAGACACAAGAGACTACAGATACTGGAAGCTGGAGCAACAAACAAGAAGCTGGAGGAACTCAGAGACAAGCGCACCTCATATTCCGCCTGGGTAGTCTATAACCTGACGGCACGAACATTGAATTCTCAAAATTCAAGTAAACTGCTCCTCCTCTGTCCCTTTCCTCTATCTTCCCAATCCACTCAGTCCTTCCTACACTTACCCGAGCCCTCCATCACCCTGTTTCTTTCCCCACCTTCACCCAGTCCATCTGCGTATCACCCCTCCTCACCTGGATCCGCCTATCACCTGCCAGCCCTTGCTTCACCCCTTCCCTTCACCTCTTTATACCAGCTATCTTCCCCCTCTATTTTTCAGTCCAGATGAAGGGTCTCGACTTGAAACGTTGACTGTCCATTTGCATCCACAGATGCTGCCTGACCTGCTGAGTTCTTCTAGCACTTTGGTTGTTGCTACAAAGCCCATGAAACCACTGCTTGGTTTGAGCTCAGCCCTACTTTCACTATCTTCCAGTCTTGCTGCAAATGGAGACTTATAAAGTAGTATCTTGGAGGACTGCAAGCATTGGATGCCCTGACAGTCACCAAGTGCAACACCTTCTCCGCATCAGTAGCTGTATTTTGGGCGATTGGCTGCTCTGTTGCTCTGTAATGTGCCTGCAATTTCACGCTAACACTTTAATCCCCAACGTGCAGCCTTAGCAGTGGACTGAGCAAACCTCTGAGCCTTTGTAATTTAGACACCCACTACCTGGCACCTGACCTGGAGCTGTGGATAATCATGCAAGCATATTGACCCATAAAGTTTGAGCACTATTAGTTCATTGATGTGGAAAGATCAGTTGGAAATGGCTTAAATCAGCAGGTATAAAGTGACTGCTGCAGTGCATTACAAAGCAACCCTAACTGTACTGGATCCTAATTCCCCACATTGACTCTATCGCTCAAGGTACTGCATTATAGCAATGCCTTTGGGAGGTCTGCTACAGGGAGCCCTTAAATGAGTCCAGGTCTTTCCTAATAGATCCCAGGGCCTGAAAGCTATTAAGATAGCAATTACACTAACAAATGTCTCATAGGTCATTGGGGAAAATACTCAATGGTGTGGCACACACAGGCCTTCTGGGAGGTAGTGGATGCATTTTAAGGAAGAACAGACTGAGCAGTAAATTGTAACCATCGAGGACATCCAGATACTGGAACTGGATGGAAAAGGCCATGCTAACTACAGCCATTGAGAAAAGAAGAAAGAGCTAAGTCTGTAGTCAGAGTGGCCTAGGATCCTCACTGTGGTGAAAGGACAGAGCTCCTTGTAGAATCCTTACAGGCAGACCCTCAAATCCAAATGCTCCAACAAACTTCTACAGGTGGACTGTTAAAAATATCCTGACTGGTTGCATCATAGCCTGGTATGGCAATTCCAACACACAGGAACGCAAGAGACCTTAGAGGGTAGTGGACACAGCTCAGTGTATTGCGGGCACAACCCTTCCCACCGTTGAGACAGCATCGACATGAAGCACTGCCTCAGAAAGGCGGAAGCTATCATCAAGGATCCCTACCATCCAGATCATGCCTTCTCCTCGCTGCTACCGTCAAGCAGGAGGTACCGAAGCCTGAAGTATTGGTATTAGTATTGGTTTATTATTGTCACTTGTACCGAGGTACAGTGAAAAGCTTGTCTTACAAACTGATGGTACAGGTCAATTCATTACACAGTACAGTTACACTGAGTCAGTACAGAGTGCATCGATGTAGTACCGGTAAAAACAATAACAGTATAGAGTTCGGGAACAGCTAGCTTCCTACAACCATCAAGTTCTTGACCCGACCTGCACAACCCTAACCCTACTTCAGCAATGGAAGACGACGGACCACCTCTTGCACTGCCATTGTCTTTGATTGTGTTTTTATTTGCACTAATGTCTTGTTTCACATAGTCTTTTTCTTCACTGTCTTGTATAACTTATGTTTAATTTATGGATAATATTTGTTCTGTGTGCCATCTGAACCTATGTGCCTGTAGTGCTGCTGCAAGCAAGTTTTTCATTGTACCTGTACCTCACTGTACTTGTGCACACGACAATAAACTCAACTCGATTTGACTTGACTTGACTTGATTCTGTATTGCACTACTTTGAGGGATGGAGTCAAAAGAAGGAAATTGGGATCCCGTACAGTTGGGGCTCCTGGCAGCCACTTTATGTAGACTGTTTTATCCCATGTCTAACTGGCAAAGCACTGAGGCTAATCTCTCCAGGTCAATGAGCTAATGGTACTCTATGGCTCTTAGAAAGTGACCCACAAAGATTCAACGGTTCTGTAATGTGGATTTGCCCGTTTCCAAGTCTAGTTAGTGTCTGGTGCCGTGTATGGGGTCCAAATCCAGTGACATCATCTGTAGTATTTCTAGCTCAACTTGTTGCTGATGGAATTAGCAATCAATCAAAGGTAGAGCTACAAACAGACATCCTTCATTGAAGGCCATTACTATCCACTAATAGCAGTGTCCAGCACAACACCATATCAAAGTCATACCACATGGCATGCTCAGTTCTTCAAAGTGCATTTACACAGGTGTCCACTGCATCATCTGTCCAAGGACTTGATCAAGGCAGAGAAGTCTTGAGTTTTTTATGTCATATAAACTTGTAACAGATGGAAAGACTTGGACCTATACAAGAAATGCCTCAAGAAGGCGGCATCCATCACTAAGGACCCTCACCACCCGGGACATGCCCTCTTCTTGTTACTACATCAGGGAGCAGGTACAGGAGCCTGAAGACCCACACTCAACGATTCAGGAACAGCTTCTTCCCTCCCGCCATCAGATTTCTGACGGTCCGTGAATCCATGAACACTACCTCATTATTCCTGTTGTTTTGCACTATTTATTTATTTTGTAACTTATAGTAGTTTTTATGTCTTGCACTGTACTGCTGCTGCAAAAGAACAAATTTCATGACATATGTCAGTGATAATAAACTTGATTCTAATTCTGATGCCATAAACAAAATATCAAATATATCCTCTATGTTTTTAAAATTCAAGGTGATTTGAATTATTCTGAGACATATAAAATCAGATTTTTGGGGACAGAGATGTCATTTGACAGAAATTGCCCAGGAATTGTTCCTTGGTGCTGTTGTTTTAAGTCCTATGTACTGAAACCCAATTCAACCCAAAGTAAGTTCCATTTGTAGCCATTGTTTGGTTACATTATGGCAATTGGAATATGTGACTGGGCGGGTCATCTTGTGTACAAGCTCTGCATAGGGAACACAGCTGGTGATGTCATTGCCCATTCTTATCATTGCAGAGTAACTTGGACCATCTGGTCCAGGGGTTCTTGACGTTGGGCATTCCCAGGACAACCAGCTCTGGCCTGGCATGTCACACTTGGAGCCTGTCCCTCCAACACCCCTGAGCTCTCGAGTGTGCCCCACTTGTGCTTCGCTGCCACTTCCCAACCTCCCCCGACTCTCCCCTTCTCTCATCTCTTTTCTGGCCACTTGCTGGTTGTCGCCCCACACTACACACCTCCATTCCCAGTGTTTGCCTTCAATCTCCTGCCTGCCCCCACGTATCTCCGTCCCAGCTGTCCCAACCTCTCTCCTGTCCCCATCTACCTTCACCGTAGCCTCTGTCCCTAATCTCTCCCACGACCCCACACACGTCCATCCCAGCCTCAATTCCCCTCCGCCTCCACCCGCCTCCACCTCAGGCTTCATCCCCAAACTTCCTCCCTTTGCCCCCCTCCACCTCCCACCATTCCAGCTCCATCCCCAATCTCTCCCCTTCCCTCACGCACCTCCATTCCAGCCTCCTTCCTCAAACACCCCTTCATCGCCACACACCAACATCTCAGCCCCCGTCCCTGATCTCCGCCCCCACTCCCTCACTCTTTCCACACTTCCATCCCTGCCTGCCTCCTGATGCCTTTCCCAACAATTTCATTCTGGCCCTGCTCCGGCATCCCCCGGCAGAACATTCCCGCCTTCCCAGTACCTCATCCCACTTCAAATACAGAGTTCTGATTGGAACCAATTCCTACCTGCTGTCCTCAACTCAAGCACCAGGCAGATCCCTGCTGCCTCACAACACAACACCACCTCAATCTCTTACCTCATCTTGCAACCCTCTCTCCCCCACTCTCCCCACCCTGCCACCACACAGAAGGAGACTCTGACTGTCTGAATGCAGCTGTGTCTCAGATCCAAGGTCCCCCTCACGCCCCCTTCACCTCAAACACATCAATAGGCTTGTGGCCGACCTTCTGAGCCTGACCTCTATCGTCACCAAATCTTGTGTGTGGTGACCCAAAGAGCAATCATCCCACCTCATCTATCACATCGTTTAGGCTGCATTGCCACACCATTAAAAGTCAAGTTACACCTCATTCAACCACATTAGTTGTTCAATGGTTTTTACTGTGAGAACAGTTCATAAAAAGTTAATGTTCATGTTGAATCTGTGCAGTTTGCAATGACCCAGAATATGTGATGATAATGATAATGAAACTGCTGGCATTTTCTGTCATTATGTTGCCTTTAAACTGACAGTGTTGTCTGGGACCTGCGTCTGTGCATCTTAAACACAGAAATCAGGGGTGCAGTCATGCAGTCAAGGCAACAAGTAGACAGAGTACCGATTGCACCTTCCAAATTTCTATGTTTAACTGCACCCCCGTGTAGGTCCCAGATGCTGCTGTCAGTTTAAAGACAGTACTGACAGAAAATGCTCACAGTTTCACTGTCATTACCAATATGTATGTATTCTGGGACATTGCAATTTCTGGAATTTCTATCAGTCTCATATTTGATGAAGGAAAGTAAATATCTAGACCATTAGAAGAACATAAATCAATTTTTTTAGTTACAGACTGCATAGATTTTGGCAGAGTTTGTTTTAAACATTTTACAACATGACTGGAAATGCATTTTGTTACAGTTTTAGGCAAAAATGTTCGATAACAAACTTGCTCTTGGAAAAAAAAGTAGCCTAGAAATTCATTAGGGCTCGGATAGAGGTGTTAATCAGTCGCTGCTTTGCGCACCAGCTACCATTTTGATCCACTGCTTGCAAACTCAGTAAGATCTGAAGCCCAAGGCAGCAGGACCTGCTCGAGGAAAGGGCTTTGCTGCACTTGCGGTGCTGAGGCAGAGCACGCAAAGGGGAGGGAGCAGGGAAATCCACTGGTTGTAGGGGTGAGCGACTGCGGGATGGTGGTTGGGCATTGGTATGTGGATCAAAGGGTGGTCCGGGTGACAGCTAGATGCAGGCAAATGGTGAGTCACTGAGAGATTAGGGGAGCATAGTAGAGCCAATCAGGGGACACATCGGTATCAGGACCCAAGCACTGAGGTCCCATTGCGATTGCACCTGGTGATGCTGAGAGTGAGCATTGATGTGAACAATGGGAGTACCTGTTAACAGGTGTGTGATGCAACAACGTGAATGTGGGTACCCATCACCAGCTGGGCAATGGAACAACATGGGAGTATCCAACAACAGGTGTGTGTGTGTGTGTGTGTGTGTGTGTGTGTGTGTGTGTGTGTGTGTGTGTGTGTGTGTGTGTGTGTGTGTGTGTGTGTGTGTGTGAAATGCAACAATGTAATTGGGAGTCCCCATCAACAGGTCCGTGATAATACAACGACAAGACGTGAATGTATCCATCAATAGGCCCACAATGGAACGGCGTGAATGAGTTTCTCCAAGCAAAGCTCTAAATGAGCTTTGCACGGGGAATGACATCATTATCAATGACTCCCATGGGAAGAATAGTTGATGCAAACCAGCGGGATTAGCGGCAGGATGTGCCCAGTGAAATTTCTGGAGTGTTTTAATTTGACCTGGAAACTCGAATAATTGCATTCCACTCTGGAAAAGATCAATTTCCACACTGAATGCAACAGTACTATGTGTCAGGTTTCTAAGCACTTCGGCTGGATATCTTTTTCTGTCTGTCTTGCATAAAACCCCATGAGAGTAGGGGAGTTACAGCAATCATTGCTTCAAGGAGACATGTTAAACAAACATACAATGGTTCAGCCTGAAGTTATTAAGTTTGCTCTCTTACACTGACTCATCTTTTGGTTTTCAGCCATAGCTGATCTCTTCATAGAATTAGGACAGCTGTAAAAGTTGTTAGACACATTTATTGGGAAGGTTCATCCAAATGTCACGTTTCTCAGTAATCTTCGTCAGCTCTGAATGTTTTCAAGTTCTCGGCTATTTCAACGCCCTAGTGTTGGAGTGGGTCAATCCCTGAGCTTCTTTTGGGTTCCTTCATTTACTACGTCCTCTTTCATCAGGTTGGGGGCCTATTTAAAGAGATTTAATTTCCAGACAGCGACTTATACTTTTACTGACCTTCTAAGTCATTTAGGCCTCCATTAGACATGTATAATTGCTGAATTATGATAGAAAACGTCGATAATCACCATAGCGACCCTGCAGAGTGCGTCACAGATTGTTTAAGTGTAAAATTTACCTTGTGAACGTGGTAATCAATGAGAGTAAAAATAAGTCTAGTCGAGAGAAATCTGCTGCTTAGACCTTCAGTTGTGCAGTTATAAAGCATTTGGGATTGCATATTCCCCCCTTGGTCAGTTTCTGCACAGTATTATTAATGAATGATGTACTTTAGTGACACAATTACTTCAACACGTCCTGTCAGGTAAATAAAAATGAAAGTAGTGAAGGAACACATCTCAGATATCTGTACAGTGGTTAATCCTGAATTAGAGGTGGAAACACAAATCACGTCAAAGGAAACTATGAGGTGGACACCGGAAATTGGATCAGTATTAAGTGTTCCTCATTGTTTGATTTCATCAGTCATTCTATGTTAACTGGTTATCAGCAAATGGTTTTGCAATGGCAATAATACAAGTTTCCAAATGAAAGCTTGTGTCCATTCCCCTTCTCATGGGGGTGGGGAAGATTACTGAAGAGATGAACTAGTAGGAATTTCCATCATGTAACTCAGTAATTTTATGAGTAAATATATTGATCAGAGATGATGTTTCCTTTGGCCTCTTACTTTTTGCCAGTCGGTATTCCATGGGCACGCTGTTGTAAGCTGGTGCAATGGACACAGTGAGGTTAGGTCCACTTTATCCTTTGCTTTCCTCACTAAGGAAAAATTCCTTCCTGGTATTATTTGCAAATTGAGAAAGTGCAGATGGAAGTAAACATTTTACCTGCCTGTGTTTGAACATGTTTTCACCTCACTGTAATTTGTGACATAAATTTTTTCTTTTCTTCTTGAGTTCGTCCTCCTTTCCTGATTTTCTTCACCCTTTAAACTCGAGCAGAGTTTTCAAGCAGGTGGGCCCAGAGGTAGATTCTCAGCTGGCTGTTCTTCATGTGTGAGTCTAAGCAATGAATATCCATTGGCTCTTCAAGCCTGGGATCCTCTGCTATCCAAATTGGCTTATTGCAGTCGACAAGGCACTGCAATAGGCTTCACAGTGCCAGAGGCCCAGGTTCGATCCTGACCTCTGGCGCTGTTTGTGTGGAATTTGCACATTCCCTTTGTGACCGAGTGGGTTTCCCTCAGGTGCTCTGGTTTCCTTCCCACATCCAAATGATATGCGGGTTGGTAGGTTAATTGATCACTGTAAATTGCCCCTAGTGTGTGGGTGAGAAGTAGAATCAGGGAGGAGTTGATGTGAATGTGGGATTAATGTAATATTAACGTAAATGGGTTCTGGTTGCCTCATGATAGGAAGGATGTGGAAGCTTTAGAGAGGGTGCAGAGGAGATTTACCAGGATGCTGCTCGGATTGGAGAGCATGTCTTATGAGGATAGGTTGAGTGAGCTGGGGCTTTTCTCTTTGGAGAGAAGGAGGATGAGAGGTGACTTGATAGAGGTGTACAAGATGATAAGAGGCACAGATCGAGTGGACAGTCAGAGACATTTTCCCAGGGTGACAATGGCTAACACGAGGGGGCATAATTTTAAGGTAATTGGAGGAAGGTATAAGGGGGATGTCAGGGGTAAGTTTTTTACACAGAGAGTGGTGGGTGCATGGAATGCACTGCAGGGGTTGTGGGGGCAGATACATTAGGGACATTTAAGAGACTCTTAGATAGACACATGAATGATAGAGAAATGGGGGACTATGCGGAAGGGAAAGGTTAGATAGATCTTAGAGCAGGATAAAATGTCGGCACAACATTGTGGGCCGAATGGGTTCTAAATGGGTGGTTGATCGTCAGCATGGATTCTATGGGCTGAAAAGCTGGTTCCTGTACTGCACCTCTCTATGACAGGGGAAAGTGGACACTGTTTAATGTTGAAAATATTGGCTTACTCATCACAACCCAACCACAAAGATATTAAAGTTTAGATTTGGTTGTTTGATAGACACTATATGAACATACAAGCTAGGAGCAGGAGCTGGCCTCTCATCCCTCCAGCCTGCCATTCAGTAGATCATAGAACATAGAACAGTACAGCACAGGCCCTTCGGCTCACAATGTCTGTACCAAACACAATGCCGAATTAAACTAAATCCCTTCTGCCTGCACATGGTCCATATCTCTCCATTCCCTGCATATTTACATGTCCATCTAACAGCCTCTTAAACACCACTTTCGTATCTGTTTCCACCACTACCCCTGGCAGCCAGTTCCAGGCACCCACCACTCGCTGTGTAAAAACCTGCCCTGCACATTTCCTTTAATCTTCCCCCCTCTCACTTTAAATGCATGTCCTCTAGTATTTGTCATTTCTACCCTGGGAGAAAGATTCTGATTGACTACTCTATCTATGCCTCTCATAATTTTATAGACTTCTATCAGGTTTCCCCTTAGCCTCCGACGCTCCAAAGAAAACTACTCAAGTTTGTCCAAACTCTCCTTATAGATCATTGGTGATCTGAGTGTAAGCACAGAGCCAAGACGCGGGTGAGGGATCAGCAGAGGGATGACTGTGCGCCAGGCCCTGCCCATTTGAAGCTTGTTTTGACTTCACTCCCAGGCCTCAATTTGAATCTGTCTGCCCCCCGTTCCATGAGGCAGAGGGGTTGCGAGGAGTGACCAGAAGCAAAGATTGCCCAGCTCATCTGCCACCAGGATGACCTTTGATGCCTTGTGTTAACAGAAAATCATTTCTACTAAATGTCTGATCACCAGAAGACATTCTCTCTTCTCCCCACCTCCCATCAGGCAGAGGATACAAAATCTTGAAAGCACGTACGACCAGGCTCAAGGACAGCTTCTATCCCGCTGTTATAAGACCATTGAATGGTTCCCTAGTACGATAAGATGGACTCTTGACCTCACAATCTACCTCATTATGGCCTTTCACCTTATTGTCTGCCTGCACTGCACCTTCTTTGTAACTGTAACACTTTAATCTGTATTCTGTTGTTGTTTTCCCTTGTGCTACCTCCATGCATGGATGTGATGAATTGATCTGTATGAATGGTATGCAAGACAAGATTTTCACTGTACCTCAGTACAAGTGACAATAATAAACCAATACCGATACCAAATATTGAAATAATTAAAAAAATAATTATTAAAAATAATAAATTCAGTCATAGGGTCATACAGCACAGGAAAAGGTCTTTCAGTCCATGCTCACTTAAAACACGTATGTAAAGTAATTAAAAACCATAATATTAATTAAAATAAAAATGTTAACCGCATACTCTCACTTCCGTTTTTAGTGGAAGATGGTGACTCCAGTCAAATCAATGGGCCACTTTAAATTAGCAGGCCATAGTTGGTGTAAAGCTGAGGGGACAAATGTGAAGCGTATCCAGGCTCTCGGCTCAGTACATCATGGAAGGCACCTGGACTCAGTGCTGGGTCCAATCCTGCAACTTAACTCCAGCACATTTTGCACTTGTGCATTGCAATGCCTAGGGCGTGGAAGCCCAGGATGCACTGATGCATGTGCTGCAGTTATCTGGCAGCTCAGTATTGCCAACTTGTTGCATGGTACAGGTTTTTGTGTGCTGTTGTCTGTGATGAGCTAAGGAGACAGCGGTCTGAGGCCTCAAGTGCCAGTACATTTTCCAAGCCGTAACGCTTAAGTCACACAGGCAGCATGTGCCTTTCATCTGTTCACCAATCTTCCTGTTGCAAAATGATGTCTGATTCACGGGATTGCCACCCTGTTTGATGCTTCTCAGCCAGCTTTACTTAAACAAAGGAACGTTTGGCTTGGTCTCTGAATATTTGTTGAATAATGAGCTTCGAGCAGCCAGAGAAGCCAGCACTCAGCAAGGATTTTGACTATGGAACTGGTCATTATATTCAGATAAAATTCACTCATCCCTCACCATAGGGGGCAGTATTTTCCAATTCTGAGACAATTTGTCCACTGGAGGGTCAGACCTTAATTCCATCTTGGCCTGGGATGGGTGGGGTGCTTTTTTTGGGGTGGGTGAGGTGGCTGGGAGGGGGTGGTGGGGTTGCTGATGAGGGAAGGGAGTGTTGAGGAAATGACAAAGAATAGTCAGTCACTTGCACTCATTCTGACCACAGTGGCAAGGAGTATGGCATGAGAACAGCCCAATGGAAAATGAGAGGCTTATTTACTGAAATCAAACACTTCAACATGACAGCTTTTCTAACTGAGAAATACCCTCATGGCCCTCAAAGAGTTAAATGTGAATTTAAAAGATTACAGGCAGTTCCAGCCACCATGTAGGTGGGGGAAAGAACCACATGGATAAGACGTAGATAAAACCACTACCCTGCATTAGTCAAATGCAGATAAGAGCGTGAGGAGTTCTCTTTTCAATGTTTTAGTCAAGTGGATTTTTTCAGCATACCTGAAAGTTTCATGTGTTTTCCCCATGACTGAAAAGCATGCTCATTTGACGAAAGTTGTATGCAGAATGTTGTTCCATTGAGCTGACTTTTACTTTGAATATTGTGCACACTTTTGGAAATTGTAGATGAATTCTGTGTTTTTTACAGATCTTTTTGTAAGATGCATATTGTTATATATATGTCGACAATACTCTCCAGTTCTTCTGTTTTAATATTCAGTTCTCATTTCTAATGGTGGGAGGGAGTTTTGGTGCTGCTCAGAGCTCACTCTGAACATGGCAGCCATTTACTATTTACTCAACTCCAACAGTAACATGTATTTACAAGGTTCAGAGCACAAACTGCAGAATTTGAGCCCTGTTTTACTTTAGTGACTTATTTCAAATTTTATCCACTTCTCCAATTTTGTTTTAGTAATCTAGTGAAAGGCAGGAATGGTGAGATGCTTCTAATTATTTGTCAATATCTTGTTCCGTTACTCTAAGGTGACACGTTCTTGATTCTTAAAAGATATTTCTCTTTCCAACACTGTGCGTAGTACCTTGTTTTCTGGTTACTGTCATTGGTAGTGAGAATAGCTGTGTTTTGTGGCTATGTTGATATTGTACAAAATAGACCGGAGATCATATATTCTGGGATCAGTACCATTTACAAGCTGAGAAATTGGTTTTCGCCCCTTTCTGATATGTTAAAGTGTTTTAGCCCATTCAGGATACTGCAATAATTGTGAAATTGGCCTAAAAGGCATTTTTAAATGACATCAAGTTGGTTTATGTCCAGGAACATGCCCCAATACTGGAACTGCAGTGTCCCCAACAGGAACACATGCAGTTTAGCACAGTTGCCAATATCTGCTGCACAGGAATGACACTGGGCCTGAGCTCTTAAAGGGACACTTCAAGCAGCAGGTGAGCAATAGCAACACAAACTATGGCTGCCATAGTGGTGGGAGAAGGGGAGAGCTCCCTAGATTTAGTGAAGGGATCCTGGACTTTTTCAGGAGGGAGATAAGTTGCAGGCTGGAAATCCTGTCTGTCGGGATGGTCAGGGCTAGAGACTGGGGGGGGGAGGGGTTTGGTGGTGTTGGGGTTGAAGACCCTCCAGCAGCTACACAAGATGAGGGGGAAGCAGTTGTCAGCTCCAGGATGAGAATCCCAACTCAAGGACCAATTCACAAATAAACTACATCAGGGTGAGCTGAAGACCCTGGAGATATTTCAATTACTGGATCAGGGATACATTTATTGATAATGTAAATCTTGCAAGTGAATAGCACGGTAGTGTAGCGGTTAGTGTAACGCTATTACAGCATCAACGACCCAGGTTCAATTCCTGCCGCTGTCTGTAAAGAATTTGTACGTTCGCCCCGTGTCTGCGTGGGTTTCCTCCGGGTGCTCCGGTTTCCTCCCACATTCCAAAGACGTACGGGTTAGGAAGTTGTGGGCATGCTATGTTGGCGCAGGAAGCGTGGCGACACGTGCGGGCTGCACCCAGAACGCTCTACGCAAAAGATGCATTTCACTGTGGGTTTCGATGTACATGTGACTAATAAAGAGATCTTATAAAATTCAGTCTGGGAAGGATTATTAAATGTCATCAGGCTGAATATTGGTGTGACACGTTGATGGCAACCATCGGAGAGTAGAGAGAGGGTATATGACTCTGTGGGCTCCTAACGAGGAGGTTCTCTATCACAGAATCTCCTACCGTGTAGACAGCACTCTCCTGGTCTGCTCGGCCAGGACACGAGAATGTGGTACAGAGCAGGGGTGCCCATCCTCTTCCTGCTGCTCTTCTGACTCTTGACGCTCAGCCTTCAGGCCTCAGGACTTCACATTGCTCCTCCTCCGGCACCAGCCGCTGTCTGCGATTGGCTATTTCGTGCAGCCTGCACTGGCTGGGTGCTCCTGGACCGATGCAGCCGAAGGAATCTTATTGTTCCAAAGACGACTGTCATTTTGCACAGTAATTCTGGTACTCATGTGGCTCCTGTCTCTGTGCTCAGTTATGTGGTTGGAGGGTGCCCTGTTGTGAAGAGCCAGGGAAGCAGGAAGTCTCCCGAGGTTCCATCTCCTCAGGAACGCTGGCTGCGGAAAATGTCCGTCAGTTCCCTGACCATGAATACGTGGTGTGCTTCACCAAGATGTGGCACTGATTGTGGGGAAATTTGTCTCAGTTCAATGTTCAAGCAGTGGAAATCTTTCTAGGATCTGGGTTATTAATGGGATCCCTTATGGGCACATGGGTGAAGTCAATGCACTTGTGGGGAGCTAAATATTCCGGCTAATCCCACTGAAATTAAGATGGATGAATCATTTTTTTGTGAATACTGTGCCTGGGTAACCTCTCTGATACAGGGTTGAGCAGAAATTTGGGGGACACCACAGAGATCTTCAGAGGCTGCTTAGAAAGATCCCGTGGCGACAAAGTTGTGACCTTGCTGTCCACAGAAAGAGCAGTCAAGGTATGAAGGTCTTCCTGTAGAACTTCACAGACCTCAGCAGTGATAGCCTTGGAAAAGCAAAGCCTGGGAATACGTTGTTCATCAGAGGTGTCTGGGTAGGATGCAGAGATTCTCTTCCTCATTGATGAGCAAGTCTGGACCTCCTGACCTCAGACCTCCATGTGTAGCCAGTCTCGGCCATAATGATGCCTCCAGTGATGGAGTGCTGTCAGTGGTGTCACTATCTATTGTGTGAGAATGTCAACAGCTACATACTGGAGAAGGGGCTCCCTGTTAGCTTCAAGTTCTGAGGACTTTAGAGGGTGTTTGGTCAGCACGTTGTGGGTTCTGAAGCTGCCCAGTCACTTCTTTTGAAGTCAACAGAATGCCCCTTTATATAGTAATGATGTTCTCCTGGACGTACTGAAACTGTTCTTCGATGGCCGTAGGTTACACCTTTGAGCTCTGATTTATGTCAGCATGGACGCAGGTGGGCGTTGTGTGAATCACAATGTCACCAGGTGCATGTGTTCCACCAGAAAAGCCTCATGAGCACTGGCATGAACAGCGCACAGGAACACTCGTCCAATTTCTCAATGAGTGCACTTCATCAGAAATTATTACAAGTTTGAACTACTCCAGATTCAATCGGTTTTTGTATGATTTGCAGGTAAAAAATAAGTGCTAATTAACTAATGCCTGGGCTGCATTTGTAACTACATTACCACTTAGAACCAGTGGTTGTGGCAAGTGTCCAGCAAATACAGTAGAGCATTGACAAACCCACTCAATCTGGTGTATGCAGATAAAGGAAAGGACCTCACTGTGAGGGTAAGTGTGGGTGTGAACCTGTGTATCCTATCTCTTCTAGGATCTCGTACTGAAACTGCTGAGGGGCATTGCTACCAGGCATTCTTTATGAAGTCCCATGCATACACTAATATGAGAAGCAAAACTGATAGTATTATTAATGGAAACCCATGCTAACAACATAAAACACAGGTGCAAATGCTTCCTACCCGAGAGTTATTTTGGAAATAGTTTATTATGAAATTGTTTAATGTGATTTCTCACCAGCGGAACAGACAAGAGCAAGAGGTGGAGCAAAGCAACTGACAGAGTGAGACAACTGTGCAGGGACAGACAATTGCCCTTTTCTTATGCTGTCCTTTTTTTATGTTCTTATGCTGCTGAGAATGAATTGGCACACAATTCACTATCCCTTTAACCGCCCCCCCCCCCACATCCCCAACACACACTCCTCCATGCTAATAGGCACCAAGTAGAGCTCCCTTCAATATGGACCTGAAGTAAGGACTGTTGCAAACAAGCGCAAAGAGTGGTTGTAAAATAGATCAAACAACCATGGCTAAACAAGAGAGAATAGACAACTATGTTACATTACATGCTTTAGCTGTGCACTGGGTTGTGGTGTGTTCAATATTATCCATCTCTACCATAAAAGGATCTCACATCCCTTAGACTCAGAAATTTATCTTTACTACCCCATAGGAAGTTATGTAAAACCCATAATGCTGAGGTCATGACAATAACATTCTCCTTGTTTTGTCTTTTGAATCACTGTAATATTGTGAGTGCCTTCTGTCCATCTCTCCCACTTTGCAAAAGATGAACAGAATAGCAAGGCAAGATTAATTGTAAACCAACAGGCAGATTTATTTTAAATTTTATATGTGAAGGAGAGGGAAATGTAACCTATTGCTAAATGCTTCTGATGGAGGTGCTTCACTGTCACTATCAATGGATTAAAAATAATATTCTGACCAATAATTTCCCTGAAAGTGGCAGATAGGGAGGTCACAGCTTCTCCTGGCAACAATCCTGTGATGGATCTGTGTAGGCCAGGCCATTCTAAATGGGAATCTAACATATAAAGAGTTGACACAAAGGCAGGAGAAAAACACGGCAATAGGAAGTAAATGTGTCCAGATGAAGTACTGTGAATAAATGGAACGGATTCGCAGAACAGTCTCCAGCATCATCCTCCACCTTGCCGACTGAGTGAGCTTCCCTTGTTGGATATGTTTAAGCACTCCTGAACTAGGGAGAGTTAATGTATATCAGACTGCTGCCAATCCTTACATTACTGCCAACATCATCAAGGACACCACCCACCCCAGACATTCTCTCTTCTCCCCCCTCCCATTGGATAGTAGGTACAAAAGCCTGAAGGTATGTTCCACCAGGCTCAAGGACAGCTTCTATCTTGACATACAGTAAGATGGACTCTTAACCTCACAATCTACCTTGTTACGGCCTTGCACCTTATTGCCTGCCTGCACTACACTTTCTCTGTAACACTTTATTCTGCATTCTGTTATTGTTTTCCCTTGTACTATCTCAATGCACTGCTGTAATGAAATGATCTATATGGATGGCATGCAAAACAAAGTTTTTCACTGTACCTCGGTACATGTGACAATAGTAAACCAACTTATATGCATCAACAAACTGATCTCACTATCTTCTTCTGGGTGGAAGGGTCCTCAGATTTCTCGATTACATCAACCCTCTGAGGGAGGGGGCTGCTCGGCCCAAGGGTCGGCCTGAAAGGACACTCATTAATTGCCTCTTGCCTTCCTCTGGTTTCTCAATACGTGTGACCAAAGTGAACCATAGAACCATACAGCACAAAACAGGCCCTTCGGCCCACTTGGGTTTTACAGTGGCTCAGCTGGTCGAGCCGCTACCTCACAGCTCCAGCGACCGGGGTCCAATCCAGGCCACTGGTGCTACCTGTATGGAGTTTGTATGTTCTCCCTGTGACCGCATGGGTTTCCCCCGGGTGCTCTGGTTTCCTTCCACATCCCAAAGACATGTGGGTTTGTAGGTTAATTGTTAATTGCTTCTAGTGTGGAAGCGGTGGGATCTGGGGATGAGTTACTAAAAATGTGGAAAGAATAAAATGAGATTAGTGTAGCATTCGTGTAAATGGGTGCCTGATGGTCAGCATAGACTCGATGGACCGAAGGTCCTGTCTCTCTGCTGTATTGACTCTATAAAAGCAGACCATGAATACCATTGAGGCCCATCATCACTACACTTCTCTTGGCTCTGGGGCATAGACTAACCATTTTTCTTAATTTTCAGAGGTATCCAGTCACATGAAAAACATGATAAAGGAGCTAGGTCAGCAGATTAAGAGATACGTCGGATAACGAGAAAGGTTTCCTCATAACTGAGATGGCTAAAACCAGAGCTGTGGAGGCCCGATCATTGGGAGGTGTTTAAGGAGGAGATTGATAAGTATCTAATTAGTCAAGGTATCAAAGGATATGGGGAAAAGGCCAGGAATTGGGGCTAGATGGGAGAATAGTTTAGCCAATGGTGAGGTAGTGGAGCAGACTTGATGGGCCGAATGGCCTACTTCTGCTCCTTTGGCTTGTGATCTTGTGATCAGTGGGCATAGGTGTAAGAGGGTCAAGGATTGGAGGAAAAATGTTTTCACGTAGAGAGTGGTGACAATCTGGAACACACTTCCTGAGGGATTGGTAGTGGAGACAGGGATGAGCACTTGCGTTGCCAAGACATACAAGGCTAAGGATCAGGTCCTAAGGACCAAATGGGATTAACAGAGATAAGTAATTGATGGTCAGCATGGACATGGTGGGCCGAAGGGCCTGTTTCTATGCTGTGTGACTCTGTGACTCTGACAGTATGACTCTATCTAGTAGTGATGATCACTTACAGGTGGGTTGTCCTAAAATCTGTGCCTGCTTCAGAGAAGCAACTTGGTCCTCAGCTTGGTAGGAGATCAGAATCAGGTTTATTATCACTGACTTATATGACGTGAAATTTGTTGTTTTGCGGCAACAGTACAGTGTAAAGACATAAAAGTTACTATAAATTATAAAAATAAATAAATAGTGCAAAGAAAGGAGTAACGAGGTAGTGTTCATGGGTTCATGGACCATTCAGAAATTTGATGGCGGAGGGGAAGAAGCTAAGTGTTTTCACGTAGAGGGTGGTGACAATCTGGAACGCAATTCCTGAGGGATTGGTGGTGGGTCTTCAGGCTCCTGTACCTCACATTGAATGTGGGTCTTCAGACTCCTTTACCTCTTCCCCGATGGTAGTAACAAGAAGAGGACATGTCCTGGATGGTTGAGGGTCCTTAGTGATGGATGCCACCTTCTTGAGGCACTACCTCTTGAAGATGTCCTCGATGGTGGGGAGGGTTGTGCTTGTGATGGAGCTGGCTGAGTCTACAACTCTCTGCAGCCTCTTGCGATCCTGTGCATTGGAGCCTCCATACCAGGCTGTGATGCAACCAGTCAGAATGTTCTCCACCGTACACCTATAGAAATTTGTTGTCTTTCCTTTCTGGTCAGAGCAACACAGCTTACTTAGGCATCTACAGCATGACTTTCATGGTGAATTGGGGTGGAGGTAGGAGGTTTTCCTGCCATTTCTCCCTGCGGACATTTCTGGCACATTGTCATGGCAATACGTTGCACACCTTGTCAGCAGTTCCCAGTAAAAGCAGAGCTTTCTTCACAGCCAGTTCACTAGGAGGAATCAGGGCTGCTGGATTTATCACCCAAAGGCAATTATTCTGCTGACTGGGCTCCTTGGACATGTTTTTCATGTGACTGGACACCTCTTAAAATTAAGAAGAACAGCGAGTCTTGCAATATTTGGCAAGGTTGGCCCTCTCACTTGCCCAGAGCTTGTCTTCCCCAATTTGGCTGATACTATAGATTCAGTGTTATTATGTTCTGGAATGGCTGCTTTCTTTGGGTGTTATTGTCAAGGGCTCCATAGAAAAACATTCAAGTAAAACTAAAACCTTGACTTCAAATACATCTCTGTGTTCCTTTCAATGTTTTAAAAACAATTGCTCTAGGAGTGGCAGTGCTACTTTCTAAAGCACATTCCATTCTCCGAGGTCCAATGGGGGTTGGCTACTGAGCACGCTCAGAGACAGTGCAAAGAATGGAGCACATCGTTTAATCTTGCTTCATGGATGCTTGCCAGAAGGGAAGATTAATATATTGCTGGCAGCAGTACAGCTCCTGGGTGCCCGCTGATGGAAGATTGTTGCTGATGGAGATGAAACATTTGCCTGTGTGTTCACAAAGGATCACACACTGTCTTTTTTTCTCTGATTTGGGCCAAAGCTGAGGGACCTTGACAGGGTGGATGTGGAGACAAGGTTATTGCATGTGAGAGAATCTGGAACAAGGGCTTGCAGTTTAAAAATAAGGGGTCGCCCATTCAAGAGAGAAATGAAAGTGGATTTCTTCTCCCAGAGGAATGTGAATCTTTGCAACTCTCTTCCTCAAATAGCAGCAGACGCAGTCTTCAAATATTTTTAAAGAGAGGTCGATAGATTCTGGAGAAACTTGGGGACCTAAGTTTACCTGAGGAAGGTCTAATGCAGAGTCAAAGCCATAATCATATTGAAGGAGGATGAGAGGAGACATGATAGAGGTGTACAAAATATTAAGAGGAATAGATAGAGTGGACAGCCAGCGCCTCTTTCCCAGGGCACCAATGCTCAATACAAGAGGGCATGGCTTTAAAGTAATGGGTGGGAAGTTCAAGGGAGATATCAGAGGGAGGTTTTTTACCCAGAGAGTGGTTGGGGCATGGAATGCGCTGCCTGGGGCGGTGGTGGAGGCAGGTACATTGGTCAATTTTAAGATATTACTAGGTAAACATATGGAGGAATTTAAAATGGAGGGATATATGGCAGGAAGGGGTTAGATAGTCCTAGGCGAGGTTTAAAGGTCGGCACAACATTGTGGGCCGAAGGGCCTGTATTGTGCTGTACTGTTCTATGTTCTATGAAAAGTGGGGCAGGCTTGACGGACTGAGTGGCCTACTCCTGCTCCTAATTTGTATGTTGTCGTTCATGTATCTGTAGGTCTAATTTGGATTTTCAGTGCAGATTTCCATTTACTTCCATTCAAGGTAATGTTGAGATTTGTTAAACAGATATTTCAAACTATATTCAAATGTCAATAGATTCCGTGAAATTAAAAATAAACCTCTGAATCTTCAGAGGTAACTCCCACCAGAAGGATGTGCCTAAAAATTAGATCAAATGGTCACTGTTTTTTAGATGCAAATTGTGAAAATTTTGCCCAGAGTAGATTGTGCAAGCAATCATTTCCAGAGGAACTTGTTCCCATCACAAAATTGGACTGTGTACTTCTGTATGGCTGGACCTTTACCACTCTCACGTGTGTACCTGATGATGTGATTGTATTATACATTCTCTCTTCTTCCCCCTCCCATCAGGCGGAAGATACAAAAACCTGAAAGCACGTACCACCAGGCTCAAGGCCAGCTTCTATCCTGCTGTTATAAAATGATTGAATGGTCCCCCAGTACGATAAGGTGGATTCTTGATCTCACAATCTACCTCGTTATGGCCTTGCACCTTATTGTCTGCCTGCACTGCACTTTCTCTGTAACTGTAACACTTCATTCTGCATTCTGTTATTGCTTTTCCCTTGTACTATCTCAATGCACTGATCTGATGAAATGATCTGTATGGATGGCATGCAAAACAAAGTTATTCACTGTACCTCAGTACATGTGACAATAATAAACCAATTTACCAATGTGTGTTGCCCGTTTCTGCTAAATACATGTTTCAGGTGTGGACTTAATTTGAATTTTCAAAATGTTATCTTTTATTTTAGGGGGAATTGGAAATGGCATTGGAATTGGTTTATTTTTGTCTCGTGTACCAAGATACAGTGAAAAACTTAGTTTTGCAAACCATCCATACAGATAATTTCAAAACATAAGTACATCGAGGTAGTCCAAAGGGAAAAGCAATAACAGAATGCAGAATACAGTGGTACAGTTACAGAGAAAGTGCAGTGCAGGCAGACGATAAGGTGCAAGGGCCACGATGAGATAGATTGTGAGGTCAAGGGTTCATCAATAACGTACAAGAGATCAGTTCAAGAGTCTCATAACAGTGGGATAGAAGCTGTCACTGAGCCTGGTGGTACATGTTTTCAAGAACCTTTTGACATTTGAATGTACCAACATAAAATGGGGCTCAATATTTATACTGCAACCATTGTGGAATAGTCTCAATGAAACTAAGAACACACTACAATAGTTTGCTGCCTTCTATGCTGTTTAAAGAGACACTCTGCTAATTTCAGATGCTAGACTGGCCAGCTTCAGAACTGACTGCGGGCTGCGCAGTCACCTTCCGAATCTACAGAGCTTGTTTACACTAACAGGGAACCCCTTTTCCATTACTTGATTACTGATACACTCATTTCATGGATGCCTCGGTGTGATACAATTAGAAACATTCTGGTTCCGGAGGTTCCATTATAGGCAGTACGTGGGCTGGGGAGGTATCAGGGCAGGAGACACAGACATGGCGATCAGTAAAAAGTAGGCCTTCTGTCCCCCAAATCTCACTCAATGCACCAGGATTTCCCTCCTGTGTGCACCTCTTTGACCTAGACTTGCACGTCCTTTTGAATGAACGTGGAGCTGTATCCCTTTCCCTTGTCTCTGTCTTCTCTGTGTCCTGGTGATAGTGAGGGACCCGCAACCTTCTCTGATTGCAACAAACAATCTGCTGGAGGAACTCAGCAGGTCGAGCAGCATCTGTGGGAGGAAAAGAATAGTCGGCGTTTCGGGTTGAAACCCTGCATTGGGGCACAGATGCTGCTTGACCTGCTGAGACCTTCCAGCAGGTTGTTTGTTGCTCCAGATTCCAGCATCTGCAGTCCCTGGTGTACTCCGACCTTCTTTAATTGTTGAACAATAATGTGTCATGAGCTGCCTTCAGTTGAGTGAGAACCTGTTGGAATCGTGCAACTTCTATTCGTCACTTGTCTCTGGGTGGAAGCCGACATGACGTTCTTTCACAGTGGATTTTGGCCAATTTCATCATCTTTTGCAGGTACTGATTTGGTGTTGGAGCTAAACCTGTGAAGGTTTAGCACACCTACGATGGATAAAATCCAATTTCTAGGCAGTAGAAGCTTTCAGTCTCTGGTAGTTTTGAAAATTTTGTCTTTTTATTCCAATCATGTTTTTGTATTTATTTGCTTTCCACTGTTTTGAAGTTTATGTTCCATCTGAAGCACTGTTCAAGTCTCTATCGATGTTGGCTGTGACTCAGTTTGTATCACTGTTGCTCCAGTGGGCTTCAATCCACAGACTCGAACCCCAGGGCATCAGCAAAAATATCTAGTTTAATGTTGTAGCTTGTTGAGGGAACGCCACACTGTCAAAGGTGTTGTCTTTTGATGAGAAGTTAAATAAAGGCCCTGTCTGCTCTCTTGGGCAGATGCAAAAGATCTCATGACATTACTTCATCTTTGGAGTCTTCATCAATGTTTCTCTATTCACCTCAAACTCATTGTCTAGCCATCATCACCTTGCTGTTTTGTAGCCTTTTTACATGCAAGTTGGCTGCGGTTTTTTCTACATTATAACAATGACTGTTTTTGAAAATAAAATAATGGCTGTAAAATGCTTCAGAATATCCAGAGGTTGTGAAAGCTGCTCTATAAATGCAAGTTTATTTTTTCATCTCCAATCTTCTCCTCTTTTCCTGTAGATATGGTTCCATGGATGTCAGCTGCTCTCTGCTGTCCTTGGTGAGACTATCCACAGATCTTTTAAATTGATAAATTGGTTTATTATTGTCACATGTATTGGAATTGGTTTATTATTGTCACATGTGCCAAGGTACAGTGAAAAACTTGTCTCGCATATCCTCCATACAGATCAATTCATTACACAGTGCGTTGAGGTAGTACAAGGTAAAACAATAACAGAATGCAGAATAAAGTGTTACAGTTACAGAGAAAGTGCAGTGCAGGCAGACAATAAGGTGCAAGGTCATAATGATGTAGATTGTGAGGTCAAGAGTCCATCTTATTGTGCTGGGGGACCATTCAATCATTTTATAACAGCAGGATAGAAGCTGTCCTTGAGCCTGGTGATACGTGCATTCAGGCTTTTGTATCTCCTGCCCGATGGGAGGGGGCAGAAGAGAGAATGTCTGGGTTTCCAAAAGGTTTCAAGCCTTTTCTCACTTTTCAGCCAGAGGATGGGGCAAGTCAAAGGCTGTTCATAGCTCCCACATCAGCAGTGTCACAGCGAATACTTAGGTTTAGGATCCTCAATGCTGTCTCTTTCTGTACTGCACTATACTTAACAATCTTAGTCATAACGGTACAGGCCATCCTTGGGTTATGAACGGCTTCCTTTTTTACAGATGTCCATAAGTCAATTTTGTCCATAATTCAGAAAATACACAAAATCACTCGATATGGTAACCACACCTCCACAGCACTGTAATGAACAAGGATCAATTAACATTATCGTCTTCCCCTGCCTTGTTACAATGGTAAAGAATCAGGATGTCACATGCTCAATGGCTGGTTCTGATGGCCTTGAAGTATCAATGGCTGTTATGTTATTTAACAGGGTATTGTTGCACAAAATGCATACACAATTACGTGGGCCAGAAATAAGGTAGATGGTAGGAAACTTTTCCAAGTAATGGAGGAATCTAAAATTAGAGGGATCTGAGGAGGAATGTTCTCACCCAGAGTGTGGTCGGAATCTGAAACACACTGCCTGAGTGGGTGATGGAGGTAGCTACTCACAATATTTAACAAGTATCTGGACAAGCACTTGAATTACCAAGGCATCCAATGGAGCAAGTGCTTGTAAATGGGATTCATATAGATAGGTACCTGATAGTCAGCATGGACATGGTGGGCTGAAGGGCCTGTTTCTGTGCTGGATCCTCTATGGGGACCGTCAGACATTAAATAGTCAAAAGTCAAATTTGAGTTTATTGTCAGATGCACAAGTCTGTGTGTGCACAGGTGCAATGAGAAACTTGCAACAGCATCACAGGCACACAGCATCAGAGACACAGCATTCACAAGAAAAACATAAATTTAACATAAGTTATACAAAAAAATGATTAGAACAAAAAAAGTCCTTTGTAGTGGAAAGTGGTCAAAGTGATCACTGTGCTGCTGTACTGAGGTGGTGATTAGGGTTGTGCTGGTTGGTTCAAGAACTGAATGGTTGAAGGGAAGTAGCTGTTCCTGAACCTGGTGGTGTGGGACTTCAGGCTTCTGTACCTCCTGCCCAATGGTAGCAGCGAGAAGATGGCATGGCCCGGATGGTGGGATCTTTGATAACTGATGCTGTCTTCATGAGGCCGTGCCTTATGTAGATACTTCCGATGGTGGGGAGGGAGGTGCCCGTGATGTATTGGGCAGAGTCCAGTACTCTTTGCTGCTTCTTATGTTCCTGGGCATTTGAATTGCCATACCAGACCATGATGCAACCAGTCAGGATACTTTCAGATATCAATTTTACATATCAATCAGCAATAAATCCTACTTTAATCAGAAAATAATTTACGTCAAACATTTAGGTAAAAATGTAAATATAGCATTTGTCTAAATTGATTTTAACCATTGCTTTTAGACTGAGCTAACATGTATTGAAACATGTGACGTCACCAATTGTTGATGTACTTGGGACATGTGGTGAAAAATCTTGTTGTTGTTGTTGTTGTTGTTGTCATTGTCTGTTCCCTGAACCACAGATAAAGGACAATCCTTGTAGCTTTCTTCTTTTAATTTTAAAACTTGTTCCACAATTTTGCTTCAGTTTCACCAAGTGCGATTTGCTTTAAAATATAAAATTTCTTCTTCAGCAGCCAGTGAAAGGCTCACACTGTTTTTAGGGTAATTCAGTTAGTAACAGTGACAGCTGCAAATGACATGGAGAAGGGGTTTCACAGACAGCCATTAGGGGTATGCCCGTGATTGGCTCAGCAATAGTTTCAAAGAGAGAGAAAAAAATCAGGGAGCTAGATAGGGGGAGGGGTGGATAATCAGAAGCACCGACGTTAGATAATTAGTCTTTTGTGAAAGAAGCGAAGCGTACAACATTGCTAATAAACAAAATTATGTGGCAAATGCCTTACAAATGAAGGCTTCCTAACAGAAATTGTCCTTGAATTTGGGGAGCGGCATCTGTGACTTGACCTGCAAAACTCAGTTAACTGTGACACTACATCCTGTGTATTTTACATGCATCTGTAAGTTTTTGTTTCTAAATTAGTTAGCTGTCTATGCAGCCTCATCAAATGTGCACTGATCAAAGTCACCGACAGGTTCCTCTTGCACTCAGTCAGAGTGGTGAAATGATGCACAATGTAGATCTCGACCTGTTTACTCAGAGCATGGTTTGTGTCTGCTCCAAGTGGAGAAGAAAAAGAATTATAAATTATTGCTTCATTACCGAGGTAATTCCTTAAAATCAAAACACAACTGGATGTTCACTCCTTTACATTGGATAAAGACCTACATCCAGCTGCGTAAAGCCAGCTCTGTTGGCAAGGAAGAATATAGGCTTGATTTGTTTTTGTAATGGTTCATTCTTGGAGGGAACATGAACTGTCCAAATAACCTCCAAATCACTGCCGCACTTTCTCATCCTGCGTTCTACATTCCTTGTGTGCATTTAAACTTTTGCTGCTTAAAATCTAAAAATTAATATTTTGTCCTTTTTGCATTAGCATCAAAATGAAATAAGCCTTATGCACAATTTTCTCAGATTTTTCCAAAACACGTCTCCCATTCCAATGTTATGATTACCTGAGATGTGTACATCTCCTTCAACCCCTGGTCGGAGGTGGGGGTAACTGCCTCCTGTAGTCTTCTGAGAGGAGGCATTATGACATAGGGGAGGTCCAGGGTAAATTCTGACTGATGACTCTAGAGGAAGGTGGCTAAGCATAGCTCCAATGCCATATACAAATTCGCCAGTGACACCAGTGTTGTTCAATGAATCACAGGAGGTGATGATTCAGTGTACAGGAGCGAGATGGGTCACCTGGTTGAGTGGTGCTACAACAACAACCTCTCGCTCAATGTCAGCAAACCTAAAGAGCTGATTGTTGACTTCAGGAAGGGGAAGGAGGGCGAACATGTGCCAGTCTACATTGGTGGATCGGTGATGGAGAGGGTCAGCAGCTTTAAATGCCCGGGTGTTAACATGTCGGATGACCTGTCCTGGGCCCAGCACATAGATGCAATCACAAGGAAGGCATGCCAGCGTCTTTACTTTCTTAGAACGTTAAGGAGGTTCGGCTTGTTATGGAACACTCTAACAAGCCTCTACAAGTTTACTGTTGAAAGTAGCCTGACTGGTTGCATCGTGGTCTGGTACAGCAATTCGAATGTGCAGGAACGTAAGAAGCTGCAGAGAGTAGTGGACTCAGCCCAATACATCACTGGCACTTCCCTCCCCACCATTGGTAGTATCTACAGGAGGCGCTGCCTCAAGAAGGCAAAATCCATCATCAAAGATCCCCACCATCCGGGCCATACCATCTTCTCACAGCTACCATTGGGCAGGAGGTACAGAAGCCTGAAGTCCCACACCACCAGGTTCAAGAACAGCAACTTCTCTTCAACCATTCAGTTCTTGAACCAACCTGCACAATCCTAATCACTACCTCGGTATAATAACACTATGACCACTTTGACCATTTTGCACTACAATAGATTTTTTTGTTCTAATTGTTTTTTCTTGTATAATTTTGTATAATTTATGGTTTTCTTGTGAATGTTGTGTCTCTAATGCTGCTGTAAGATTTTCTTTGCACCTGTGCATACATGTACTTTTGCTAATGACAATAAACTCAACTTTGACTTTAACTTTAAATGTTAATTTAACAATTCCACTTCAGTGGCAGTGTAGGTGCTGCCTGGGCTTCCTCTACAGTGGCCCTCCAAAATATGTCTTCCATTCAGTGGGAGTCCGTCTCTTACGGCTCAACAGCCTTGGAACTGGAACTGGGTTAGAGCAGCCAGATCAGTAGGATGTGAAAATCCAACCCCATTGGAAAAGCATTCCAATCTACGAAGGCTGGAATGTCAAGGACATCTTCCTCATTGTGCTTCGATACAGGAACTTGTTTGAATATTATTTTTATTCCCTGAAATTTGTACAAAGGTGACTTTTTAATCAATATGTACTTCCAGAGTTTAGATTCTCTTGGCTACCGGGGTGGGAATCCTGGGTATTTCGTGTAGTATCAACCAGCTGACCAAAGAGGGGCGAAGTTTGCTCCCACAAAAATCCGGGCTATAACCTTAAAATTTGCTTCCCCCTTATTCTGCATTATTTCACTTCTTATATTTCTTACTCTTCCCATTAATCTGGAAGGTAAACAGTATAACTCTAAATCTGCACTTTTTATCGAGGCTTCCAGTCTCCAAACAAAGTCTGATTGTATAGACTGTGCAAAACCACGAGGTTTGACAACCTGAATTAGATGCTTGAGATAATATCATGACAAACTAAACAAAGCTGTAACATTAATCGTCGGAAACCAGGGAGTTATTCATGAACTAATTGTCCATTTGTAGCCTGGAATCCAAAGAGGACATTTATGCAGCTGTGCTGAAGAAAGTCACCTATAATGACAAGATTAATAACAGTAAAGCAAGAAGATGCTGGCCAAATTCCACACACCCGAATGTGGTAAAATTATATATTTGTTTTTTGTTACATTAGAACTATTATATACTCTCTTTTGAAGGACTAAGTCACACACGTTTATTGTTAATAAAACTTTGTGGTACCTTGTTTATTTCCCTAGAGCGTTAGATACAAGTTTGTACAGCTGTTGTCTCGTTCATGGTGCTACAATTTTTATTATATTGTCTCTTATGTTACTATATGAATTTAAAAATGCGGACACCTCAAGTTTTTCTTCATGAAACTGTGCTCCTCTGACAATATTTCAAAGTACTAAAATGCTTTGCTTTCTGCTATTAATCACAAAACAACTGGCTTCACCTACAGGTTTCAATCTTAACCCCTCCACAGAGAAGGAAAATACCATGGGATAAGTTAGTTACCGACCACAACATAGTGAAAGACCGTCTCCCTCTCCTTACCTGAAAGAGCAGCTTAGACATTCTTCCACACATCAAAAACCACACTGAAGCAGTGCTGCACAATGAGGCAGCAATGGTGAGGAGGATGCACATAGTTTGTGCTCAGTTTTCCTGTGCTCACAATCATGTGATATAGAAGGACAATTCACAGGAATTTTGGAGGAAAACATGCTGTGGATCACCAGTCAGGGAGCTGGGAGTAGTTTGTGAATGGTCTGGGGTAAGGGGAGAGAGGGAAAGCAGCAGAGAGGAAGGATAACATATTGGGGTTTTGGGGGACAAAACCAGTGGGGACTGGATGGGATGGTGGGAATGCTGAGGGTCACACTGTGGGGCATTGGGGATTCCTTTTTGGGTGGGTGTCAGTGGTGCGGTTAGCTCAATATACAGTCATAGAGTTGTAGAGTAATACAGCATGGAAACAGACCCTTCAGCTCAACTGGTCCATGGCCACCAAGATGCCCATCTATGCTAGTCCCATTTGCCCATGTTTGTCCCATATCAGTGGGGGTCCAATTGCTATTTGTGGTGAGGGAGATGCTGGTGGATGCAATAATGAAGTGAGATGCGTGGTAAAGTTGTAGAGAATTGACTGCAAGGGAACCCACGTGCAGCACCGCACAGTCAGGTAAGTCACCTCTCCCTTAATAGCCCCATGCCTAGTGAAGGCTTTCTCCCGTGTGTGATCAGTCCCTGCCGTCACCAGCCATGGATGCAACTGACCTCGGCAGAAGTGGCACCAGCACGTGTTGCCTGCTTCTTGACATCACTGGCATCTTCCATGCAAGTGGACACCTTGGGCAGAGTAAGGCTGTATTAATTCACTGACCTAGGTTACATGAGTACTGGGCACTTTAAGCTTTCAGACCAGATTCAATCATACAATGTCAAATAAGTTGTTCTACGGGATAGATAGTCCTGTCCAACAACTTGTTTGTTACAGATTTAACTCTCATACTCTAAATATTGATGAGTTGTGTTATCTTATTACTACCATGGGGGAGGAGGTACAGGAGCCTAAAGACCCACACTCAATGATTCAGAAACTGCTTCTTCCCCTCTGTCATCAAATTTCTGAACAGTCCATGAATCCATGAACACTACCTTTTTTTGCACTATTTACTTCTTTTTGTAATTTATAGATTTTATGTCTTTGCAACGCACTGCTGCCGCAAAACAACAAATTTCACATCATATGTCAGTGATAATAAACCTGATTCTGATTCTTTTTGATTGCGCCAAATGTCCACGTAATTTTACTGTGGGATTTGTTCTAGTCACGATCAGGTCCCGAGAAGTTGGCTTCAATAAGTCCAAAGAGAATCCTAGTCACAGAATGCAAGTAACTTTCATAACATTCCTGACACCTCTTCATTGAATAATGGTTTATACATTTCTGTCTGAGGCCCATTCTCACAGTATTTGCTCCCAGACAAATTCCCATTTAAGAACCTCAGATCCTAACTGTGTGCACTGTGGACCCTAGCTAGCAATTCCACAATCCGTTTTTAAACAGTCTATCCTTCAGTCCGCAGAACATGCATTGTAATGTGTAATGATATTCTTGATAATCCTTTGAATACTCTGAATTCTGCCTTAAAAGAAATCTCAGTTTTAATCCATGCAGGTTATATGAAACTGTGTGTGGGTGTGTTTGTTTCTCTAAGCTACCTTCTGTATTGCCTCATGCTGCCAAGATACAAGAATACTGGTGGCTGGTTCCAGCCATATACTTCACTTTCCAATTAATGTAAGATACGATAATATCAGAGGCTGCTCTCAGCAATCTCTCTCTTCAGCCTCATCGCAGAATGATCTCTGCAATATGTCAATCTGTTTCCCCGTTTTCAAGAGCCACATTAACCCGAGCAATGAGAGTGTTTATTGCCATCTGGCACAATTTGGTTAACTGTGTTTAAAAAGTGAGGAAGTCTTCAGTCATGAGCCCAGCACCACCCAAAGGGTCAGTGAGTGCAGCCACAGTGCATCATCAATTATGTGCACTTTTAGGACATTCCATTAAGCATTTTGGCTGCAGATTGAGAGGTTGGCAGGACAACCTTCATTTTAGGACCCCCTGATGGATTGAAGGAACCTAATTGTTCCACCGCACCAGAACATAAACTGGGGCCTGTGCTGTGCTGGAGCCTGTCAGTAGAAATTTACCCTTCACTGAAACTAATGACTTCTTTGCATGCCATTAAAACCAAGTGAGGAACCCAAATGTAGCTGGTTCCAGGGAATCCACCACTTCAATGGGTGGATTGAGAGGGGGGAGGAATTTTGGATATCTAAACCTTATCCGTTCCAGGATTTGGATTTGAATCCAGACCAGATACTTGAGGTGGAATTGTCTTTGAACCTGGGGAAGGGAAAGCTGTAAGTGCAGGATTCCCCCACCATTCCCTGGAACTTCTCCTGAAACCTTAACTCTGTCCCTCTCTCCACAGACACAGCCCAACCCACTGAGCACTTCTAGCATTTTCTGTTTCTTCTGAGCTGCAGTTTTTTTGTTAATTTTGCTTTTCACTTCTCTGCTGCTGATACAAAAATTCCATTGCATTTACAGTACAGTAGCAGACTGTTTGCCCAGTGTCCATTTGACACAAGAATTGCTTCCTACTATAGCAGAAAACTTTCCCTTCATCTACCAGCCTATCTTCCTTCTAAACCCTATTGCTGCCATTCTTAGGGTGGTTGTTCCTTAAACGCCACAGCAATGGAAGGCACACTATCGCAGGAGTATTGGCGTGAAATCGGTTTGTCCACAGTGTGGGACTGATTGTCCCCCGTTAATGATTGGGAGTTGAGGGGAGTCAGGCAGAGAGGGTTAACCCTTTAACATGCCATGGTCACAGAGTCATAGAATCATACAGCACGGAAGTAGGCCCTTCACGTCTGTACCGACCTTTATGCCCATCTACACTAATCCCATTTGCCCGCATTAGGACCATATCCTTCTACGCTTTGCCTAATGTCTCTGTCTAAATGCCTCTTAAACATAGTCACTGTATCTGATTCCACCTCCTCCTCTGGCAGCATGTTCTAGATATCACCCACCCTCTGTGTAAAACAAACCTACCCCTCAAATCCCCTTTAAATCTCCTACCTTTCACCTTAAACCTAATTCCTGTTGTTCCATGGTTAAAAGATTTTGACTGTCTCCCCTATCTTCACCCCTCATAGTATTATACACCTCCATCAGGTCACCCTCAGCCTGTTTTGTTTCAGGAAAACAAGCCCAGCCTGTCCAATCTCTCCCCATCACTACAACCCTCCAATCCAGGTAACATCCTGGTGAATCACCTCAGCACTCTCTTCAGCGCCATCTCATCCTTCAATAGTTTGGCGTCCAGAACAGCACACAATACTCTCAGTGTGGCCTATCCAGTGTATTGTACAGTTGCAACATAATATCCCAACTCTTATACTTAATGTCCCAACGGTAAGCATGCCACATGCCTTCTTCACCACCCTTTCAACTTGTGTTGCCGCTTTCAGAGAACTATGGACTTGGATCCCCAGGTCTCTCTGTACATCAATATTCCTTAGTAACCTATCATTTACTGTTTATGTCATAACCCTATTTGACCTCTCAAAATGCATCACCACACACTTGTCAGGATTAAGTTCCATCTGCCGATGGTCTGCCCAACTTTTCACCTGGTCTATATCCTGCCGTAGTCTTAGACAACCTTCCTCGCTATCCACTGCACCACCAATTTTTGTGTCACCTGCAAACTTACTGACCAGTCGTCCAATATTCACGTCCGAATCGTGGTTACTATCACAAACAACAAGGCTCTCAGCACTGATCCCTCCTGTACATCACTGGTCATAGATTTCCAATCAGAAAAGCATCCCTCCACCACTACCTTCTGCTTCCTATCACCAAACCAATTTTGGATCAAGTTAGACGGCTTGACTTGGATTCCATGCGCCTTAACCTTCTGGACCAGTCTACCGTGTGCGACCTTATCAAATGCAGAAATCACATACAGGATTGGTGTTGGTATTGGTTTATTATTGTCACTTGTACCGAGGTACAGTGAAAATCTTGTCTTGCACACCGATCGTACAGGTCAATTCATTACACAGTGCAATTACATTGAGTTAGTACAGAGTGCGTTGAGGTAGTACAGGTAAAAACAATAACAGTACAGAGTAAAGTGTCACAGCTACAGAGAAAGTGCAGTGCAATAAGGTGCAAGGTCACAACAAGGTAGATCGTGAGGTCAGAGTCCATCTCGTCGTATAAGGGAACCGTTCAATAGTCTTATCACAGTGGGGTAGAAGCTGTCCTTAAGCCTGGTGGTACGTGCTCTCAGGCTCCTGTATCTTCTGCCTGATGGGAGAGGGGAGAAGAGAGAATGACCTGGGTGGGTGGGGTCTTTGATTATGCTGGCTGCTTCACCAAGACAATGAGAGGTAAAGACAGAGTCCAAGACAGAGTGCGAAAACAATCGTTCTAACAGCCCTCAATTAGGCCAGACCAGGTAAGGATGGAACATCTACTTCCATGAACGTATTTTTTCATCAGTCCACCCTGGAGTTTACAACAATCCATGAGAGGAGCTAAGGGTGACTCCAGCACCACCCATGTGGTTGACTCTTAAAGCTACTTGAAAAAAACAGACAAATTAATTCAGTGGGTAATAAATGGTTGTCTTCTTAGTGATGGCAGAATCCTGTGAATGGATGAATGAAACCTAATTCCAAATTTAGTTTAATCACTTAAATTTAAATTTCCCAGTTTTCCTGGTGGGATATGAAATGATCTGTATTCTAGGCATTTGGATGTTAGGTTGGCAACGTATCCACTTTACCACTTTATCCTTTGGTGCTGTCAAATTTATGAGACAGATTGTGGTGATGGTCCAGATTTAACCCAATAAAAAATGTATTTCCAGCATTCACAGTATTTCAATTTTATACAATTTCTGCTATAAAAAATTGTGATATTACTGTGCATTTTCCAGAGTTGAGAAGATTCAGACATATTCTGGAGTACATTAGCCTGGATGGCATGTCTCTCATTTAAGGAAGGATTGAATAGTTCAGGTCTCTGGTCTTGCGAGAGTGAGAGGCAACCTTACTCTGAGACATACAGGATTCAGCCATGATCGAATGGTGGAGCAGACTCGATGGGCCAAATGGCCTAATTCTGCTCCTATATCTTATATAAGGCTTTATAAGATTCTTATAAAAGGCTGCAGGGCAGATAGGGGAGGGTGTTTTCTTATTTCACTTTATTCATGTTTTTAGTTAACTTATAGCAATTTTAAACCGATTTTTTAGGTTAAATTATTTCTTAAATAATTTTGATTTTCACTTAATTAGTTGAGGGCAGGCACAGTAGTGTAGACGTTAGCGTTAAGCTTTTACAGCGCCAGTGACCTGGGTTCGATTCCGGCCGCTGTCTGTAAAGGAGCTTGTACGTTCTCCCCGTGTCTGCGTGGGTTTCCTCTGGGTGCTCCGGTTTCCTCCCACATTCCAAAGACGTACGGGTTAGGAAGTTGTGGGCATACTATGTTGGCGCCAGAAACGTGGCGACACTTGTGGGCCACCCCCAGAACACTCTACGCAAAAAGATGCATTTCACTATGTGTTTCGACATACGTGTGATGAATAAAGACATCTTATCTTGAATGCACCTTAACTCTTATTAAACACCTTTTCATTGCAGAGGCATTTAGGAACAGTGAAAGGTGCCTTGGACTGGGGTGGGCGCTGCATTCTGGTTACATACCACTCATGACCTACCCAACCTCGTGGAAGATCTGCGAAGTGAAGGTCTCCAGTAGATTGGATCTCTGGGAACTGGGAAAGTTTGGAACGACTGCTGGGATCGAGGGAGAGGAAGACACAAGGCACAGGCTGGGTTGAACTTGATCATGCCACTGGTGCACCAACCAAAGGGGGATTCTTTGTAAACAGAATGGCCAAGTCATGATTGGTGTTGGACCATTTGATATAGGAGCAGAATTTGGCCATTTGGCCCATTGAGTCTGCTCCGCCATTCAACGACGGCTGATTTTTTTTTCTCCTAACCCCATTCTCCTGCCTTCTCCCCATAACCCTTCACCCCCTTACCAATCAAGAACCTATCTATCTCTGTTTTAAATACAACCAATGACTTGGCCTCCGTGGCAATGAATTCCACAGATTCACCACCCTCTGGCTGAAGAAATTCCTCCTCGTCTCAGTTCTAAAGGGACATCCCTTTATTCTGAGGCTGTGCCCTCGGATCCAGACTCTTCTACTGATGGAAACATCCTCTCCACGTCCACTCTATCCAGGCCTTTCAGTTTTTGGTAGGTTTCAATGAGATCCCCCTTCATCGTTCTGAACTCCATTGAGTACAGGCCCAGAGATATCAAATGCTCCTCATAGATTAAGCCTTTCATTCCGGGAATCATTCTTGTTGTTGGAACAAAGAATTCACCGATGTGGGCCAAGGAATGACCACCGTACTACAATCATGGTTTAAATGTAATGACTGGTCACAAAGAATGTAGAACCTCTGTCCAGTTCTGGAGCTACAAAAACCTACAGATAAACCCAAAAAAATGCATAAAAGTAAGACAGATAAAAGAAGCAACAATTGCTTCTCGTGTTGCCTCAAGCCTGAAGCAGTTAAACTATGTTGACGTGGCAACCAGCGATGAAATGAGGAACAAAATAAGATCTCCATTGACTGTCAGTAAGCTGCAGATATATAATCACCCAAAAATGTCCAAAGCATCTTGTTTAAGGAAACATGATAAGCAGCTGTCAGGTGAACAATGCAAGCAAATTGCATTCCTAAATTTAAATAGCAGATAAATTAAAAATGTACTTCAATGGACCAATTTCTTGGGTTAGTCAATATGCTGAAGGGTCCAAGATACCACGAGGGGACATAATTTTAAGGTGATTGGAGGAAGGTATAAGGGGGATGTCGGGGGTAATTTTTTTACACAGAGAGTGGTGGGGGCGTGGAACACACTGCCTGCAGAGGTTGTGGGGGCAGATACATTAGGGACATTTAAGAGACTCTTAGATATACACATGAATGATAGGGAAATGGGGAGCTCTGTGGGAGGGAAGGGTTAGATAGATCTTAGAGCAGGATAAAATGCCGGCACAACATTGTGGGCCGAAGGGCCTGTACTTTGCTGTAGTGTTCTATGTTCTATGTTCTAAGATACAATGTTACTTCAGTGAAATCCCAATGCTTTGTGTTAAAAGAAAGAGCACTTTACTTACTCTGTCTCAAAAGCATTACTTTCTCAGTATTTACCCAAAAAACTGCAGTTCTATTGTGAGGTGTTAACTGCGTACATATATACACACCAGCTCTGAGGTGACACTACTGCTCACTATTGCAATGAAAGGTTGCCTCAAGTAACTCTGGATGTTGGTGAATTTCAATATTCAGTGTTAGCAGCTTTCTTAGGTTTACTGCAATGAAACAGCTTTGAATGTTACCATCTGAAATTTACCTGACCATTAATTCTGTTTCTCTCTCCACAGATGCTGCCTGACCTGCTGAGTATCTCGAGCATTTTCTGTTTTTATTTCAGATTTCCAACATCTGCAGGTTTTTGCTTTCTAGTTACTGTTGAATTCACTGCCACTTTGAATTTGAAGCCAGGATACAAGGTTAATGGCAGGACTCTTAGCAGTGTGGAGGAACAGAGGAATCTTGGGGTCCATGTCCATAGGTCCCTCAAGGTTGCCCCACAGGTTCACAGGGTTGTTAAGAAGGTGTATGGTGTGTTGGCCTTCATTATTGGGGGTATTGAGTTCAAGATCCACAAGGTGATGTTGCAGCTCTATAGAACTCTGGTTAGACCACACTTGGAGGATTGTGTTCAGTTCTGGTCGCCTCATAATAGGAAGGATGTGGAAGCTTTAGAGAGGGTGCAGTGGAGATTTACCAGCATGCTGCCTGGATTGGAGAGCATGTCTTATGAGGAGAGGTTGACTGATCTAGGGCTTTTCTCTTTGGAGAGAAGGAGGATGAGAGGTGACTTGATAGAGGTGAACAAGATGATAAGAGGCATCGATCGAGTGGACAGTCAGAGACTTTTTGCCTGGGTGAAAATGGCTAACACGAGGGGGCATAATTTTAAGGTGATTGGAGGAAGGTATAAGGGGGATGTCAGGGGTAAGTTTTTTACACAGAGAGCGGTGGGTGCGTGGAACGCACTGCCTGCAGAGGTTGTGGGGGCGGATACATTAGGGACATTTAAGAGACTCTTAGATAGGCACATGAATGATAGAAAAATGGAGGGCTATGTGGGACGGAAGGGTTAGATAGATATTAGAGCAGGATAAAATGTTGGCACAACATCGTGGGCCAAAGGCCCTGTACTGTGCTGTAATGTTCTGTGTTCCCTTCCAGGAATGCCCACTTGATGAAGCTTGGCTCCTTCCTCTGATGGGATTTCTTTCTGTCTCCCTTACCTTGGTCAGTTCTAAGGAAGGGTCATTGACCTAAAACTGTTTTTCTCTCTTCAGATGTAACCAGACCTGCTGAGTATTGTATTCAGTTCTGGTCGCCCTATTATAGGAAGGACATGGATACCTTGGAGAGGGTGCAGAAGAGGTTTACCAGGATGCTACTTGGATTAGAGGGCAGGTGCTATAAGGAGAGTTTGGACAAACTTGGGTTGTTTTCTCTGGAGCGGTGGAGGCTGAGGGGAGACCTGATAGAAGCTTATAAAATTATGAGAGGCATAGATAGAGTAGACAGTCAGAATCTTTTTCCCAGGGTTGAAATGTCTAATACTAGAGGGTTTGAAGGACTGGAGGACTTGCCCTGCACACCTCCTTTGAACTTCCCCCCTCTCACATTTAAGGAAAGTTCAAAGGAGATGTGCGGGGCAAGTTTTTGACGCAGTGATGCAGCAAAAAAGTTATTTTATGTGAGTTTTGGGACAGATAGTTCTGCTAGAGTTACATCCCTAAGAATCCTCGCGTTACAGAAAGTCATATTATAGCAGAACTGGCTGTAGTTGCCTTCAAAGCCTCTCTGACGAGGTCTTTCATGGCAGGCTAGTCTGGAAGGTTAGATCGCATGGGATCCAGGGGGAGATAGCTGATTGAATTCATAATCAGCTCAGTGCTAGGAAGCAGAGGGTGATGGTTGAGGGTTGTTTCTCGGACTGGAGGCCTGTGTCAGGTGGGGTGCCACAGAGGTCGGTGCTGGGACCTTTGTTGTTTGTAATTTATATAAACGATTTGGATGTGAATGTACAAGGCACGGTTAGTAAGTTTGCGGATGATACTAAAATAGGTGGTGTTGTAGATACTGTAGAAGGTTATGAAAAGTTACAGTGGGATGTTGATCAGCTGGGTTGTGGGCTGAGGATTGGCAAATGGCTTTCAATCCAGATAAATGTGACATATTGCATGTTGGGAGATCAAACCACAAAGGACTTGTACAGAGAATGGTGGGGCCCTGGGGAATGTTATGGAACAGAGGGACCTAGGAGTGCAAGTGCACAGTTCACTGAAAGTGGCATCAAAGGTTGATAGGGTGGTGAAGAAGGCGTTTGGCACGCTGGCCTTCATCGGCTGGGGCATTGAGTATAGGAGTTGGGAAGTTATGTTGCAGTTATACCAGGCGTTGGTGAGGCCGCACTTTGAGTATTGTGTACAGTATTGGTCACCCTGTTATAGGAAAGATGTTATTAAACTAGAAAGAGTGCAGAAATGATTTACCAGGATGTTGCCTGGACTTGGGGACCTGAGTTACAAGGAGAGATTGCGTAGACTAGGACTTTATTCCCTGGAATAATGAGGGGTGACCTGACAGAGGTGTATAAGATCGTGAGGGGCATAAACAGGGTGAAAACACACAGCCTTTTTCCCAGGGAGGGGGTGCTAAAAACAAGAGGGCATGGGTTTAAGATCAGAGGCAAGAGATTTAAAAAGGACATCAGGGTCAGCTTCTTCATGCAAAGGGTGGTGCGTATTTGGAATGATCTGCCAGAAATAGTGGTTGAGGTGGGCACGTCAGCAACATTTAAAGGCCATCTAGATAAATATGTGGATAGGAGAGGTTCAGAGGGCTCTGGGCCAAACGCGGGCAGATGGGACTAGCTCGCCGGGCAACACAGTCGGCATAGACGAGTTGCGCCGAAGGTCCTGTTTCTGTGCTGTATGATCCTATGACTCTACTTAATCAGAAGGCTAAGGAAATTCAGCATTTCTCCATTGACCCTCACCAATTTTTACAGATGCACCAGAGAAAGCATCCTATCTGGATGTAACACGGCTTGGTACGGCAACTGCTCTGCCCAGGACTGCAAGATATTGCAAGAGAGTTGTGAACACAGCCCGGTTCATCATGCAAACCAGCTTCCCCTCCATGACCCTGTCTACATTTCTCGCTGCCTTGGGAAAGCAGCCAACATAATCAGGGAACCCTCCCACCCCCGACATTGTCTCTTCTTCCTCCCTTCCATTGAGCAGAAGATACAAAAGCTTGAGAACACATACCACCAGGCTCAAGGACAGCTTCTATCCTGCTGTGATCAGACTCTTGAACAGAACTCTTATATGATAAAGATGGACTCTTGACCTCACAATCTACCTCATCATGGCCCATGCACCTTATTGTCTACCTGCAATGCATTTTCTCTGTAACTGTGACTCTGTATTCTACATTCTGTTAGTGCTTCCCTTTTGTAATACCTTGATGTACTTATGGTGGGAACAATCTGTATCTCGGTACATGTGACAATAATTAACCAATTACCAATCATCAAAGCAGATTAAACAGGGTTTCCCAACAAACACATCCCACATAATGCAATTCGTGTTCCCTAATCCATCAGTTGTGTTATAACCAATTTGTGTTGTGGAAACAATGCATTACAGCAGAACTACCTGTATTTCATTCAATAACGTCCTCAGGTGCAAGGACAAGGCGTGTTAGATGGAAAGCTTGGGCTAAAGTGTAGTCATGCTCCTTGCAGGAGAGGCGTAACCACTGTCATGTTTCAAGTTCTTCACCTTACTAACTTTCAGCACGAAAACAGCACCTCCTCAAGGGAAATAAGGGATAGATGTTAAATATTGGCCTTAACAACGACGCCTACATCTCTTGAGAGAATAAAATGAATGGAGGAGGTGTTTGAAGGAATGCACATCCTCTTTAATAAGAGCTGGGAACAGTTGAGGATAGAGTTATATTGTTTCAGGAAAGCTGCCACATAATATTTTCCCTGTGCATAGTGAGTGGGTGAAGTATGCATGCTACTTATTACTGTTTGCTTGAGGTCATAAGTAAAGCACTTGGACAAAGTACAATCTTCACTTCAAGTTCCTGTATCTGTGGAGGAGAACTGGAATTTTCGTCACAAACTTGTGGAGATTGGCCTTCATATCAAGACTTCACGAGGACAGGGCGTATAATGAGTGTGCGTTAGGGTGGACAGTGGTGGTGTGGTCCAGAGAGCAATCTTCTGCTGGAAATCTGGCTTTCAGCTCATTGGTGTGGCTAAGGGCAACTCAGCCACACCAATCAGCATGTGATTGGCTGCACTGACTGCTCCCCCGGGATGCAGGCTGTCAAAGCTGTCAGTCACTTTAAATGCTGCTGACTGTCTTTGACATTCACGCAGACAAAGTCATTTGGGACCTGTTAAAAAATAAAAGATAATGTTACAGAAATTAAACTTAAAAACATTTGAAAAGTCATGACTA